>NC_067398.1:632193342-632565842 GCF_016432865.1 Antechinus flavipes
ATTAAGGCTGAATGGGAAAAGTAGAAACTAGAAGGAGGGAAAACAATTAGGAGGCTATTACAGTAAGTCTAGATCAGAGACGCTGATGATGTTTATTTTCTAAGGACCAGCCTAGTTTGAGATTTATCATTGGAAAACTGATCATTTAGTAATGGATTCTTTGATTATGGTTGTCCATGAAATCATGCTATTTCCAAAGCAAAACCTTCTGAGGCATACCTGGATCAAAACCAAATGACAAATTTATAAGGAAGGTTTTCCAGACTTGTGTGTGGAAGTTTGAGATATCAAACCTAGTACAGCACAGAAACTGGCTGTTGAGTCTGCCAGCCCTTGGGTCTTCTGGCTGCTTAGGTCCCAAGGTGGCTCTGACACTTCTCTCCTGATGGGTTTGCTGAAGTGATAATGGGGAATGTGGATGAAATGCCAAGATTGACCCTCTTGGAAACACTTGTCCTGTTAAAACTTCTTATGTACAGTCAAGTCTGTTTAGCATTCTAGGCAGAATAATAGGGGTAAAAGCATCTGAAAAGAATGTCAGTCATTCCACCCATTTCAGAGAGCTGTTCGGGCATAACCAGGAAGAAGAAAAGGCTTTGAAAGGCTTACAGTCCACCTATAAAATAAAGAAAATATAACCATAACTCTTCTGAAAATAATTATTTTATTTTAGAAAATCTCTCGGTATTAAAAAGCACAATGAAAGAAAGGAAAGACCAATGACCAGAGAAACAAGAGACTTGGATTCTAGTCCTGGGTTCTGCATTAAGTAGTCCTGTGGTCAATAGGTGCCCCTTTTGCCCTTTTTTGTACTCTCTGTGAAATGGGACGGTTAGACCTAGGTCCCTTCCAACTCCAAAATTATGTATTCTGAGGAACTCTAAAGTTCTATTCTGGATTTTAAAGTCCCTTATAACTCTCACAGTCTATATTCTTAGGTTCCTTCCAGCTTTAACTATTCATATTCTAATGTCTCTTCCATCTGACATCTCAATCATGAATAACAAATTTCCAAATTTTATCCTAACTCATAGAGCAGCAATAGTAGTTTTCATTGGTTCCCAAAATGGATTTTTATTGTCAATAATAGAGTAAGAGGATTGGAAGTAAGAAGGAACCAGAGAGATCAAGCATTTTAACTCCCTTATTTTACATATTAGAAAACTGGGGCCTAAAGCTAAAGACAATTGCCCAAAGTGTCTTCTTGGAAGTAGCTAGGTGATCCAGTGAATAGAGCACTGGATCTGGAATCAGGAAGACTCAGGTTTAAATCCAACCTCAGATACTTATTATCTGTGTAACCAAGGCCAAGTTATTTAACTTCTATCAGCCTCAATTTCCTCAACTATAAAATAAAGCATCAGTCTCACAGACTTGTTATGAGGACCAAACTAGTTAATATTTAGAGTACTTAACCTAGTGCCAGGTAATTGATTAATAAATCCTTCCTTCTTTCCTTCTTTCTTTCCTTCCTTCCTTCCTTCCTTCCTTCCTTCCTTCCTTTCTTCCTTTCTTCCTTCTTTCTTCCTTCCTTTCTTCCTTCTTTCCTTCCTTCCTTCCTTTTTTCTCTCTTCCTTCCTTCCTCCTTCCTTCTTTCTTCCTTCCTTCTTTCCTTCCTTTTTTTCTTCCTTCCTTCCTTCCTCCTTCCTTCTTTCTTTCCTTCCTTTTTTTCTTCCTTCCTTCCTTCCTTCCTTCCTCCTTCCTTCTTTCTTTCCTTCCTTCCTTTATGCCTTCTTTCCTTCTTCCATGGTAAAATTCAGCTAAGAGAACCAGGAGTACAACCCCAGATCTTCTATCCAGATACCATATTTTTTCTGGTACCCCACTCTCCCTCTTAATAAAATTCATGTATCTTTTTTTATGTTGAACTTAATCTCTTCTTAATTAGTGCTATTTATCTGTTATCTTTTTTGATCCCCACCACAACTTCATGAGGACGGTTATGAAAGTATTATTGTTCCTATTTACTTTTCACAATCATTTCCATTTGAATTGCCCTTAGAAAGATTCTGAATTTCATTTCTCAGGGTAAGATAGCAGATGTGGAGGTGCTTTCTTGAGTTAAGCTGTCCAGCTTTCAAACACTACTGCAGAGAGCACAACTTCTTAGGCTGGCCACATTATTCAAATGCCAAATTTATGCTTGCCAAAAAGAGAATTTTGTGGAGAACTCATAAAAAGCAATTACTCACAAGATGTTCAGAAAAAGCAATACAAGGACATTCTCGAGATTTCTTTTGAAGAACTTAAGAATTGATCATATGACATGAGAGACACTAGCACAGGACCACTCAGTATGGTATGCCTTCGTCAGAGAAGGTGCTGTACTCTATGAGTAAAGCAGAATTGAATTAGCTCAGAAGAAACAAAAGATGCAAAAGTAGAGCACCCATCCCAAATGTTCATTGAGACTATCTGTGTTCAATGTGTAGCAAAACATTCTGATCTCATATTGGTCTAATCAGTCATTAACTTGACTCTAACATATTGATGTCATTTTGGTTCTCTTTAAGAATAAAGGACAGTAATCAACCATTATTCCCATTTGATGAGTAAAAAAACTGAGACTCAGATAAATTAGTGATTTGTCCACAACAAGCAAGTAATAGGTTAAGCACTAAATTCAAATCTTCCAGCTCCAAATTCCATATTTTCATTGTGTTAAAAGCAATCAGTTTGCCTCATATTTCCAAAGATACTTCCTTTTTGTAAAGTCGCATGGCCAGGGTGAAATTTGTGCTTGGTCCTTTCTGAATTAGTAATGCAAGGTTTTAAAATCAAAGAATGTTAGGGATCAGATGGTCTTTATAGATAATTAAGTCAACTGTCTATTTCCATAGATGAAGAATCAGATACCCAGAGAAATTATGTGATTTGTCTAGACTTGCTGGAAGGCTTTCAATTTTTATACCATAGTAATCTGGAGTAAGTCATCAAGCTGAAACTAGAACCCAGGTCTCTGGACCTTCAAGCTGGGACTGAGCAAAGAGGACCAAAAGCTCCTTTTACCTCTGAAGTCAAGCCTTTATCAAGATGGTTTGACTGTCTGCTCTTTGAGGGGGAAAATTCTAGTGGGACTCAGTAATTTTGGGTATGTATTAGCAGATGTGAATTCAGTTAAATGGCTGACTTTGTCAATAGTGTCTCTTGTACAAAGAATATTGAACCCACACTGATAACAACCTTGACAAAATATATGTTTTCAAAAATTCTCAAAGATGTCAAAGTTATTTATCATATTTCCTGCCATGGATTCCATAAATGACTAATGGTGAACATCATCATTTTGTATTTTGCTACCAAAATTGTCCTCTTAAGAGCTCAGTTAAATGAGAGGTGCCAAGGAATTCAGTCCACTGTTAATGGAGCCATTATGTCAGCAAGAGGGAGGGGAAAAAGATTTCAGGCAACATCCCAGAGCCCTATTCCCTGCCCCCAACAAAGAGAAATCAGGAAACTATTTTCTCTGAAGAACTGAGTGCAGCAGAATTCTGCTTTATATATCCTTTCCTGATCTGAAAAAAGTAAGTGATTGGACTAGATGATATCTAAGATGTCTTCTAGATCTGACATTCTTAAAGTAAATGACCTCTAAAATCATTCCAGATCTATATTAATGACCTTATGGCTATCTGGCACAGTCACATATCTTTGGTTCTAAACTATTTCTAATTTTTGGTAATTGAATGAATCAGAAAGTTGAGGAACTTCCATAAACTAAGTAGTAACTAATGGTAATTTAGTTGTTCAGGTATGTCTGCTCTTCATGACACCATTTGGAGTCTAAAAATATGAAATGGTTTGGCATTTCCTCTTGCAATTCATTTTACAGATGAGAAAATTGAAGAAAACAGGGATAAGTAATTTGACCTTGGCTACACAACTAGTAAATGTCTAAGGTCAGCTTTGAACTCATGAAGAGGAGTCTTCCTGACTCCAGCCCTGACACCCAGTTTCTAGGCAGCACAGTGGATAGAGTGCCAGCTCTGAATTCAGGAAAAATCATTTTCCCAAGTTCAGAGCTAATATCAACCATTTCCTAATTGTGTGACCCTGGACAATTTACTCAACTCGGTTTGCCTCTGTTTCCTCATTCATAAAATAAACTAGAGAAGGTAATGACAAACATTCCAGTATCTCTGCAGAAAAACAAACAAACAAACAAAAAACCAAAACCAAAAATTAAAAAAAAACACCCAACTAGGGCCATGAAGAGTCAATCATGATTGAAAATTACTGAATAGCAACAACAAAGCCCAAAGTAAAGTAATAGACTTGTAGTTAGGAAAGACTTTGATTCAGATTTTAACTCTGAACTCTGTTCATGTCACACAGCTTTTCTGAGCCTCGGTGTCCTCACCTACAAAATGGGGATAATGATATTTAGACTTCTTTAACTCATAGAATAGTTGTAAAGTTTGAAAATAATGAATGTTATACATTTTATGGAAATTGATGAAAAACACATCAGTCTCCTTTACTCTTGAGGCTCCTCCTTCTAATTTAAAAGTAGATGGCTCCTGTTAGAATCTCCATTTAAGTAGGTGTCTCAGGATAGCTATTCTTTTTATTTTCCATATATTTTCTCTCTCTTAGACTTATCTATTATTTCCCTGCATTAAGTACTTTCCTCATTCAACAAATCTCTTTTTAGCTTCTTTTTGTATATTATTAGATTATAAATTCTTTGAGGGCAAGAACTATCTTTTTATTTTTAAAATTACTTTAAAAAATAACAGCTTTTTATTTTCAAAATATATGCAAAGATAGTTTTCAACATTCACCCCTGTAAAACCTTATGTTCCAATCATCCTCTTTCCCTATTCCTTCCTTTATCCCTTTCCCTAAATGTTAAACAAATGCAATTCTTCCACACATATTTCTATGTTCATTCCTGCACAAAAAAAAGGAGAAAGGAAAAAGAATGCAAACAAACAAACAATAAAAAGGTGAAAATACTAAGTTGTAACCCACATTTAGCCTCCATGGTCCTCTTTTTGAATACAGATGGCTCTCTCTCTATTATGTCTATTGGAATTGGCCTGAATCACCTTATTATTGAAAATGTCTACCAGAGTTGATCATCACATAGTTTTGTTGCTGTGTACAATGTTCTCTTGGTCCTATTCACTTTACTTAGCATCAGTTCATGTATGTCTTTCCAGGCCTTTCTGAAATCAGCCTGCTGATTATTTCTTACGGAATAATAATATTCAATAAAACATTTATATACATAACTTATTCAGCCATTCCTCAACTGATGAGTATCAACTCAGTTTCCAAGAATGGTTTTTCTTAACTGGGACACTAAAGCTTTGTTGGTGGAATTGTGAAATGCTCCAAACAATCTGGAGAGCAATTTAGAACTATGACCAAAGGGCTATCAAATTTTGCTTTAGCAGTAAGTCTACTTTAAAATGCCAAAAAGATCATAAAAAGGGAAAAGGACACATATATGCACAAATGTTTGTAGCAGCCCTTTTTTGTAATGGCAAGGAACTGAAAACTGACTGGATGCCCCTCAGTTGGGAAATGTTTTGATATATGAATGTAATGGAATATTATTGTTCCATAAGAAATGATCAGCAGACTTAGTTTTTTTACTGAATGAAGTGAGCAAAACCAAAAGCAAACACAAGATATACAGATTGTACACAGTATACAGTAACAATAAGATTATGAGATGATCAACTGTGATGGATTTGATACTTCTCAACAATGAGGTTGTTCAAGGCAATTCTGATAGACTTGGGATGGAAAGTGCCATCTGTATTCAGAGAGAGAACTATGGAAACTGAATGTGGATGAAAGCATTTTTCACCTTTTTGTTGTTTGTTTGCTTGTTTTTTCTTTTTCATGTTTTTTCACTTTTAATATGATTTTTCTTACACAGCATGACAAATATAGAAATATGTTTAGAAGAATTACACATTTTTAACCTATATTGGATTGCTTGCTGTCTTGGGGAGGGGGAAGGAAGAGAAGGAGAAAAAAATTGAAGCACAGGATTTTGCAAAGGTGAATGTTGAAAACTATCTTTGGATATATTTGGAAAAATAAAATACTAATAAAAAAGAAGAAAAAAGAACTTTTTATATTGAGAACTAGCACCTCTGGTATGAGAGCTTGCTCACCCTTTTCAAGGCTGCTCATCCATGTTTGATGTCCACCTTTCACCCAATTCTTTCCTATGGCTTCAAGAAGCTATAATAGCATGTGCAGGCTGAAGCAGACACCTATGCAGAGTTTAAATCTTAGTCAAACATGAAAGACACCAGAATCATTCACTACATCTCAGGTCATCAATGGACTTGCACTGGACTTCAACAGCTCTAGGAGAGTGGGACTGAGGAATTTGTATAATATTTATATTATAATAATTATATCATTATAACAATAATTATAATATATTCAAATTGTATATTATATATAATATATAATGTTCATTTATAATATAATCAAATCAAGATAGCACCCTATCTTTATAATGCCAAAAAGATCATAAAAAGGGAAAAGGACACACATGTGCAAAAATGTTTATGATATTATTGGTTCTTCTTGAAAATAAAGAATGAACAACCCCACACTTAGAATATTGCCTGGAACATAGTAGGTATGTAATAAATATTTATTGATTGACTGATATGTCTTCACAGAAATGAACTAACACAAACAGCCTTCAAAAAAGGTTTCTTTCATTAAGAGAAAAATAAAGGTCCTAAGATAAGGACACTAAGAATAATCCTGGTCAGATCACATCTGTTCAGTTTTGGGTACCTTATTTTGATCAGAATAAAGCTTAGACGAATAACCATAATAATGAGAGTCTTCCTGTCAGCAAGTAAAAAGTGCATGTTTTTTCTGTCAAGATATTAGGAGACGCCCTGATTTTCCCTGAGCTTGGGCAAGCAACAACAAGCCCAAACATGAAGCCATGCTATAAACAGACTTTTTTGTCACTAGACAACCTTGTCTCACTGTCGCTGTTGCATGTCACTGTTGTTTCTACATTACACTTTGACTCTTTTTCTAGTATATAAAATGGAGGTTCAGCCACAGTAAAAAGGGGTCCCCCATTAGGGACTCTGCTATGGCACATGGGCTTAATCTTCCTCCTTGTTTGCAAGCCATTCCCTTCACTTTGAATTTGATTCCTGACTCTCCCTTCTGCCCTATTCTACTCTGGCCACCCACAAGTAGAGACGGATTTGATTGCTATTAAATGGTGTCAGGATTGGAATTGGACACTGGATCAGGTCATTGGACTCTTCAGTACCAGTGGAAATGGACCAGGGGTCCCTGGAGATTCATTTCTCCAGAGTCTAACACTCCCCTGCTCCCTTCTCCAAAGAGCCCTATGCCTTGTCCCTGCAGCAGTCCAGTGAGCTGCCCACCTTGGTCAGGTTCTCCTTTTTTTGTGAGGAAATTTCCAGGGCCTCTCTGGTGCCTGAGTTTGTCTTAGATCCCTCTGGTAAGGATATCCTTCCTAAAACTGCAAACTGCTGTTAATTAGCCTCTCTGCATCTCTTTGCAGTTTTGTTGTTGTTTTTACATGCCTTGGTACTGTGTGCCTCCATGTGCCACTGCATGCTTGTTGTAACTGTGTGCTTTGTTAAAACTGTGTCTGAATCAGTTTTGTCATTTTGTCTGTGTTTCTGTCTTTGTAAAATGTCTTAAATTGTGAGCTTTTAAATTTGAAAGATTTAAAAAGCGTCCAACCAGAAAAAACAAACTTGCAAGGGCTATACCCAGAGAGTTTGGAACACTAAGGAAGGTTAATAAATTTTCAGAGTTAAAGCAATTGTTCCACTAAGCAGGACTAGTTCCCATTTAAGATTTTCCAAGGGAGATTAGGTTATAAGAAAATAGAAAAATTGCAAAACACTTTTTTCTGTCATTTCAGCTTTGTCTGTGTTGGAATTACAGAAATTTAGATAATCAAAATTTTTGGAACTACTCAAAACATCTTAGAGGTATAAAGATTAATAATATTATTAATAATATTAAGGTTGCAGAGGAGAAATCCAGGAACGTCTTCCCTTCTAAAATATCATACAAAGTTTTGGAATACAACTCTCTAGAATTTGATTTAAGGAAAAATGAGGATTAGATTTTTTAAAATAAAAGTTTTAAAAATAAATGATATCATTAAAGATCTCATTATTTTAGAACAATTAAGAAGGGCAGCTAGCTTGGGAGAAATTCTAGAATTAAGAAAGGAAAAAAAACTAGACAAACAGTTTTTACTTTATAGCTGGCAACACTTTGTTAACATTTCCTTGGCATATCTGATCATGAATAGAGAAATGACTGTTTAAACTAAAGATCACTTGTAACATCCCCATGTTAGAGACCCTCTACCTTGCCTTGCTAGACCCTCTCATTTCAGATTAGGTTTCCAAACAGAACATTTAAAAAATACTGAGAAAATGTAGGGAAACTTGATTTACGTACTGGTTGCAGAAATTTATTAACCGTAATGTTAGGCAATTTATTTTATTTCTGTTTGCCCCAGTTTCCAATCAGTAAAGAGAAAAATAATAAGGGTATCCACCTTCTAGGATTGTTGTGAAGATAAAAATAATATGATTGTAAAGTACTTAACAGAGTGACTGACACATAGTAAGTATTACTTTATTTCTTTAATTGGGTATAATTGTTCCATACCTTATAACTTTAAAGTGGTTTTAAAATGCCAAAGGTAATAAGATGAATGCTTTTATATGTATTAATTTAGAAATGCAATTAACTGAATTGTTATCATCTGAAGTTTTGTTTCATGTTTGTGTTATATTTCTAAATTCTCTTATATGATTTGTTACTATAGAGTGAAGAGTGAATGTGGTATTTTGAGAAATTTGAGAGACCATTGTAATATGCTATTAGACAAAAGAACTTTTAAATCAGGATACTGTTACACATGAATTGGGCTTTTAAAAGAATATGAAAAAAATAGATATTTGAGAACTGTTAAATATTTAATAAGGTATATTTTGTTATAAGGCAGATAATATATAACAGCATATTTTTATTTGAAAATTCTTGGCTTTTTTGAAAATTTGTAGGATGGTTCAAAGGTACAGCCTTAACATCATAATAATGTCAACTATTAGGCATCTACTGTATGTCTGAAGCCCCTGAATAGAGTTAGTTTTAGTCCATTAGCAAAGAATTAATGATGTGTTAACTATTAAGAAAAAATTTCAAGCCCTAAATTGTGATTAGTAGAATTTTACTATTTAAGGTAAAAATTCTTGAGATTGTAATATACTAATGTTTTGCATTTTGACTGAAGAAATGGTTGTCTGAATTGTCATGAAGTCAACAGTAGAAAAATGGTATGAATTTTTAAGAATTCTTATATCAGATACAAGATTTAGATAAGGATAGAAATAGTAAATACTATATAAACTGAAATGCTCTGAAGTTTCAAAATTGGAGAACCAAATTTACTAAACTATTTCAAGTTAGTAGTATCTAGGAACCTTTAGATTTGCAACCAGAAAAGCAGAGCCCCCTTAAGAGCTGTCCTGAGAATAAAACTTATTGTCCAAAAAATGCTAAAAAGGGATCAGATAACTGTGAGACATGTGGAACTCAAAATATGCTGGTTAAATGAATATTGAGAATGCAGTAAGATATGAGGAGTTACTAATGCTATTTAACATTAGTTATAATTATTGCATTGCTTTGCATGGTTTATGCTTAAATTTTCTTGATCACCTTGGTGACATGTAAATCTCCATTCTCAATGCTAGCCTATTGTGAGGTCTCTATTGTGACACTTTGTATGAAGGAGAGAACGTGAGACTCTAGAATCATCACAGATGATTTATTTCACTCATTCTATGACAAATCAAGTCAAAAATAGAGATAAAATCATAGAATAAGGACATAATCTTATTGTTGCGAACCACCATCTTTTCCAGCTTTTTTATTTTGTGGATAAGAAAATACATTTCTTAAGAAGATTGCCCAAGGACCTCTCACATATCACAAAACTACATATATGCTTCATAAATTGCATTCTGAATCTGCTGGCTTCTTCATATGTATTCTCTTTTTCCAATGTGGAAAGTATACATTTGCTGAGGATTAAGACTTGTACTAATAAGATATTTACATTTGCCAGAGTTCTCTATTATTTATGCCCAAAACTTGTTATTGCAATGTGGTAGGCCATGAGAATACAAATATAAATATGATCTCATAACTGACTCACAATTAATCCATCTTCCACTAGTCTTCCTAAAGTTTCTTTCCATGCTCTCCAGAGGCTCCAAACCACTGGGTTTTATATCGAACTGATCCTCACTCTTATGTTATATATTTCCTACCAGAAAATGCTGCTGGTGGTAGTAATAATAACTAAGATTTATATCACAAAGGTTTGCAAAGCATACACACATATACATATGCATGTATATATAAATAAGTATATTGCATATATATGAACATATATACATATATAGTTATAGATACACATAGACACATAGACATAATTAGATTTTCACATTTATACTAATTTTACAAATGAGGAAATTAAGACTGAGAAAGATTAGTTGATTTACTTAAGGTTATATAGCTAGTGTGCAGATGATATGATGGTATACCTAGAGAACCCCAGAGACTCTACTAAAAAGCTATTAGAAATAATTCATAATTTTAGCAAAGTTGCAGGATACAAAATAAATCCCCATAAATCCTTAGCATTTTTATACATTACCAACAAAATCCAACAGCAAGAGATACAAAGAGAAATTCCATTCAAAATAATTGTCGACAGCATAAAATATTTGGGAATCTATCTACCAAAGGAAAGTCAGGAATTATATGAGCAAAGTTACAAAAAAGTTTCCACACAAATAAAGTCAGACTTAAATAATTGGAAAAATATTAAGTGCTCTTGGATAGGCTGAGCAAATATAATAAAGATGACAATACTCCCTAAACTAATCTATTTATTTAGTGCTATCCCAATCAGACTTCCAAGAAAATATTTTAATAATCTAGAAAAAATAATAACAAAATTCATATGGAAGAATAAAAGGTCAAGAATCTCAAGGGAATTAATGAAAAAAAAAATCAAATGAAGGTGGCCTAGCTGCACCTGATCTAAAATTATATTATAAAGCAGCAGTCACCAAAACCATTTGGTATTGTCTAAGCAATAGATTCATTGATCAGTGGAATAGGTTAGGTTCACAAGACAAAATAGTCAACTATAGCAATCTAGTGTTTGACAAACCCAAAGATCCTAACTTTGGGGATAAGAATTCATTATTTGACAAAAACTGTTGGGATAACTGGAAATTAGTATGGCAGAAATTAGGCATGGACCTACACTTAACACTATATACCAAGATAAGATCAAAATGGGTCCATGACCTAGGCATAAAGAACGAGATTATAAATAAATTAGAGGAACATAGGATAGTTTATCTCTCAGACTTGTGGAAGAGGAAGAAATTTGTGACCAAAGATGAACTAGTGACCATTACTGATCACAAAATAGAAAATTTTGATTACATCAAATTAAAAAGCCTTTGTACAAACAAAACTAATGCAAACAAGATTAGAAGGGAAGCATCAAACTGGGAAAACATCTTCACAGTTAAAGGTTCTGATAAAGGCCTCATTTCCAAAATATATAGAGAACTGACTCAAATTTATAAGAAATCAAGCCATTCTCCAATTGATAAATGGTCAAAGGATATGAACAGACAATTTTCAGAGGATGAGATTGAAACTATTACCACTCATATGAAAGAGTGTTCCAAATCATTATTGATAAGAGAAATGCAAATTAAGACAACTCTGAGATACCACTACACACCTGTCAGATTGGCTAAGATGACAGGAAAAAATAATGATGAATGTTGGAGGGGATGCGGGAAAACTGGGACACTGATGCATTGTTGGTGGAGTTGTGAAGGAATCCAGCCATTCTGGAGAGCAGTATGGAATTATGCCCCCAAATTATCACACTGTGCATACCCTTTGATCCAGCAGTGCTACTACTGGGCTTATATCCCAAAGAAATACTAAAGAAGGGAAAGGGACCTGTATGTGCCAAAATGTTTGTGGCAGCCCTGTTTGTAGTGGCTAGAAACTGGAAATTGAATGGATCCCATCAATTGGAGAATGGTTGGGTAAATTGTGCTATATGAACGTTATGGAATATTATTGTTCTGTAAGAAATGACCAGCAGGATGAATACAGAGAGGCTTGGAGAAACTTACATGAACTGATGCTGAGTGAAATGAGCAGAAGCAGGAAATCATTATATACTTCAAAGATACTGTATGAGGATGTATTCTGATAGAAGTGCATTTCTTTGACAAAGAGATCTAACTCAGTTTCAACTGATCAATGATGGGCAGAAGCAGCTACACCCAAAGAAAGAACCCTGGGAAATGAATGTAAACTGTTTGCATTTTTGTTTTTTCTTCCCGAGTTATTTTTACCTTCTGAATCCAATTCTCCCTGTGCAATAAGAGAACTGTTCGGTTCTGCAAACATATATTGTATCTAGGATATACTAAACATGTTTAACATATATAGGACTGCTTGCCTTCTTGGGGAAGGGGTGGAGGGAGGGAGGAGAAAAATCAGAACAAAAGTGAGTGCAAGGGATAATGTAAAAAATTACCCTGGCATGGGTTCTGTCAATAAAAAGTTATTATAATAATAATAAAAAAGTTATATAGCTAGTAGTTTAGGGAATATTTAAATTTGGGTCTTCCTGATTCCAAATTTAGTATTTCTACTAAACCACCTTCCTAGATCCCTCCTTATTTCCCTTATTTTTTTCTCTTTTACTCTCCTTTAATTTTACCCTCTTAGTTTTTTTGTCTCTCTTTTTTCTGTGTCTCTGTCTCTTTCTGTCTGTCTCTGTCTCTCTCTCTCTCTCTCTCTCTCTCACACACACACACACACACACACACACACGTTCCATGCTGAAAAGATTTTGAAAACATATAAAACCATCTCTATTTTCAGCATCCAGAGAATGTAGTGTTACTCTATTAATGGTCAATAAATTTATGTGGCATATCTAACAGCTCTGGAAGGCTCCCTGTTCCCACTTCCTTCTGAACAAAGTTGTTTTCTTTTAATTCATCTGGCCCTCAATGTTAAGAGCTTAGTGGCAGGGGTTTGGGTCGCCCAGCTCTTAGTCAGGGACTCTTTCCTTTCCATGAGGCTGTCTCCATGCATGTATAAAAGAAATCTGTCTGGAGCTATCAGGGGGTTCCTGAAGCCCGCTACCCATCCCAGAGTATTTGCATATCCAAGTACACCTCTGACCCGAGGTCAGAATGTCTGAGAGTTCTGATGTCTCTGAAGAATAGCTTTTGAGAACAAAGTCAGGCAAAAGGACGAGTGTCTAAAAGATGAAATCTCAGCTTCTTTTACAACAAAAAAATGCTTTTAATTGGCTTTTTTTTTCCCTGAGAGTGCTGCCTTAGAAGTATCTCCAGGAATCTTCTTGCACAGCACCCTTAGGTGAAGGGCATTTCACAAGTCTAAGGGCTAATTATCCTCTGAAGGAAGAGAAGAATGATTTGGGACAGCAGCAAATTCTGTAATCTAGGTCAACTGTCCAATTTCATCTTTTGTCCTTTCATTTTCCTCAAACTTATTATCAGGGAGAGAGGAACTGAAATGAGATAAAACCATTCCCTCTCTACTCCCATTTTCACTAAATCAGTTCCCTTTTCAGGACCTCAGTTTCCTCAACTGTAAAATTAAAGATTTGAACTATAAAAGCTCTAAAGTTCTTTCAACTCTTTCTTTAAAAGTTAAGTTTTATATATTTTAACATGTATAACATATATTGGATTACTTGCCATCTAGGGGAGAGAGTGGAGGGGGAAGAAGGAGAAAATTTGGAACACAAGGCTATGCAAGGATCAGTGTTGAAAAATTATCAGTGCATATATTTTTGTTTGTTTGTTTGTTTTTGTTGTTTTTGCTGAAGCAATTGGGGTTAAGTGACTTGCCCAGGGTCATATAGTCAGGAAGTGTTAAATGTCTGAAGCTAGATTTGAACTCAGGTCCTCAGGTCCTATGACTTCGAGATTGGTTCTCTATCTATTGCATCATCTATTCCCCCCATGCATATGTTTTGAAAATAAAAAGCTTTAATAATAATAACAAAAGGAAACTGAGGAAAAAAGGTAAGTTTTATGAATGCAATTTTTACCATCATTTCTGCATAATATTCTATAACTCATTTACCTTCTCTTCTACATGCTTTCCCCTCCCATCCTGAAATTTAACCCTCCTGTAACAAAGAAATCATCTTTGAATTTGCTAAGATTCTTTGACTTGATAAATTCTCTGTTATTATCATTTTTCCAGTTAATATACTTTCAGAAAATCACAAGAAAATGATTACCTATCATTGTAAAACCCCTCCAACATTAACTGCTATTACTACTTTTTGGATCATTTTTGCCAATTTGCAAGGTCATAGTAAGAGCTGAATAAATGTTTGTTGATTGATTGATATAATCACAGACTTTTAAGGCCAGAAGTGATTTATACATAAAATATTAGCAGTAGAAGGGGGCAGGGATCACAGAATTTTAGTCTGGAGGGAACTGCACAGGCCATTTTTTTTTTGAGTGAAAAAGACATGTGAGTTTAACAAAATAAACAAGTGATTGGAACTCGAACTTACATTTCTCAGGCTCATTTTAGGCCTAGCTCTATTTGAAGCGCCCCATTCAAATTATATGAATTGATGGAGCAGGATACAGCTTAGCCACACAATTGTATATAATAGTGTGGTTAGAGTCTGTATCTACTTATTTGTTTTTGTGTGTGACCCCATTTGGGTTTTCTTGGCAAGGATACTGGAGCAGTTTGCCATTTCCTTCTCCGGCTCCTTTTGTAGATGAGGAACTGAGGCAAGCAGGGTTAAGTGACTTGCCCAGGATTGCATAGCAAGTGTCTGAACCTAAATTTGAACTCAGGAAGATGCGACTCTGAATAAAACCTGTGTTTCCTGAGTGTCCTGTTTTCTCCCTATCACACTATAGTGTTTTCCTGCCCCACAGGTTATGCAAACACTTCTCTCTTTGCCATCTTCATGCCAAACTTTGGGTGCAAACAACCAAGTCTATGGATAGCAAGAAGACAGACATTTTATACTGTGATACAAGGTGCAATATGGCAGGTGGTGTTCATTCTATATAAATGCACTTAATGCTTTGTGGGGATCCAAAAGGAATGCTTATGTGGAACTGCTGTCCTTAAAGTTATAACAAGAAAATAAACCTCATGGGAGATGCTATGAAATAAATATTTTTGAGATAACACATTTCTTCACTTTGCATAAATTTAACACCATGCTCCCTGCACAATATGTGATCTTTCTTCTAACTCCCCATAGACAGAAATAGCTCTGGTTAGATGTGAAAAAAGACAAGCAGCAGAAGGGAAGGGAGACACTGCACACTTGAGAACAGGATCTTAATGTGGATTTTTTTGCTATATAACTTTGTTTAGAGAAGGATGTTTATTTATTTATTTTTGTATCTTAGTCATTGAACTCTTTCTTGAAATTATACAAACTGGGGCTTATATGAAATTCAGAGATTACTGACCTAATGACAATTACTGTGGGTAATAGCAGTTTTAAAAAGTCTCAGATTTGGATGTAAGGGACCTGATTTCAAATCCTGACTTTAGAAATTATAGCTCTAATTTGGAACTATGTTTAAAAAGTTATCAAACTGTGCATACCCTTTGACCCAGCAGTGTTACTACTGGGCTTATACCCCAAAGAAATCTTAAAGAAGGGAAAGGAACCTGTATGTGCCAAAATGTTTGTGGCAGCTCTTTTTGTAGTGGCCAGAAACTGGAAACTGAGTGGATGCCCATCAGTTAGGGAATGGTTGAATAAATTGTGGTATATGAATGTTATGGAATATTATTGTTCTGTAAGAAATGACCAGCAGGATGATTTCAGAGAGGCCTGGAGAGACTTTTACGAACTGATGCTGAGTGAAACAAGCAGGGCCAGGAGATCATTACATACTTCAACAACAATACTATATGATGATCATTTCTGATGAACATGGTCATCTTCAGCAATGAGATGAACCAAATCAGTTCCAATGGGGCAGTAATGAACTGAACCAGTTACACCCAGGGAAAGAACTCCGGGAGATGACTATGAACCATTACATAGAATTCCTAATCCCTTTATTTTTGTCCACCTGCATTTTTGATTTCCTTCACAGGCTAATTGTACACTATTTCAAAGTCTGATTCTTTTTGTACAGCAAAATAGCTGTTTGGACGTGTATACTTAAATTGTATTTAATTCAACATGTACTGGTCAACCTGCTATCTGGGGGAGAGGTGGGAGGAAGAAGAGGAAAAATTGGAACAAAAGGTTTGGCAATTGTCAATACTATAAAATTACCCATGCATATATCTTGTAAATAAAAAGCTATAATAAAAAAAAGAAGTTATAGCTCTGGTCAGAGGAATGAAACTTTCTTGATATGGGATTAAGTTTCTTCATGTATAAATTAAAGAGTTGAATTTTACACTCTGTAAAGTGTGTTTACAGAGTGTAAAGTTCCTTCTAGCTCTAAATATTACAGTAGAAAATCTTGACTCAATTACCTTCCATGAAGGTGGATTGGACTATTCTCATATTCTCATATGTTTACCGTATCCACATGTGTAGTATGTAGTATATGGTAGGGGACACAGGTCTGGAAGTCAGAACACCTGGATTTCAGTCTGAACTCCAACACTTATTGTATAGCCCTATTGTTGCTTCTATCTCTGTTTGATCTATTTTTCATACTTTTTAGACAAGAAGTATTGAAAATACCATGACTTACTTTGCTAATTTCAGAAGGTCAAAATGATGAATTCCTAGAATCCAGAAACCAGGCCAGGTTTTTCAGGCAGACAACCCAACAGTCAAGTCCTGGGTGGCAATCATCCCAGTGGCAGCTGAGACAAGAAATTATCCAGTAGCTATGATGCCTTGGGAAATGAGTGAGATCAATGTTATGGAGAAATTGCTTTAAGTTCATTCTCTTTATCTAGACATTGGTAAAGGGAAGTTTGTGCCTGCTAATTATCAAATAGTTTTAAACTTATATTCTTGCTATATATGCTTAGGAAAAATAACCCTCTGTAAAAGTTAATTAGCTAAATAAAACTGGAGCATTTATCACTGGCAGTTAATGGGGAGTTTAAATAGATATCATTGGAGAAAGACACCCTTAAGATCCTCTAGGGGAAAACTAGACATGTGAGAGGAGAAGTAGCTGATCTAGCTCTGGAAAACATAGTGTATATATATGTCCTCTTTTTGCTTATCTGTTATGTATGGAACTAATGAGTAAAATGCAAACTTTTTGAGGGCAGAGACTGTATACTTAAAGTGTCAAGTATGAAATTTCAAAAAGGCTTCTTGATGGGTAAGTTGATTGACTGAAAATCATTTGGTTGCAAAGCTTTTAGATTTAGTACAAAAAATAAAGGAAGGCAAGCTGGGCTCATTCCCAACAAGCCAAGTAGTATAATAAGTAGAATGTGTTAGTAAATACAATCAATAGAGCCACATTAAGCTAGGAATAGCTATTGTCAGTTTATAAATGGAGCCATATAGCCAACAGTGGACATAACCTCTCATCAATAGGATGGCTGCTTTTTTTTAACAGCAGAGAAGCACATTTCATCAAGGCTAAGTGTGATAGCATCCGAGAGATGGAATGGATCTCAGAAGTCATCTAATTCAACTCTTGCCTAAATACAACAATCCTAAATATAAACTGTTTTACGATGGACCATCCAGTCATTGGATTAAGAGCTAGAAAACCTCAGTTTGAGTCCCTCCTTGGTCACACAATAACTTTCTGACTTGAGGAGGACACATTTGACTTTCTTGAGCCTTTATTTCCTTATTTATGTAATGGTAATATTCTCTGTTCTGCCTACCTCACAAAGGTGCCATGAGGGACAAATGATATGTAAAAGTGCTCTGTAGACACCAAATCATGATTCAAATGAAAGAGACTATTATTTCTTGTCTGTTGCTTGTAACTAACAAGGGACTTGTGGGAGGAATAGGAAAAGGATGGCATAGTGATATAGTGGGAAAGAGCATCAGCTTTAAAAACAGAAGATGTGGGCTCAATTATGTCATTATGTGTATAATCTTGGAAATGTTAACTTTTCTGGACCTCAGTTTCCACATATGTAAAATCAATAGTTTAACTAAGTTTCCCCTAGTTTCTTCTAGTTCAAAATCCATAACCATATCACCTCTCCATGTATACATGCAAAAAATCTTAGGATAACTGTAAAATCTAATTCATTCTCTCAAGGAATGTACTATGTTGCTAGCAGCAAAAGATATATAGAAATATGAAAAACAACCAATAAGGGACAATACTTGATATATGTAAAATGGATAGCACAGACAATCATAATAATAATAGCTAACACATATAATTTTATGTGCCACAGTAACACAGTAGTATTAAGT
This sequence comes from Antechinus flavipes, assembly GCF_016432865.1. NCBI lineage: Eukaryota > Metazoa > Chordata > Mammalia > Dasyuromorphia > Dasyuridae > Antechinus > Antechinus flavipes. The sequence goes on from NC_067398.1 coordinate 632,211,869, forward strand.
ATTTTATAATCATTATCTCATTTGATTCTCACAACATCTTTAAGGAGTAGGTAATATTTTATCCATGTTTTATAATTGAGGAAACACAGATTAAGTGACCTACCCAGGGTCATATAGCTAGTAAGTGTTTGAATATAAATTTAAACTCATATCTTCTTGATTCTAGATCTACTGTTCTATTCATTGAACTGCCCAGTAAGTTTAAAAAAAAAAAACATTGAAAATAGAATAAGTTCCTCATGTCTTAGAAGTGAAAACTTCATAGAGGAAGTAGAATTTGAATTCTGGTAAAGGTTACATTAGATGGTCTTTTATCTATGACTATTAGTAGAAAATGCCCCAGATTTGGAGGATTGAACACTGGAGCAACGAACTTCTTTATGAAATGAGATACTTGATATTGTTAAAGGTTTTATCTAATTTGGAAGTTCTATGATTTTGTGAGTCTGGGTTAATCCTTGAGTGATGGGTAGAATTTCGATATGAGGCATAAAGAAACAAAAAATGGGCTTGCTTGGTCTATCTCAGTGAACCATCTAACCCATTCCAAATCATAAACAATAGGCATTTTCATCTGTTTGGTTTTTCATATAAATATTTTAGACTGATCTCTTTTAAGTAATCACTATTTTCATTTATGCTTTGTAATGTTTTGGGTCTTGATTCAATTAATACAACAGACCTTACAATGAGGTCTTATCAGAGAAATTTAGTCCACCCCTTTCTTATCCACAAGTCCCTTATTAGTTGCAATTAATAGACAAATAACAAATCTCTTTCATTTGAATAGTGATTAGATATCTACAGAGCACTTCCATATGTGATATCATTTATCCCTCATAGCATCTTTGTGAGGTAGGAAGAACAGAGATTACTACCATTTCACAGATGAGAAAATAAAGGCTGAAAAAAAGTCAAATGTTATCCCACAAGTCAGAAAATTATTGCATGATCAAGAAAGGAATCAAACTGAAGTTTTCTGGCTCTTACTGCAATGACTGGATGACCAATTGTAGAACATTTTATATTTAGGATCATTGTATTAAGTAAGAGTTGAGTTAGATGACTAGGTGAATTCCCCAAATGGAAGAATCTGGACAAAGTCAACTATTATGGGGAATCCTTCTTCCATTTGTAGTTTAAGCAGGGAATCTTCTATAACAGTGACAACTGCAAGTATGTATCTCTATATTTTGCATTGGTTGGAGTTAATAATTAAAAGGTCAACAAATTTATTCTATAGGTTATATCATAAAATTGAATATGATCTTGACATAGACATGAGAGGATCCTTTTTGAAAAAAAATTGATTAAAGATATTATTTTGCCACTTAATAAAATGCTTTTGTTTTCATTTTAATAATCATCAAACAATAAAACATAAATGATCTTAAATATTCTATATTCCTTTAGCCCATTTTTATTGCTGCAAGGTATGATCTGTGGTAATTGAGAGTTATACAGCATTTAAGATTTGCAAAGTGCTTTACAGATATTATCTTATGCTATTATCAGCCTCATTTTCCAGATGAAGAAACTGAGGCAGACAATAGTTAAGTGGTGTGCATAGAGTCACAAAGCTAGGAAATGTCTGAAGTAGAAGTTCGTGGTGGGGGAAAGATGAAGTAATTGAAGAAACAGAGATTCTTTTCTCTGGGTACATCAATTTATTAAAGCAATGCATATCACTTTCCCAACAAATAGAAGCCAGGCTCCTTCCTCAGCTTGGCTGGACCTCAAATTCAGGGAGAGACAGACTTCTATACATTAAAAACAATTAATCAAACAAGGCCAATTAATTAGAAGTACACAATACAACGTTAGGTATTGTGATTTCTAATTGGATGAAAGATTATTGACTTTACAATTTGAGAGAGGGAAAATAAATAGGTGTGATTCACTGAATTCAGAAAAGTACTCATCCTACTCCCCTAAAATGTCTAAAAACAATCAAATGAACATAGAAACAATAAATGATTGACCAGTATAAGGACAGTTCTCAGATAAAACATATAGACTCCTGAAGATGTATAAATGTGAGAAAAATTTCTTGCATCAATCTTTGGATTTCTGTTTAACAAAATCTAAGTTCTTGGTTAAGGTCTCTAAGTAGCTGAGAGGTAATACACTTTCCCAGCTATGCAGAGCTACAGTCAAGCAATACAAAAAGGTTTTCTCCCAAATCCTGCAATTGAATAAACTTTTCTCACAAGATGGAATTTGATTAGAAACACAATTGAATAGAAAGGAAACTGAACTGGCTCCAAAATTGAGTCACAAAATAGAATCAGTGTGGTTCACTTAATTCTACAATTAGCCACTTGCTGTCCTAATCCCTTCAATTCCCTCAATTTGAATTTGGATCCAAGTAAACAGTTTCTGCAGTATCATCTAGCTACCCAATTATAGAAAAGTGTCTAAAATAGTTAGTCTTAAAATTACTTTTACTTTTTAAATTTTTATTATTTTTATTTTATATTACCTTTATTTTTTCAAGGTCAGTCTATCAACATATATTTATTAAGAGCTCACTATGTATTAAGAATTACACTAAGCTCTGGGAATGCAAAGGAAGACTAAAGGCCATCCTTGGTCTTAAGGAGCTCACAGTCTAATGGGAAAGACAGTATAAAATAATTGTGTACATTCAAAATGTGTTTGGGGGGCGGGGAGAGAGAGAGAGAGAGAGAGGAAGACAGAGACAGAGACAGAGAGACAGAGAGACAGCGACATAGCGACAGAGAGATACAGACAGAGACAGAGGCAAAGAGACAGAGAGAGAGACATAGAGAGAAATATAGAAGAGAAAAAAGAGAGAAAGAGATGTATATCTATCTACATAGGATAAATTGGAAATAATCAACAGAGGGAGGCACTAGCAGTGAGGAGAATCATTGAAATCTTCTCATAGAAGGCAGGATTTTTAATTCTGAGTTGGAGGAATCCAGAATATCTAGGAAGAAGAGGGGAGAGGAGAGAGAATTTTAGATAGGGGAGAAATTATTTTGCTCAAGGAACTGCCAGAAAACCAGTGTCACCTGGATATACAAGTATATGTAGGTGAGAATGTAAAGTGTAAGAAAACTGGAAAGACTGTGAAGGATTTTGAATGCCAAACAAAAGATTTTGTATTTGATCCTGGAGGTAACAAGAAGCCAATGAAATTTATTGTATAAGTGATGATGTAGTGAGACCTGCACTTTAAGAAACCAATGTATTCATGAAATGGAGACTAATGTATAAAAGCATAAAACAATTGGAGAATGGAAGCGGAGAGAGCCTTGAGATAGGGAGACTAGTCAGTAGTCTATATCAATCATTCAGGCATGAGGTGGTGAGAGTCCACATCAGCTGGAAGCCATGGCAGAAGAAAGGAGGGGGTGGACACAAGAGATAGTATGAAGGCTGAATCAGTAGGACTTGGCCAGATCATATTTACCACTCTATAAAGAGGAGAAAGTGGGCACATGGACCTATAGCTAAAATACATTTTAGATTGCTGTTGGGAAGAATGAATGTGTGATTTTTTTCTTCTCGAAAGCCAGTGGCTCACCAAAGTCAGGATTACAGGTAATAGCCCCAGATGCAGTGGAGGATCTCAGCATCCTTGAGGTCTGACCAAACTCTAAATGCTCCACAGCTGCCTTTATGGTGCTTTGGGTATCTTCTCTCTCCTGAGTTGTCCCATGAAATGAAGCTTCCCTGATTTTTGTCTTTGGTCCTTTTTGAAAATGAAGGACAAAAAGCATATTGGGGAATATGCGGTATTTAGGGAGGTCTAGCCCTTCCAGTGTGAGGACTTGCTGAGCTCTTTTCAGGGCTGCTCACCGCCCTTGGTGTTTACCTGTCACCAAACTCTCACCTGTGGCTCCAAGAAACAGTAGCATGCTCAGTGGCAGAACTCCAGTAAATCATTTCTGAATAAAGACTAAACCAGATTAAATAAAATCAGATTCATCAGCGAGTCAGGGGAGGGAATACCCTAAAAATGTGAAGACATCCCCCTGTGGAATAAGTGGATGTAAACAATGTCCCAACAGCCAAGATTGTCCACTGCATCCTGGCCTATTACCGGTACTCCTGACTTTTAAAGTATGTCACTGACTTTTGAAAAAAAATGCCCACATTCATGGGGCACCCTTAGAGCTTGGTTAGACATCAAAGATGCCACGATCATTCATTGCATCCTGGGTCTTCACCAGACATTCTCACTTTTATGTGCCACTGGCTTTCCATGACTCTAGAAGAGAGATTGGGGCTGTACAATTCCTCCTCACTCCAATTCATGCACATCTATTATTGCATTCAATTATTGATATTATCAGTTCTCTGAAAATGAAGGACATTGTGTTGCCTCTAGAATAAGTTTCCTTACTGAATATATAGTCTGGTCCAGGTCCAGGGCTACTCTTCCCACCTTTGTTCTTTAAAATGCCATTTGTACTTCTTTTCTTAAAATTGATATTGATATGGCAGAGTCAAATGTGGTCATTTAACTTTTGCTAGATTTTGCCTCATGAAAACATCTGTTCCACTTGGTCTATTTGTTGTTCTCTTGCCAGATTCATGTAAAAATGTTTTTTTGTATGACAAGGCCTGATTAGGTTCCATGACAAACTTTTTATAACAGACATTTACTCAACATTCATCTTTACTACACATACTGATATTGCTCAGAATCATCTTTTACTAATCTCTCTGACAATGTTTTATAAATGGGTTTTAGTATTCTAAACCACTGGTCCCATCTCTCTCCACTTGACAAAGAAATACTGTGTTTTCTAGCTTAGAAAATCTGGACTCCTTTGGTTCACTGCAGTAATTATATTTCATTTGTCAAAGTTGGCACAGTTATGACAATCATGGTCAACATTTCATTTCTATCTTATGACATAGATGACTTATACGAATAAGACAGATAGAAGTGATTGCAGTTCTTCATATTGCATCATCATATTTTTTCTGATTTGATACTGATTTTGACTTTTGCTCTAATTAACTGATGGGCTTTCTGTACAAAATAACTAATTCTGAAATTACTACATATCTGTAGCCAATCATTTTCTGTCTGCCAATTTTATATTTTGTGTTATTGTGTACTGCTCATATGTCCAGTAGTATCCAATTCTTTACTTAAAGAAATTATTCATGAAATCTTAAAGATCCTAAGGATAAGCCTTTTTAAATCTTAACCATATTTCCTAAGATACTTGTCACTGTCCTAACCTGTAGCCACATTTGCATAGACGTTACCAAGTATCAAAGAACGTAGTGAGTTATCTGGAAGGTAGTAGAGTTCTTAATGAGATTCCTCCATTCTTTAACATCCAAAATAGATGATACATAATCTGTACTTATCTCTAAATAAATCTTTTTTTGCTTGTACAGGTTTATCTTGGATGTATTATAGGTTTGGTTCTAGATAATTGCAATAAAGTAAATGTCATAATAAAACAAGCCACACAATTTTTTGGTTTTCTAATTCACATTAAATTATGTTTATATTATACTAAAGTTATTTAGTTGTGCAATAATGTCATGTCTAAATTATGCATGTCTAAATTAAAAGTACTTTATTGCTAAAAAAAAAAGTGTGGTAACCATTATCAGAGCCTTATGTGAGTCAATCTTTTTGCTGGTGGAGGATTATGTCTTGACCTTGATCATTGCTAATTGACAAGAATGGTGGTTGCTTAAGGTTGGGGTGGCTGTGGCAATATCTTTTTTTTTCAATTATAATTCCTCCTTAGTCATGTTGTAAAAGAAAAATCAGAAAAAGGAGAAAATCACAAGAAAGAAAGAAAAGTGAAAATGATATGCTTTGATCTATATTTAAACTTTAGTCAAGTTCTTTCTTGGGACACATACTTTTTTTCCATCATGAGTCTTTTGGAATTGTATTAGATCAGTGTATTATCGAGAGGAGCGAATTTATCAATCATATAATGTCACTATTACTATATACAATGTTTTTTTCTTGGTCCTGCTCATTTCACTCAGCATCAGTTCATAAAAGTCTTTCCAGGCTTTTCTGAAATCCTTGTGCAATTTCTTAAAATAACACAATGAAATTTGCCACATAAATTGACTCTTCCTTCATAAAAGCTTTCTTTGTAACATGTGCTGCTGTTTGATAACATTTTACACAGAGTAGGACTTCTTTCAAAATTGGAATCCCTGTTTTATCAAATAAATTTTATGATGTTCTTCAGTATTGTTGTGTCTCAGGGAATAGGAAGGTCCAGAGAAAGGAAAAGAGATAACGAATAGCTAGTCTATGGATTAGTAAGGAGCAATTACATTAGTAACATCAAAAATCACTGATCACAGCTTACAACATTCATAATAATGAAAAAGTTTGAAGTATTGTGAGAATTACCATTGTAACACAGAAATATTATGTGAGCACAGGCTGTTGTAAAAACAAATAGAAAACCCCACAATATCTGTGAAGTTCAATAAAATAAAGCACAATAAAATGAGGTTATGCCTGGGATCATTATAAGCATAGCAGTATATGATGAGCAAGTGAAATGATATTTTATTGCATTTAGTCACATAATGAAACTAATTTTATCAATTATTTTTATTTTATTTTGCCTCTAGAAGGTGAATCATGGACCTTTTAGCTATAAATTCCTTTTTCTTTGAATATTTTTATCAGTCAATATTGATTCTTCTAATACTTTGTCATTGAACAAAAATTTCATTTTTAGTGTTATCAATTATGCCATTAGAAACACATGGTCAAAAATGTGATTCATTCTACTCTCTGCCTCATTTTCCACTACTTTGGCACTTTGGTTATAAATTTCTGAAGGGCAGGAAATGTTTTCAGTTGTGTCCTTATATTCTAGTCTCCAAATAAGTGTCTTGTATATAATATGCCTTTAATAAATGTATGTTGGATTTAAATGGATTGAGTTGTAATGAAGTTGTGGAGAATTGAGAGCCATTTAATTTTACCCTTTTGCTTTGTATTTTACCATGGTCATTTGTCACCTGGAAGACATCTTGATAATGAGGTATTTTCCATTTAGTTAGTTTGGTCCTCAGGAGTCATTTAGTCTTTGACTAGGACTATATTTATAATAATGACAGGCAGTTTACTAGAGTATAGAGCTCTAGTGTAGGATGAAATTAGAATAAATGTAATTGGGAAATATTTTAACAAAATAAATAAAAATACACACAATATAAATAATGATAATTTGTGGTTTTCTAAAATCTATCATTTCTATTTGAGATTGATAGCACTGCAAGAATGCAGGACTTAGAATCAAAATACCTAGCTTCCCATCTTGCTTCATTTATTTCCTAGCTGCATAGTCATGGATAAACCCTTTAATTTCCTATATATTTTATTTCATCATTTGTAAAGGAAAAAAAAAGTGGGGGAGGAATACTATAATACCTGTTTCACAGGAGTGCTATAAGATTCAAATGAGATAATGTATAAAACTGCCTTGAAACTCTTTCATTGCTCTATAAATATCATATTATTGCTGCTATTATGTAGCTCTTCTGATCTTTTTTTTTCCAGTAACCTTTAGATGGAGTCCTGGGACAAGCCACTACCTTACAATTACCCTTTTATATTTAATGTTTTATAGTCAATTATTACTCATTTGCATAAAATAACTGCTTTTTATAATTGAATGAAAATATTAGGACATAAACTCATCCCTTAGGCTTACTGAAAATATTCTCAGTTCAACTCAAAGACCAAACAAGACAATAGGAATGTTATGTACTATTTCCTCTTCCAAAATGATTTTTCTCTCTTTTGCTAAGTCTCTACATCTTGAAGCCTTTTCATTCCATGCAGTTTGGAGACTTGAGTATTTGATATGTTGTAAAGCATTATTGTAAGAATATTATGGATAATGTTATGTTCAGATACTTGAGGGTAAGAGGTTAGAAAAAAGAAGGAAGGAGGAATTTATTAAGTGCCTCCTATGTGCCAAGAATTGTCTTAAGTATTTTCCAAATAGCTCATTTAATCCTCACAACAAACCTGGGAACTGGGTACTCCATTATTTTTCCCTGAGAAAAGAGGTTAAGTATCTTGCCTAGAGTCACACAGGTAAGAAGTACTATATCTAATTTCTTCTAATGTGGTCAATGAATTTGACTTGGATAATGGTCCAGTTGCAGTTCATTGTATAGACTGAATTTCTTAGGCTATTTGAATCCTTTATTTTTAAAATGGGCATTTGTCATTTCTCAGTCCATGAAATTTAGCCAACTTCTGGCATATAATTCCAGCCACTGAGTTATATATATCTTGCAGAGTATTCAGTAGCTGCTAAATTTTCATACCCCAGAGTATAAAGTTGCATGATTTTTATCACATCTAACCATATTTTATATTGAGAAATAAGTCTAGACTCTGTAAGAATAATCATTCTGTAGTTTTTTGAGGTATTAAATTTCATTCATAACTCCTATTTTCACAAACCAATCAATGTGATTTAGTCATTCATTTTCTTTATTTATACTGTGGGCAGAGGTAGAATTTCAGAATCACTTTTATTTGTTTCTCTAATTAGTAGTGATTTCATGCATTTTTTTCATGGCTGAGTTCATAAATAGCTTTTTTTTTGGCTCACAACCATTTCATAGTTTCTATACAGAAGAAATGAAAGGTAACTTTGGGTGATATTGAACATTCTAATATCATGAATCTTTGATCTTGTGTTCCTTTAATATTGTATCAGTTTTTTTGGGGGGAAGGCACTTTCCAAATCTTTCATGTTTCATTTTTATGGTTTTGAAAATATACATTAATATTATTATTGTGCAGTCATAAATTGTTGTAAATGAGTTCTTCCCATTCAGCTTTGATATCAGAATACCAGTAAGTCTCTTAATATTTTCAACCACAAAGTTTCTCTTTGATAATTTTATGTCTTTCCTGGAGGGAATCATGGCACTTCTAGGGAGTGGTATGCTGTTGTAGAGCCTGAACAACAGCAGATTGTTAAATTTTTACTATGAATATTTACAATTCATTGGCAAATACTACAAATCAGAGCTTGATCTATTATTTTGTTGATTGTTTATACTTCAAGTGATGAAGAAAATATTAATAATCCAAAATCAAATTAATATGTTTCCTACATTTTTCCCATTGAACTGGTTGTTAAACATTTACCTTCATATCCCTGTTTGTAATATCACCTTTGAGCACTGGTTCTCAATGTTATTCTAAGAGTAAAGCCTTGTGTCATATTGATATAATATAATATAATTATTGATATTATATATAATGTTATATTATATATAATATGATACAATATAATTAATTTACATAAAGATAGAAGGACAGAATATCTGGTGATACAAAAGGCATGCTCTAGACTTCTATTGCTTTTTATAATGATAGCATAACACATCCTGAGTCTAAGTTTTTTGTTCCCTGTTAACCTAAGAAAACCCAAAATAAAAGTAGAGTGGATAGGTGTGTGTGCACACAGGAAGATCCTGAATAATTTAGAATTTCCCACATAAGAGAATTCAAACATACTAAACAGATAAAATAGGTAGTATTTATTTACTTGCAATTGAAAAGGGTTTCCAAAGGGGTATTTGGAACCCTCAGATCCCTGAAGCCTGTTTGAAGCATGTTTGTATGAGATTTACAAACATTTTAATTTGCCTTGAATTTTTCAGGAATCCATTTATTGTAGAGTGAACATAACCAGTTTTAATCTTCCATAAAAATAGCAGCAATTACAATGGTTTTTTTTTTTTTTCCCAAGTGACCCTGCTTGAGGTAAGCAGTTCTATTTTCCAGCTTGCTTCTTATATGACCCCTACTTCCTCCAGCCCTTTCCTCCTACTCTTTCTTCTCCTAATTAAGTAAGATGACCGTTTTAGAGCTTCTGATAGAATGTAGTTTCTAAACCAATTTCATCGCTGTCCCATGAATACTGAAAAAGTCTGGCTAGAGAGCTAATTTTGTTTTCCTTCCCTATCATTAATACAATATCTTTTTGGACTAACTCTTCAGAAGTAGCACTGGGGAGGTATCGATTCGTTGGTTATTAAAAATGGTCAATTACTGTGATATTAGTCTGTCTTGTACTCCCTGCTTGTATTGTCATTTTCATTTAGCAATACACACACACACACACACTTTTCCCATTTCTATGGGGTAGGTCTACTTTTTTTTAGCTGTGATCTGTATTGTGAACTGCTTAATAATAAATGCAGAGCATCGCTTTCCCCAACTCAAGATTGAATTTTGTTATGGATGAGACTCCAGTATTTTATTTCCCAACTGAAACTGGTCAATACAGCTTGACTCAGCTGAAGCTTTACAAACAACTCAAGACCTGATTGGCTTTCTTGCTGGGTCTTTCCTGTAAGAAATATTTGATTGTGACCTGTCAAACTACCAGATAAGCATTCATTGAAGTCAAGGTCAGTTTTTATCCTATGCCTTGAAGTTCCCATGAATGAGCTATTTTTAGTTTAGTCCACATTTATTAAATTGTTAGTTATTTAGTGATTTCCATTACAGAGTTCTTTAAGGTCTCCAAAGTATTTTATATACATTGTTTTGTTTGACCTTCACAACAGCTTATAAAGTATGGGCTATTATGACCCCCATTTTACAGATGATGAAACTAAGACTCAGAGACATTAAATGATTTGCCCAGAATTATATGACAAGCTTGAGTCAGAACTCAAATTCAGGTCTCTCCTGATTCCAATGCTTTTTTGGTGGTGAATCATATTTTCTCTCGAAAGATTTATGATTCTACTGGTATTAATTTTTCCTCCACTGGCTTAGATTATTATGCTGCATTGCCTTTTAGAAGGCTGTCTTCATGGAATCCCTGAGTATCAAAGAGGTCACACACAGTGAGTGGTACAGCCAGGGCTCAAAGCCAAGACATGCTTTGTATCATTCCCACAATATCCTGAAGCCACAGGATCAGCAATAGGAGAAGGAAAGATGGAGCTGACAGCAGTCAGGGATCCCCTCTTCAAATGGTGAGAAGGGGTGTGCTTATCGAGTTGGGAGAGAAAGACATTTCAGATAAGACAAAGGAATAGAGTTCCCCCAATTCACAGTCAGAGGAATATGGATCAAAACTTCATTGTCAGGTAGGAGCACAGCATTAGGCAAAGTGGGTGCACTGGAGATAACCATTTTCCTCTACAAGGATAGGAAAACATCCTCTTTACAATGAGCCTCATAGAAAGCAAGGAAGACCTATTAACCATGGAGATGAAAATGGAGAAGTGGGATGCTACAGTAAGGTACAGATATAGTCAGTTAAACATCAGTCACAGCTATTTCTGATCATTCCTCAGTGAAACTCATTGTAATTGGGCAATTTAAGTGAGCACCAGATCAGATTGTAGTTATATTACATTAGCTTCCTTCAAGATTCAGCTAAGGTACCACATCTTATGTAAACCTTTTCCTTATTGCCCATTTCTCAAGACTCTTACCCTGGGAAATTTCTTTGGAGTTTCCTACCTGGTAAATATTTTTTCCATGTATATATATATGTATATGTTAGCTTCCTCCCTCCAATTGACTGTAAAGTCTTTGAAGGTAAGGACTGTTTTATTTTTGTCTTTGTATTTCCATCATCTGTCAAAGTGCCTTGATCTTTTTTATGGGAGGATTGGGGAATGCTCCAGATTTATACATTAATTGTAAAATTTCCAGTATAGAAGTCCCCTACAGTGCAGTGTGTTGGGACTCCATACCTTTCCATTTTTGTATATGGATTGCTCATTCCTAGATTTTTCTTCTATAGACTTTGGAGACCAGAAAGCTTGTCTGATGGATTTCTTTTAGAGAAATCGTGAATCCCCTGGTGGGGACCTGTTCTATTCCATCTATGATGTAGGGGAACATGCTGAGATAGATGAAAGCTTTCTCAGATCATCAGGAGAATTTGGTTCTCATGCAAAATTGCCCTAGATTCTCCTAATTTTTATGTGTCACTAGAAAAAGCCAACATAATTCAGTATTTGGAAAAATAGGGGTCAGGAAAGTAATTCTAGCTATGGGAAAAAATGAGGGAGAAGAAGGGAGGTAAACCAAAAGCTACTCTATGTTTAGCTACCTCAATACCAGCAAGAGGCTAAATGTCCCCAAAGAATGAAGTCAAAGTGCATGTCTATTGCTGGTCAGTGTTTAAAAAAGAATGAAATCTGACAAAACTTAGATTATTGACATCCAGGGAGTTCAGAAAGGAAACATTATGTTCAAGCTCAAATTCCTTATTGGAAGTCTAGGTCTTTTTTTTTTTTTGTCATATGTGTTTGTCCACCCTTACATGGCCCTGGATAGGTCTCATTCATTCAAAATGTGCACTTCTGCACACATGACCCTTAAACGAAGTTGTAAATGCTGTCTTTTTTTTGTTCATATTTGCATCCCAGTTAACCAGCGTTCCTTGCATCTAATTGATTGGTTGTTGTCCTTTTTTCTCAAAGAAGACCATAATGACAGCTCTATGTTGGGGTTAAGGTATATATAGTATGTCCAACTATAGCTGATCAAAATAACATGAGCTTGGAAAGTTCTACCACAGATGGGACACAATGGTGCAGTGGTGCACAAATAATACAGAGGATAGAGCACAGGCCCTAAAATCAGGAGGACCTGAGCTCAAATCCAGACTCAGACACTTAATAATTCCTAGTTGTGTGATCCTGGGCAAGCCATTCAGCCCCAATTGTCTCTCAAACTCTCTCTCTCTCTCTCTCTCTCTCTCTCTCTCTCTCTCTCTCCTCTCTCTCTCTCTCTCTTTCTCTCTCTCTCTCTCTCTCTCTCTCTCTCACACACACACACACACACACACACACACACAAAGATAAATGTTTAATAAATGCTTATTACTTTGTCTTTCATGCCTTGCCTATTCGGTTCATTTTGACTTTTTTTTTTTTTTTGCTATTTCTTTAGGGGATAATGTTGAGGTGGCAAGACTAGGGCCAGCCACAAACAGAATAAGGAACTTCCTAAAGAGATTCCCTAAGTGAGAGGACATGAAAAGCATTCTTCCACCTTATCCTCAAACATCCTGGGCTTCTCCTCCTTTAGACTACGGTACTGAAAGTATATTTCCTGGAACTCTATCTAGAAAACCATAAAGGTCCATTAACATATAATATTAGCAAAGACTGGTGTATTAAATGATCTTGGAAAACAGAGAGCTTGGTCCTGAAGGGAAAGAAGCCACAACAGATAACTTCGATGAGAAATGGGTCAAGTCAGCACAACATAAGAGGGGATAGCATTGCAGCTAAGTTCTGATCCATAGTTTCTCCAAACAGATCTACAAAATGCACCAGACCAAATTTTGATGGAAAAAATACAGGAAAAGACACAATGAGTCCTTTGTTGGTTCCAGATCATCATACAAAGACAAAGAGAAGTCTGACCCTAATCCTAATCCTTAACAATTTGTGACAGGAATATGAGGCACACAGAAAACTTCAGTCCCAAAGGAGATCCTCAATCCATAACTCAGCATCCCTCACCCATATCTTGGGGCTTCACTGAAGACAGATGCCTTTTGGGAGTTTTGTCATCCATTATTCAGTTGCTAGTCACAGATCCAAGATGGAATCTGTGCACAGCATAGAGAGCCTCAGGGACATGTACCCAGAAAGAAGGAAGTTCTTTGGCCAACAGCATCAATAATAGTATGGGTCAAGCTTCCAGTGCAAAGCAGGGTTTTATTTCTAGTATATAGGCCCCCTTGCAGAGAAATAATCAAGGTAGCAATCCAAGACTAAAGGGGGAACTATAATTCTGCCACTTTGAGCCATTACAGCTTTCCAGTTGTCAGATAAAAGGGAAGACCAGCAGCAACATTCTACTCTTGCAAAGACCCAAGTCCAGGTCAGAAAACTATAGAACTCAAAATAGAGAAGCAGCAATTGATTAAAAAAAAAAAAAACCTTTTACTGCTTCCATAGGGGATCTGATCCAGTGCAAAGTTTAAGTCCCTGGCTCTTACTTAAAGCATTTTTTTCTCTTCTGCACTTCTGAACTCTCCCAAGATATCTTGGGTTTCTGGTGAGATTTCTTTCTTAAGAACTAGATCTTAGGGGGCAGCTAGGTAGCACAATGGTTAGAGCACCAGCCCTGAAGTCAGGAGGACCTGAGTTCAAAGCTGGTCTCAGACACTTAACATTTCCTGGCAGTGTGACCCTGGGCAAGTCACTTAACTCCAATTACCTCAGGGGGAAACACACACACACACACACACACACACACACACACACACACACACAAAAAAAAAAAACAGGTCTTAAGTCAAAACCAATTTGATTCTCATTGACCACCAATAGGTCCTAGACCAGACCCCATTTGTTCTTTTTTGGGTCCTGACTGACCCAGATTGAATGTAAATACCAATCATTCCTGCTTTGGCCAGAAACTCCAAGGGTCTTATCCTCCTACATTTACTGATTTCGATTTTTTAAAAATTAGGTGAAAGAGGAAATTCTTTGTCTCAATTATTATCTATCCTTAATCACTGAATGGGTGTGGCCTCCATCAAACTGAGATTTATTAAAGAATCTAGCTTAAAAAGGCTCACATCTCCCACTGCATCCAGGACCATCTCCAATCATCCTGATCTATATCTGACCATTGGACCCAGATGGCTCTGGAGGGGAAAGTGAGGGAGATGACTTTTCACAGCCCTCCCTCACTTAGATTTCATGGTATCAGCTTCCTGATGGCTTGCTCCTCTTCCAGAACAAAGGACAAACAACCATAAGAATAGCAAGAAAAACAAAGCAGTCAACACCTCAAAAAAAGCAGCAAAAAGACCAAAGCAGACCTTTTTTTTTTTTTTTTTTCCTTAAGGCAGACTTCAGTCCTAACTAATATCAAGTCTGAGAATGGGTAAACAAAAGCCCCACCATATTATGGTATCAGGAACACTCAAAATAGAAACACAGAAAATAGGAGTGATTCCAAAACATCCGCATAAAGCGTTTTTTAGGAGAAAGCATAGCTTAAGAATATACTCAACTAGAATTCTTGAAAAAGAATAAATCGAGTTTTTTTTTTTAAATAAGCACAGTTTTAATAAATTGAATAATAGTACTCAAGGAAAATATTAGGAAAAAAATGAAAGCTATGCGGGAAAAAGCCAGAAAAGGAACTAACAGTTTGGACTAAGAGGTACTACTTATCCAAGTACAAACTCCATGAAATGAATAGAACAAATAAAGAAGAAATGACTGATTCTGTTAAACAATAACAAATATTAAAATAAAGTTAAAAGGCAGAAAAATGGAAGCCAATACAAAGAATTTTATAGCAAAAACAATTGATCTGTAAAATAGATCAAGGGTGGAAAAATAAGCTATGACTGAAACATTAATCTTAGACATTCTATTTTTTAAATCTTATGAGAAAAACTTCCTAGATCTTCTAAAACCAGAACTCAAAGTAGACAACAAGGTAGCCAGTTGAAAGCTAAACTAGTGGAACACTAAAACAGAGTTTTGTGAGACAGGCAGAGAATTGTAGTGGGAAAAACACACAATCCACAAATGGCAATACCCCATGGGTCACTCTCCCCACCCAATATCTACATACACTGATCTACTTTTCTCTCAAGGCTCACCTCCTACTTCATAAAAGCATAAACCTGGGACATACTATTGGTATACTGCTGCCTGGGGAATCTTGATACTTGAAGTAACTAGTGTCAGGAGTGATGATGGTATACATCAGTCTTGGGATATCCTGAATTATATCCCTTCACTTCACCTGCATGACATCATCCTCTACTAAACTTGCCCTAGGTGCTATAATTCTCACTTATAGTCCTGCTGAGAAATGGTTTTCCTTTCACTTAAAAAATTCTCTAGGCCTATTATTTACCAATTACTAAAGTAATTTGACAAAGACCATGCAGCTAATTAGTGAAATGAAGCAGAAATTAAGTCCAGGCTTCCTCATTTTTAAATCAGTGTTCTCTCCCAAAAAAAATACCCAAAACATTTCCATTTAAGCAATCAATCAACAAGCTGACTAATTAGCATTTAGGGTTAGTTTTAAAGGGAATAGTGGACTTTAGCCTTAGATTTGGAGTCAGAAGACATTCTTTCACCCTATTACTGTTTGTCCTTCATTTTCAAAAAGGACCAGTGACATGACAGGTTGAATGTGCATAAATTGAATATAAGTGAATTAGTTGCATAATCTTTAGCCTCACTGTTTCTTCCAGAGTCATTAAAGTCCAGTGTCAATGCAAAAATTAGGGCAACTGGCAATGGCCCAGGATGTGATGGATGACCTTGATACATTTGACATCTGACCAAACTTTAAGCTTTACTTTAGATGCCTTCATCACACCTGGAACAAATTGTTCTTATCTGAAGACTGAGGGAAGTCTTCACCGGCTTGGGGTAGGCATTCCCCTAACTCACCAAAGGTCCCATCAGTTATCCTTGACCTGGTTTATTCTGTCTGCCAAGATGGCTTTACTGGGGTGTGTTGCTGCCCATGCTAAAGCTTGTTGGAGCCACAGGTGAGAACTGAGTGACAAGTGGAGATAAAAAGTAAATGAGCAATCCTGGAAAGGGTGGAGCAGCTCTCACACCAGAGGTTCTGCTCCTAAATGAGCACTCCATACATCCCTTTATATTACTTCAATTTACAATCTTTGTGACCTTGGGTCACATTTTCTTCTATAAGATGAAAAGATTTGAACTAAATAATTTCAAAGTACCCTTCTAGGTCCAAGTCCCACAATACTTTGGAACTAGAATTCAAGTCCTGTCCAGTACATTCAACATTAAACTTAATCCAAATACTGAAAATTAGAGTTACAAAATGAATTCAGGTGCAAATTAGAATATTTATGTTAAGACATATCCTTTATTTTTCCTATATTATATATAGGATATATATATATATATATATGTATATACATACATACAGAGGACATATAGCCTATATTTATATATCTTATCTTTTATTTATCTTATATATAGCATATATTTAGCCTATATTATATATAGAATAATATATATGTGTATGTATATAGGATATATATATATATTTATAGGATTTACATATCTATATATTTATCACATATATATGCTATATATCCTATATTTATGTTAGGACATATCTTATCTTTTATCCTATATTATATACTGGATATATACATATGTATATATATATATATATATATATATATATTTATTTATTTCATATTTATGTCAAGGTATATTTTATCCGCTTACTTAATGGTGATTGATAACCTTTTTTGGCTAATATTTCTGATGGCATGTCCATACCCATTTCTGTGGAGTAAAACATAGCCTTTTACATTCTGATGTTTCTGAAGAGGACGAGCAGCAGCCAGAAAGAAACAGCCATAGTCACTTTTGTGGTCCTTTTCTGCCTTTGGCTTTGGGGGTAGGGAAGAGCTGAATGTATCTCCAGCTTGACTGTCAAGGAGGGCATCGATTGGATGGATGGCTGCCTGGATGGAGGCTCTAGCCTACCTTCATGGCAGACACAGAAGGTAATGCGTCATTACCTGCACTAATGATTCTCTGAGCTTGCTTCCAGTCAAATAGCTTGTAAACAAGCCCTGATTTATGGCCCAGCACTAACAGCAGCAGTGAGGGAAGTAAGGATATGTTCAGAAAGAGGCAGCTAGATTTATTAAGCCCAGGATGGTAGACATGTTTCTGGATGCTTACAACTAATAAATTACCTGATTAATAATCCCTTACATGTGCATAGCCTCTTAGCTTCTCACATCCATTATCTCATTTGATTCTCATGGAAAACTCTGTGAGGTACAGCAGCTAGACTGGGTATTATTATTCCCATTTTACAGATGAGAAAGCTAAAACTCAAAGAAGTTAAGGGATTTGCTTAGCTTTCTACTATTTACCAATAGTGGGGGCAAGACTGAAAGCCAGGGCAATTTAGCTGGACTATTGGATAGTTTCTAAACATATTCTATAGTTTCCTAAGTCCCTGCTTTCCCTTCCCTTTATCTTTGCTTACAATAGTCTTTTTGCATAGAACATCCATCTCTACCAGCCTTCATTCCCAAATATCTGTACCTATTGTCATTCCACTAAAATATCTCAGGAATTCTCAGAGAGGTTTTGGGGATAGAGGCTCTTAAGGGCAGGTAATTAGTGCAATGGATAGATCCAGGTGGAAAATCAGGAAAATCTAGATTCAATTTTAAGTCAGATATTTACTAGCTGCTATGTGACCTTGGGCAAGTTACTTACCCCTATTTCCCTCAATTTCCTCATCTGTAAAATGAGCTGGAGAAGGAATTAACAAAACTCTCCAATTTCTTTGCTAAGAAAACCTGATATGGAGTCACAAAAAGTGGGTCATTACTGAAACAACTGAGCAACAAAAGAGATTCTTAAATTTTCACCAATAGTTTACACTCAAATATTTGAATGAATTTATACTCAGTGAAAACTATAATCCATCCCTGTAATCCCATTTGTAAACTCTTGGCTGTGATCTACATGGCCCTGTTAGATTACCCAATATGCTGATATAACAATACTCATAACAATAAAAACTGAGGATGTTTTAAATTTTTCAGACATCTAAAAGGATTATTTCATTTAATCATCATTATTATGTTTTAGGTAAATGCTACAGTATTATCATTATCATTTTATAGATGAGAAAAAAAATTGAAGTTCAGAAAGATTATTACATGATTTACCTGAGACTACACAGCTAGTTTAGAAGTAGAATCATTCCTGAATTTCAGATAATATAGATCTAAAACTCTTCTTCCTATACCTTCTTGGACAGATGTCAGAGAAGATAAATGAACCAGATCCATATATTTTAGAGTGTTTCATAAACCAGAATGAAAAAAAGCAAAGAAAATCCTGTCATCCCTAAAGACACTCACTTTACTAAGATTCTTCATCACTTTTTCTGCCGTCTATGCTGGGTGTTTTGTCTAGTTTGTTGGAAAACTTGCTTTGGAATTTTGTCCATCTAAAATTTTTATTTTACATTACAAATATCAACTTAAGCACAAAGTTCAAACTAGTAACTCTTAAAATCTGCCTCTTCTTTCTATGTTAACAAATCATATAAAATAAACAAGAAAACGAGGCAACTAGGATGTGTGATAGATAAATATTCAAATCATCTTATTAGGTGTCGAAGACACTTACCCTAGCCTTAGTCTCCCCAAATGAAAAATGGAAATAATAATAGTTTTTTGTGAGTATCAAATTAGGTAGCTTGTTTAAAGTGCTTTGCAAACCTTAAAGTGCCATGTAAATCCTGGTGGTTATTCATAAAAATGTCTTATCCCATCTTTCAGAATAGCCTCCATTAGTCTCTCCAGATAGAAGTGTTCGCTCTCTTTTTATGTCAAATGCACATTGCTCATACTTCCTTTACAGCACATAATTCTTTCTGACTGCTTCTAATTGTGTGCAGTCTGCTAAAGTGTAAGGTTCTTGAGGTCAGGATAGATTATTTATCTTTTATCTCCTGTATTCATCATTTTATTACATATACATACATCTCACACACTTATATGAAGAGAAATAATATACACATATATTCACATTATTTTATAAATACATATTTACACACAAACATATATACATACACATATATACAGCTAATCATATATGTACACATACACAGGTATATAAATACACACACATATACACATAGATACACATCCACATACATATATACCTACATATATATATATATACATACATATATATACATACATATGTACACGTATCACTACCTATTCACTTTGGCATTTTCAAATGTTTGTGGTTTCAAGGAGAAAATCTAAAACTATAAATTCATTGTAACATGGAGTTACAAAGCTAGAGCTGGTAGGATGCTCAAGGTTTTCTAGCCTAAGTTGAATTGATTCAAACTGTACAGGTAAGAAACTATTTTCTAATTGTCCTAAAAGCCAAAGCAAAGCAGAAAAGCAATGTACTTCATTAGTCAACCCTCAAGGATGTCAGACATTCTTTTCACATCTTGAAGTCTCTTACTTGCAAATGAAGTACTGTACACAAATACCTGGCCACCTTATTAAGCATATTTGTAAGTGACCATTTCAGAATTCCTTTACTCTTTACTTCTGCACTCTTAAAATTTACTAATGGCCCCGAGGAACTTTTGGGTTGTAAGAGTTAAATCTATTGCTATTCACTTTTATAGAAATTAAAACTGATCATTTTTTAAAATGTACTTATTAATTCATTAGCAATGAATTAAAATACTTATTTATTAATTCAGTAACAAAAATAAATCCATTAGATGTCAAATGTTAAACATTATATGCTAACATTCATGCAAATATGTTTAGTATTATATGTTAAATATATTATATATTAAAATAATATATTGTAATGAAAAATGACTTTATTTTCCAAAACCAAGAAAAAAGTTGTGCAAGATTTTTTCATATTTTTGCAAATCTTTTTAATGCCTGGTTTAATAAAAGACAACTGGGATATGAAAATTTTGAAAATAGTCTTGATCATCACAGAATCCCTGAAAGAGTCTCAGAAAACCCCATGGGTCACACTTTGAGAACTACTCATCTAGACCAACCTTTATCTAACACAGAATTACTTCTCTGACAGATCATGCAGGTGATCATCCCTTACACCTGTATCTTCCATAATAGATGAAGGGTTTTTTATAAGATTATTTGAAGTTTTGGAGAGATGAGTAGAGACATAGCAAGACATAGGGGACAAAGAATTTTCATCAAAACCAAGAATTTTTAGTTTCAAGTACTATCACTGATATATTCTAGTTATATAACCAAGAGGAAATCTCTTAATTTCTCTGTATTATCATATAGAAAATGGCACAGTAAAGGGAGATGTATTACTAGATGTCTCCATCAATGGCATACTGATACATATTTATTTTAAAATTTTTAATAGTATTTTATTTTTCCAAATACATACAGATAGTTTTCAGCATTCACTTTTGAAAACCTTGTGTTCCAATTTTTATACCTATTTCTCTCCTCCTCCCAAGACAACAAGCCATTTGATGTAAGTTAAACACATGCAATTCTCTTAACCATTTTTGTCACACTGCACAAAAAAGTCAGATCAAAGTAAAAAAAAAAAAACATGGAAAAAAGGCAAGCAAACAAAACAAAAGTTGAAAAAAGGTGAAAATACTATGCTTTGATTCACACTCAGTCTCCAAAGTTCTCTCTCTGGATATGGATGACACCTTCTGTCACAAGCCCATTAAAAGTGTCTTGAATCACCTCATTGCTGAAAAGATCCAAGTCCATCACAGTTGGTCATCAAATAATCTTTTTTGTTACTGTGTAAATGTTCTCTTGGTTCTGCTCACTTTACTTAGCATCAGTTCATGTTTTTTTTTTTTAATTTAAATTTTTTATTTAATAATTACATTATATTGATACTCGTTTCTGTTCCGATTTTTTCCCCCTCCCTCCCTCCACCCCCTCCCCTAGATGGCAAGCAGTCCTTTATATGTTGGATATGTTGCAGTATATCCTAGATACAATATATGTTTGCAGAACCGAACAGTTCTCTTGTTGCGTAGGGAGAATTGGATTCAGAAGGTATAAATAATCCGGGAAGAAAAACAAAAATGCAGATAGTTTACATTCGTTTCCCAGTGTTCTTTCTTTGGGTGTAGCTGCTTTTGTCCGTCATTTATCAATTGAAACTCAGGTCTCTTTGTCAAAGAAATCCACTTCCATCAAAATATGTCCTCATACAATATCGTTGTCGAAGTGTATAATGATCTCCTGATTCTGCTCATTTCACTTAGCATCAGTTCATGTAAGTCTCGCCAGTCCTCTCTGTATTCATCCTGCTAGTCATTTCTTACAGAACAATAATATTCCATAACATTCATATACCACAATTTATCCAGCCATTCTCCAATTGATGGGCATCCATTCATTTTCCAGTTTCCAGCCACTACAAACAGGGCTGCTACAAACATTTTGGCACATACAGGTCGCTTTCCCTTCTTTAGTATTTCTTTGGGATATAAGCCCAATAGAAACACTGCTGGATCAAAGGGTATGCACAATTTGATAATTTTTTGGGCATAATTCCAGATTGCTCTCCAGAATGGTTGGATTCGTTCACAACTCCACCAACAATGCATTAGTGTCCCAGTTTTCCCGCATCCCCTCCAACATTCATCATTATTTTTTCCTGTCATCTTAGCCAATCTGACAGGTGTGTAGTGGTATCTCAGAGTTGTCTTAATTTGCATTTCTCTGATCAATAATGATTTGGAACACTCTTTCACATGAGTGGTAATAGTTTCAATCTCATCCTCTGAAAATTGTCTGTTCATATCCTTTGACCATTTATCAATTGGAGAATGGCTTGATTTCTTATAAATTTGAGTCAGTTCTCTATATATTTTGGAAATGAGGCCTTTATCAGAACCTTTAACTGTGAAAATGTTTTCCCAGTTTGTTGCTTCCCTTCTAATCTTGTTTGCATTAGTTTTATTTGTACAAAAGCTTTTTAATTTGATGTAATCGAAATTTTCTATTCTGTGATCAGTAATGGTCTCTAGTTCATCTTTGGTCACAAATTTCTTTCTCCTCCACAAGTCTGAGAGATAAACTATTCTATGTTCCTCTAATTTATTTATAGTCTCGTTCTTTATGCCTAGGTCATAGACCCATTTTGATCTTATCTTGGTATATGGTGTTAAGTGTGGGTCCATGCCTAATTTCTGCCATACTAATTTCCAATTATCCCAGCAGTTTTTATCAAATAATGAATTCTTTTCCCAGAAGTTAGGGGCTTTGGGTTTGTCAAACACTAGATTGCTATAATTGACTATTCTGTCTTGTGAGCCTAGCCTTTTCCACTGATCCACTAATCTATTTCTTAGCCAATACCAAATGGTTTTGGTGACTGCTGCTTTATAATATAATTTTAGATCAGGTACAGCTAGGCCACCTTCATTTGATTTTTTTTTCATTAATTCCCTTGAGATTCTCGACTTTTTATTGTTCCATATGAATTTTGTTGTTATTTTTTCTAGATCAATAAAATATTTTCTTGGAAGTCTGATTGGTATAGCACTAAATAAATAGATTAGTTTAGGGAGTATTGTCATCTTTATTATGTTCGCTCGGCCGATCCAAGAGCACTTAATATTTTTCCAATTATTTAAGTCTGACTTTATTTGTGTGGAGACTTTTTTATAATTTTGCTCATATAATTCCTGACTTTCCTTTGGTAGATAGATTCCCAAATATTTTATGGTATCAACAGTTATTCTGAATGGAATTTCTCTTTGTATCTCTTGCTGTTGGGTTTTGTTGGTGATGTATAAAAATGCTGAGGATTTATGGGGATTTATTTTGTAGCCAGCTACTTTGCTAAAATTATGAATTATTTCCAATAGCTTTTTGGTAGAATCTCTGGGGTTCTCTAGGTATACCATCATATCATCTGCAAAGAGTGATAGTTTGGTTTCCTCATTGCCTACTCTAATTTCTTTTATATCTTTCTCGACTCTTATTGCCGAGGCTAGTGTTTCTAATACGATATTAAATAATAATGGTGATAGTGGGCAACCTTGCTTCACTCCAGATCTTACTGGGAAAGGTTCCAGTTTTTCCCCATTGCATATGATGCTTACTGATGGTTTTAAATATATGCTCCTGACTATTTTAAGGAAAAGTCCATTTATTCCTATGCTCTCAAGTGTTTTTATTAGGAATGGATGTTGGATTTTATCAAATGCTTTTTCTGCATCTATTGAGATGATCATGTGGTTTTTGTTTGTTTGGTTATTGATATAGTCAATTATGCTAATAGTTTTCCTAATATTGAACCAGCCCTGCATTCCTGGTATAAATCCTACTTGGTCATAGTGTATTATCCTGGTGACAATTTTCTGTAATCTTTTTGCTAATATTTTATTTAAGATTTTAGCATCAATATTCATTAGGGAGATTGGTCTATAATTTTCTTTCTCTGTTTTCAGCCTACCTGGTTTAGGTATCAGTACCATATCTGTGTCATAAAAGGAGTTTGGTAGGACTCCTTCAATCCCTATTTTTTCAAATAGTTTATATAACATTGGAGTTAATTGTTCTTTAAATGTTTGGTAGAATTCACATGTAAATCCATCTGGTCCTGGGGATTTTTTCTTAGGGAGTTGATTGATAGTTTGTTCTATTTCTTTTTCTGAGATGGGACTGTTTAGGATATTTACTTCTTCCTCTGTTAGTTTGGGCAAGCTGTATTTTTGGAGGTATTTTTCTATTTCATTTAAGTTGTCGAATTTATTGGCATAAAGTTGGGCAAAGTAACTCCTAATTATTGCTCTAATTTCCTCTTCGTTAGTGGTGAGTTCTCCCTTTTCATTTTTAAGACTAACAATTTGATTTTCCTCTTTCCTTTTTTTAATCAGATTTACTAAGGGTTTGTCTATTTTGTTGGTTTTTTCATAGAACCAACTCTTAGTTTTATTAATCAATTCAATAGTTTTTTTACTTTCAATTTTATTGATCTCACCTTTTACTTTTAGAATTTCAAGTTTAGTGTTTGACTGGGGGTTTTTAATTTGTTCCTTTTCTAGCATTTTTAATTGCAAACCCAATTCATTGACCTTCTCTTTCTCTATTTTATACAAATAGGCCTCTAGAGATATGAAATTTCCCCTTATTACCGCTTTGGCTGCATCCCATACATTTTGGTATGATGTCTCATTATTATCGTTTTCTTGGGTGAAGTTATTAATTATGTCTATGATTTGCTGTTTCACCCAATCATTCTTTAGTATGAGATTATTTAGTTTCCAATTATTTTTTGGTCTACTTCCCCCTGATTTTTTGTTGAATGTAATTTTCATTGCATCGTGGTCTGAAAAGGATGCATTTACTATTTCTGCCTTACTACATTTGAGTTTGAGGTTTTTATGTCCTAATATATGGTCAATTTTTGTATAGGTTCCATGAACTGCTGAAAAGAAAGTGTATTCCTTTCTGTCTCCATTACATTTTCTCCAGAGATCTATCATATCTAACTTTTCTAGTATTCTATTTACCTCTTTGACTTCTTTCTTATTTATTTTGTGGTTTGATTTATCTAATTCTGAGAGTGCAAGGTTAAGATCTCCCACTATTATAGTTTTACTGTCTATTTCTTCTTGCAGCTCTCTTAGTTTCTCTTTTAAGAATTTAGATGCTACCCCACTTGGTGCATATATGTTTAATATAGATAGTGCTTCATTATCCATGCTATCCTTTAGCAAGATATAGTGTCCTTCCTTATCTCTTTTAATTAGGTCAATTTTTGCTTTAGCTTGATCTGAGATCAGGATGGCTACCCCTGCTTTTTTGACTTCACCTGAAGCATAGTAGATTTTGCTCCAACCTTTTACCTTTAACCTGCATGTATCTCCCCGCTTCAGGTGTGTTTCCTGTAAACAACATATTGTAGGATTCTGGCTTTTAATCCATTCTGCTAACCGCTTCCTCTTTATGGGGGAGTTTACCCCGTTCACGTTTATGGTTAGAATGACCAATTCTGTATTACTTGCCATCTTGTTAACCCCGGTTTATGCTTTCCTCCCTTCTTTCCCCTTTCCCCCCTTCCAAGTATTAAGCTTGTGAGCACCCTTGCTTCTCACAGCCCTCCCTTTTTAGTGTCCCTCCCCCCGCCTTAGAGTTCCTCCCCCTATCTTACCCCTTTCCCTCCCAGTTCCCGTATTCCCTTCCGCTTAGCTTATTCCTTCCCTTTCCACTTTTCCCTTCTCACTTTTCAATGAGATGGGAGAAGTTTCACCATAGATTGAATATGTCTTAAGATTTTTCACTTAAAGCCAATTCTGAAGGCAGTAAGATACCCACTATATTCATCCCCCTCCATTCTTTCTCTCAGATATAATAGGTTTCCTATGCCTCTTCATGAGATGTACTACCCCACTTTACCCTTTTTCTGGTACAATGTCCTTTCCACATCAATTTCTAGAACAAGGTATACATGTATTCTTTATACATCTATATAGTCAAAATATAGTTCCCAAGATTAATCTTTACCTTTTTAGATTTCTCTTGAGTTCTATATTTGTAGATCAAACTTTTTGTTAAGTTCTGGTTTTTTCATCAGAAAAAGATGAAATTCGCTTACTTCGTTGAATGTCCATCTTCTTCCCTGGAAAAAGATGCTCATTCTCGCTGGGTAAGTTATTTTTGGTTGCATACCAAGTTCCTTAGCCTTTCGGAATATCATATTCCAGGCCCTTCGATCTTTTAATGTGGATGCTGCCAGATCCTGGGTGATCCTTATTGTGGCTCCTTGATACTTGAATTGGGTTTTTCTAGCCGCTTGCAATATTTTTTCTTTCATCTGAGGGTTCTGGCATTTGGCCACTATATTCCTTGGTGTTTTGATTTTAGGGTCCCTTTCAGTGGGTGATCGATGAATCCTTTCAATGTTTATTTTTTCCTCTGTTCCTATGACTTCTGGGCAGTTCTCTTTGATAATTTCCTGGAAGACAGTGTCCAGGCTCTTTTTTTCATCATGTTTTTCTGGGAGTCCAATGATTCTCAGATTGTCTCTCCTGGATCTGTTTTCCAGGTCTGTTGTCTTCCCAGAAGGTATTTCACATTTTTCTCCATTGTTTGATTTTTTTGGATTTGCTTGACTGATTCTTCTTGTCTCCTCGAGTCATTCAATTCCACTTGTTCAATTCTGATTTTCAGTGAAGTATTCTCTTCACTCACTTTTTAAAAATCTTTCTCTAATTGTCCAATTGAGTTCTTTTGTTCTGTGGAATTTTTTTCCATTTCGCCAATTTTGTTTTTTAGAGAGCTGTTTTCTGTTTCCAGTTCACTAATCCTATTTTTCAAGGATTTTACTTCTTTATCCACTCTCTCTTTAACTTTCTCCAGGCTCTTTTGCCAAGCCTCCCTCTCCTTTTCCCAAGCCTCACTCTGCTTTCCCCATTTTTCTTCTAGCTCCCTTGTGAGAGCCTTTTTAATCACTTCTATGAGGTTCATCTGTGCTGAGGAACAGACAATCTCCTCCTTTGGGGATTCACCTGGGGACTGCCTGTTTTTAGTCTCCTCAGGATTTAGAGTCTGCTCTCTATCTGTGTAGAAGCTATCAAGGGTTAAAGTCCTCTTCAGCTTCTTGCTCATTCTGTCTATTAATCAGAGACAAAACTACCAAAGAAAAACAGAAAAAACTGGAGTCTTTCTTTGGGGGGGGGCTGGGTGTGTTATCGAGCTTCCTCTACAGACTGCAGGGGGCAGCAGTGAGGCACTAGCAGGACTGTGCTGCGCCTGCGCTCTGAGATCCCAAAGCGTGCTGAGTCACTGAGGGGGGGGAAGGGGGGGGCGGCCAGGTCCTGAGAGACTCCAGCTGTTTGGGGTTGTATTCTTCAGCCCCGGTGTTTTTAGCTTCTCTGCTGGGCTGTTGACTTGCTGCTGGAGCAAAGTATCCAAACCTGTAGCGAAGCTCTCCCCACAGAGACGGCTACGATCACTCTCCACCCCCTCTCCAGTCTGCTCCTGTGCCCTCACTGCCGCTGCCCGCTGCCTGCGCCCGATCTAAAACCGCCCCAGCCCTCCAGTAAAGACAGACCTTTCTTGGCGGATCTCAAGGATGGCTTCTCTTGGTAACTATTTGTGGGTTTTTTTCAGTCAAGCATTGATTCGGAGGCTTGTAATGAAATGGATAGTGAGAGAAAGCGTGGAGCTTATGCAGCTGTGAGCCTCCTCTCCGCCATCTTAACCGGAAGTCCCAGCATCAGTTCATGTTAAGTCTTTCCAGGCTTTTCTGAAATAGCTTGTTCATCATTTCTTATAGAATAAAGAATATTATTATATTCCTTTATATTCATATAGCATAAATTATTCAGCTTTTTTCCCAATTGATGGGTATCCATTCCATTACCAGTTCTTGCTACTACAAAAAAAGGTCTCTATGGTCCTTTGCCCCTTTTTAATTATTTTTGGAACACAGACCCAGTAGAGACACTGATAGATCAAAAAGTATACACAGTTTCATAATCTTTTGAGCATAGTTACTGGTAAATATTTAACAAATAGCTCTCCAGTTCTTGCTACTACAACAAAAGGCTTCTATGGTCCTTTCCCTGTTTCTAATTATCTTTTTGAAACACAGACCCAGTAGAGACACTGATGAATCAAAAAATATGCACAGTTTCATAGCCTTTTGGGCATAGTTATTGGTTAATATTTAACAAATAGCTCTCCCCTGCAAAAAAAAAAAAATAAAGATACACAGAACACATTTCAAAGTTTACTTTGTATTATTAATGTTTTATCCACCACTCCCTTACGTTTAGACAATCAACAAAACCAATCAGGGCTTGTAGATAAATTATTTATGGAATAATTTCAAAAGTGTAAATGTTCACACCAAAAATTTAACAACTGGCTCCCATGAATCAGTTCTAGCTGGCTTGAGCATAGACCAGCTTTTAGCTCTAAATCCATATTAATACTAAAAGTAGCTAGCATATACTGAATATGCTAATGTATGTAAAGTGCTTACAAATATTATCCTATTTGATCTTCAAAATCCTCCTGTGATGAAGGTATTATTTTCTCCACCTTACTGATGAGAAAACTGACAATGAGGGGCAGTGAGTTGCCCAGGTTCACACAGCAATAAGGCCATAGTTACCAATACAGGCTTTGATTTAGAGTCCTTAGACGTGAGTTCAAATTCTTCAGTAGACAGTTCCTAGAAAATCACTTTACCTCTTCCACTTTAGTTCCTTCATCTGTAAAATGGGAGTAATAATAACATCTACCTCACAGGGTTGTTATCAGAATCAAACCAGATAACATATGTAAATAAATTATACTAGGAATTGGCAATCTTACAGAGGAGGGAGTTATATACCAGGAGTAACTCCACACAAATAAAGCAACATATCAAGGATGCAGGACGGGGAAAGGAAGTTGTAATGACACTTTTGTTCCTGCCTTGTTGGTGGAGCTGTGAATTAATACAACCATTTTGGAAAGCAATTGGAAATTATGCAAATAAAGACACTAACAAATCCATACCTACCCTTTGACCCAGAGATTTTATTACTGGGCTTATACCTCCAAGGAAGGCATTGATAAGAAGAAAGTCCTCTTATACACCAAATGCCCACATACATGAAAACAGCATTTTTTTTTTGGTGGAATGGAAAAAGTAGATGCCAATAAAGTGGGGATAAAAATAAATTGTGGTACATTAATTAGTGGAATATTACTATGCTGTAAGAAATGATATATGTAATGAATACAGAGAAGCATGGAAAAATCTATATGAATTGATGTAGAGTGAAGAAAACAACAAGCAGAGGGAAATACAATAACACAAATGGAAAGAAAGATGACCCCTCTCAACTCAAAAATAATCTAAATTAAATATAGCAAAATTATAAAAATCAAGTTGGATTTGAATAAAGAGACAGGAAAACACATTTCCAACTTTATGGATGTGTGACATTCACAGGTGATACATATGTTTTTTTGTTTTTTGACTTTCTCAAAGAATCAACCATTTATGCTGTCTTATTTTTTCCTATCTAAAAATGCTATTTGTCATATGGAATGGCTCTTGGAGAGAGAGAGGAAAAGGAATACATGGCATATTATAGTGATATAAGAAATAGAAAACATTAATAAAATTATTTTTAAAATACTATTATTCCTTATCTTGGGTAGATCTTTTACAGATGGGCAGGGAGGGATACAAGAGAAAATAGATTGGTAAGAAAACAAAATATATCAACAAAATGTTTTTAAAATAATATCTGTACTAAATAGTTTAAGAAGTCTTTAAAGGCTCAAATGAGATAGATCATGATGTCAAAATTCTTTTCTTCTTCTCAAATTGTGTGGAAGCATTCTAGAATATGGAGATAATTAAAAATATTATATATATCATAATTTAAACTCTTTTATCCTATAAGTAATAATTGATTCTTGGAATAATGGGTTTCAAGACACCATTGAAGCTACCAAATTGAGACTAGGAGAGAAGGAGAGGGGAACATGAATTTGAACCAGACCTAGAAAAAAGTTTAAATGGTATATCTACCTTGTCAGAGTTTTCCAGGCAAAAGCTATCACAAATAAAAATAAAGAAATTATTTAGAGCATCACCAGAGAAAAGATGAAGGGGGGGAATAACTGGGTCACAAACTGAGAGACAAGTCATGATCAGCATGCTAAGCTTAGGATCAAAATATAGAGTCGTAGAGAAGGGTCATTAAGAAAGCACTTCATGGCAGCTTTCTGTCTGCCAACCATGCTTGCCTAAAGAGGTAACATATAGGGATACTGAGCACAGCAACCTGGGAGAGCTCATTGTCAATGGAGAAACAAATGCCAGTAGATTGAGCAAGGTTGGGGAGAAAAGGGATTGCATGAAGTTCATGCTTTACATAGTAATTGGGCAACATGATCTCTAAAATCCTTTCCATATTTCAATATCCTATGATTCTCTGCCTCTTTGAAATTGCTACCTTAATTCCTGATGATCTCATGGAAGCGTTCTTGATTTTAAAAAAAGAGATTTTATTTTCTTGTGAGCTTGTGATGAGATTTTTTTTTAAAGCGTAGTAGTTGTTTGTTCTATAAGCATGCATAGATTTCTTTGGAAAAGCAAGGTTGGTACATCAAGAGAATCTCATTGATTGAGATCTGAAAAGGTTAGGATTAGACTCGTCAAAAAAAAATAGAAGTATTTAGAGCTGGAAGAGGCTTTAGAGTTTACCTGGTACAATGTCTTACTTTACAAATAAGGGACCACCTCTTTTCTTTCTTTATCTCCATAACCTCTTTAGACAAAGGTTTAAACATATTCCACTCAGCTTTAATTTTTGCATGCCTTATGATCTATATGACTCTAGAACCTCCAGAAATCTCTAGAATTTATATCTAAAGCCATAAGGAATCAGAGAGAAAGTGTTAGGATATCACAGTTTTCAGTGATCAGGCCTAAAATAGTTCCTATAAGCCTTGAAAATTGCAGAAGTTTCCAGCAATGAATTATGAGTTTAGCAATATCTGGGACTCCATGTCAAAAGAAGGTTTATCCCTAAGTGGTTATATTGTTTTAGCCATAGCATCTCATAAAAGCTGCAAGGATTATCCTATGTGCCCATGAAAAGACAATTTGTTTTTATGAAGTTCCAAAGGTCAAGGAAAAGGTGGTTTCTAATTCTGGTTCTGTCACTAGTTGTGTGATGTTAGGTAAATCACATATCCTCTTTTACTTATATAGTTTCTTTATCTATAAATAGATAGATAGATAGATAGATAGATAAATACACATATAAGTGTAAATGTATATATGAATATATATAATATATGTATATTACAGCTATAATACATAAATACACATATATACAGGTGTATGCACAATGAATGGGAAGAGTTATGGAAGGAAGACAGGAAGGAAGAAATAAGCATTTATTAAGCGCCTCCTATTTGTCAGGCATTATATTAAACTCTTTACAAATATTATCTCATTGTAGGTTTTATAAGTCCACATAGATTTACCTAAATATGATTCACATAGAGGGGGCTTGAATAAGTATCTTGAGTCTCTCAGGAGCATCTAAGTGGTACAATGGAGTCAGGAGAACTCATCTTTGGTTGAAATCCAGCCTCAGACACTTATTAGCTATGTGATACTGGGCAAGTCACCCAGCCCTGTTCCCCCCATTTCCTCATCTGCAAAATGATGTGGAGAAGGAAATGGCAAATCATTTCAGTCTTTGCCAAAAAAAATGCCAAATTGGATCATGAAGAGTCTGACATAACTCAAATGACTTAACAGCACGAGATTCCCCTTTACCCACTCTTTTTTAAGGAAAATTGATTCTTGCCAAGAGAAGATGCAGGATATGGACACCAGAGGCTAACCACTTTACACAGAAGAACCATCTCTTTTTTTTTGTTATTTTGATAACCTCTTTAGACAAAGGTTTAAATATATTTCACCCAACTTTAATTTTTGCATGGAGAATGCTTCTACAACATTCAAAAACCTCTGGGATCCAGGCCTGCAACCATAAGGAATCAGACAGAAAGTGTCATTATGTCACACTTGTTCTCCTCATAGAAACATTAACAGGCTAGAATTATATCTATCTGTCCCCCCAAAAGTATTGTTAGAGTAAGGAAAATAATTTTTAGTTTTACTCTGTGCTTCTCATGGCTATCTCTTAATGAGGAAGGAATGCTCCAAGGCTATATATCCAAAGCTTGACTCCCTTCCCACTAAACGCTAGTTCCTCAAAGAATATATGTAGTAATGAACAAATAAAGTCATTTATCTAAGCTGATGAAAAACAGAAATCAAAGACATACAGATGAGTATATACTTAAAAATACACAGAATGAATGAATTCTCTCTCACTAATAATGAAATATCTTAGTATAACCGAGAGAGAGAATCATATCTCACCTAAGAGGAAATGCCCTCAAGTCTATTGCATTGTGTAGAATGGATAGGGGGACATGATCAAGGTGCTGGCCCTTCTAATGGTTGTCTTTTCCCCAGACTCTTTGTCTCCCCTCAGGGACCGCTCCCTGAAGAGAATCTGGAACTATACTTTTTTTTTTTTCTTGAGTGGAAACCTTAAGATCAATTTGTCTTCTCCAAGCTCTCTCCAACATACAGGTACAGAGCATTGAATGGCCATCCTCCATCCAAAAAGAGTTTTATAGGATTATTTTATATTATTATTGTTTATTATTATTATATTATTTTATTTTATTTTATCCATATAAATGTATACATATATATAAATGTGACTATGGTACTTTCACTATCTACCCCAATTCATTTCAATTAAATTCAGTGAGCATTTATATAGTACTTTCTTTGTTTCAAACATTGTGCTAGGTTCTGGATATACAAAGACAAGAATTAAACAGTTCTTGACCTCAGGGAGCTTACATTCTACTAAAGGAAAGCAACAGGCAAACAGGATAAGGATATGAAAAATATATACAGAATATCAAGTAAATGGAAGTTGAGGCAGATGAGAGGACACTAACAATGAGAGGACAAGGAAAGACCTTTTGTAGGATTCTTGAGTTGTGTTTTGAAGGAAGACTTCTGTGAAATGATAATGAAAAAGGAAAATATTTCAGGCAAAGGGGCAGATAATTCAGAGACACAAAGTAAGAGATAGAAAGTCACATATGAAATGTAGTAAGTAGGCCAATCTGACTGTCAGGAAGAACGTGCTAGGAGGGAATAATGTGTTATCACTCTGGGAAAGATAGGTTAGAAATAAATTGTAAAGGATTTTAAATTCCAGACAAAGGATTTGTGAAGAAAACAATTTGTGAACCTTAAAATGTTTCCTGAAGATAAATTATTATTATAGCCACTTCTTTGTCTCCAGCTATCATTTTCTCTATCTTTAGGCACCAGAGAAAACATATAAGTGTAGAGTTATTTAGCTCTAGGCTCAGATATCCTGAAGGACAGCTGTCAGGATTGCCATAGGTCATAGACTCTGGTGGGATTTTTAAAAGGACAATACAATGCTTAGCATCTTTCTGTCAGACTTTCTCACCCTTATGGGGGTTGAGTTTGAAACATGCATTCTTCTAATGGTCACCCTTTCTGTTTGAATGATGATGACTCTGGGAAAATTTGCTAAGAAAACATGGGTACCCGGGTGCCCAAACTCCAACCTGTGAAGATATCAAGCAGCAAATTTGCCATAATTGGCAGACAGAAGTTTGAGTGTTGCTCTCTATGGAAATAGATAGTGGGTTTTCAGAGTTAATAAAGTGCATCTCTTTTCTCCCTTGTTATTTTGATAGCAAGAAATGCTTGGCTTAAAAAACAAAAAATAGGCCTTTATGAATATCTTCAAAAATATATGCTGAAGACAGAATAGGAAGAGTCCCAAAAAAGCCATTAGTGAGAGTAGCAGGACCACAGTTTGATTTGAAAGCTATTCTACCACTTTTGACTTAATTTTAGTAGAAAATCCTGAGCAAAAGACACATAGAAGAAAGAATACAAGATTTTTGGGGTTCACACAGAAAACAGTAGAAGGAAAAGGCTAGAGAGAGGAAGGCATTTCTAGGTCTTACTTGTGTATGCACAATGAAAGTGAATATACATAGAAAATTTACTTTGCCACCTGGTGACATGCATATACAGCAGCCTAAGTATATACCCACACTACCCCCTCCAAACTCCTCACCCTTGGCTAGCATAAAGAAAACAGAACAATTAGAGAGAGGAAAAGCATAATATCACCATTAGCAACACATGGTATGTTAGCCAGCTCAAATGCCAAAGTAATGGCAATAATGCTTTTAGAGAGAACTGCAGAAAGATTTTCAAAAAGTGTTTTTTTTCCAAATAATAATGATAATTAATTATGGTAATAGTTAACTTTTATCTAGCATCTACTATGGGCCAATCGTGCCATGAACTGTTTCACAAATATTTTCTCAATGCTGGAAGGCAGGTGTTATTATTATCCTCATTTTACAATTGAGGAAATGGAGGCAAATTTAAGTGATTTGCCCGAGATCACACACCTAATAAGAGTCTGAGGACAAATTTTAACTCCTTTCTGATTTCAGGCCTGCTGTCCTCCCAGTTGCCTTAGAATGAAAGAAACCAAGGGGTGTAGTGACTTGATTTCATCTTATCAGAGACAGGTCCAAACTATCCTAGATCACTGCCTAATGCTTCCTCTTACTCTAACTCAGTGGTTCTCAAACTTTTGTTTTCAGTATCTTTATCCTATTAAAAGTTATTGAGAATCTCTCCAAAGCATTTTTGTTTATCTGGATTATATATATAGACATTTACCATATTGGAAATAAAAACTATTTTTGAATTTGTAGACCCTCTAAAAGGGTTTCAGAGATGCCCAGGATTCTTTAGACCATACTTTGAGAACCACTGCAACTGAGTGAAGACCAGCCTGATGATTGAGGCCCCCAAAAGACACTCACATCTATATTTCCAGACCTATTCTGTCTATGATCTTACATCTGGAGCCCAAGCACCTGGAATGTAATCACCCTCTCTGTCCAGGTCCCAAAGAGGCTTTCAGACAGCTCTACTTTGCTGATTTACAAAGGCTGTACTATTAGAGATGAAAGGGTTTTTTTGCCCCACACATCTGTAGACTTACAAATAAATGACCGTTTTGTGAATGTGAGCTCTTTGTGTAAGCCTGCAGAAATGGGCCACCAAGCCAATCAGACACATGTGCTTCCCTCTGGAATCTGCCCGGGCTACAAAAGAACTATCAAGACTGAATTAAAGGTTGTCAGGGCTTGGAATCAAGCTATTTCCTACACAGTTGCAGTCTGTTAGGATCATAACCATCCTAACAAATAACTAGACAGTGCATTGCAGGGAACAATTTTGAAATAGAGAACTGCACAGAATGACTGTCTAGCTAAGTCTTCTCCATCCCTATTATCTCTAATCCCCTTTTTGTCAAGTCACAGCAGATCTATCTATTCAATATCCATTCTCAACAGGGACCTTTATAGGAATATTTCTAACAATCCTTTTTTTTCTTTTCTCCTTACTCCTCATTCTCTCCCCCTGTGAGTTCTCCAGCATGAATTGTAGGACAAGTACATTTTCCAAAAAATGTTTTCCCTCTGACTGAAGTTGATTAAAAAAAAAAAAAAGAATCACATTTCCTACCACCATGTACTTGCTCATCTTGTCCCTGGAATTTGTCACTCCTTTTTCTTCCTTTTGAAATAGTCCCCATTCTTCAAAATCTATCTCCAGTACCACTATCATGAGGCTCTTTGATTTTTTTCCCCATTCAATCTCAAAAGACGCAATTTACCTATCATTTCCTGGTTGTTTGTATGTCTTTGTAAGGAGAGGTTTTGTCAAATGGATTCCCTTAGATCTTTTTGGACATTTCTCTCCGCATTGTGGATAAACATGTGCATTGGCATTTTGCTAAGAAATATTGAAAATTCTTGATTGATTTTCAGTGAGTGGGGTGCTCCTTTGGTTTCTCAGACTGAAACTCAAGAAGGTTAATGATCAGAGCTCTCTGTCACTTTGTCATGTCCTATAACTATAAATGAAGGTTACTGACTTGAATTCTGTTTAGAAGACTGAACAGTTCATAGCAGAAAGGACATAAAAGGTTCAGGGAAGAAAGAGTAAAGGCTTTGACTGAGGATCACCTCTTTCCCTTCTTCCTCCCCACCAAAAAGAGATAACAGCTACCTTGGTCCAGAAGCACATGGAAGTTACATGTGGCAGACACATTGAATATGCTGATATAGATCAATAATAAGAGGACTGAGCGTGGACCTTCCTAACCCAAAAGATGGAAGTAGATTAGAGGGTTAGCATTGTAGAGTCCTTGAAGAAGAAAATTACTGATTACAAGCATGTCTTTGCCAATGTGACTTGATATGGGCTGTCTGTGGATCAAGGTCCTGAATCCCAACTTCCTATATAAATTAGGAGGATGGATTTTAATTTCACAACTCTGTTAGCCAGCATGGTCTCAGGATCTAATATAATTCAAAGGTATCTGGTTCAGGAATCAAACAAACAAGTTATTCTGAGTCCAAGTCTGCTTTCTGTCCACTATTCCGAACTGTTTCTACTAGCATCATTTCCTAATTTAAATGAATTTGGCAAACTTTTAGTAAAACATCTACTATATATAGGGAACTATATTTAATACTGACAAAGAGGAAAATATGGTACAATGCTTGCCCTTAAGGTACTAGAGTCTAATATACTTGTAAAGTGAAAATTTTACCAAAAACAAATAAACAACTAATCTAATGGCCTTTTCAGAAACCTCATTTTTTAGATATTGCCAATAGACTAATACTGAGGGAAACTAATGAGGGAAGACAATGAGAGAATTATCTCATATGAATAACTCCAAATTCTGAAATTCCAAATTACCAACAGGGAATCAGATCTTTCTTTCTTTCTTTTTTATTAAAGCTTTTTATTTATAAAGCATATGCTTTATTTATAAAGCAATGAATTTCCCCTTCATTGACCTTTGCAAAACCTGTTGTTCCAAAATTTCCTCTCCTTCCCCCCACCCCCTCCCCTAGCTGGCAGGTAGTACAATACATATTAAATATGTTGAAATATATATTAGATCCAATATATGTTAACATATTTATACAGTTATCTTGTTGCACAAAAAAAATCAGATCAAGAAGGAAGGAAAAAGAAAACTGAGAAAGAAAACATAAAGCTAGTAAATAACAGAGAGAGTGAGAATGCTATGTTGTGTTCCATACTCTGTTCCTATAGTTCTCTCTCTGGGTGCAGATGGCACTGCACAGGCAGAACTGGTTTAAATCATCTCATTGTTGAAGAGAGCCATGTCCATCAGAATTGATCATAGTATAATCTTGTTTTGGAAGTGTATAATAATCTTCTGGTTCTGCTCATTTCACTAAGCATCAGTTCATGTTAAGTCTCTCCAGACCTTTCTGAAATCATCCTGCTGGTTGTTTCCATAGCATTCATGTCATATCTTATTCAGCCATTCTCTAGCTGATGGATATCCACTCAGTTTCCAGTTTCTTGCCACTACACAAAGGGCTGCCACAAACATTTTTGCGCATTGGGTCCCTTCCCCTCCTTTAAGATCTCTTTGGAATACAGGCTCATTAGAAACACTGCTGGATCAAAGGGTATGCACAGTTTGATAACTTTTAGGGCATAATTCCAGATTGCTCTCCAGAATGGTTGGATCCGTTCACAACTCCACCAACAATGTATCAGTGTCCCAATTTTCCCATATCCCCTCCCATATTTGCCATCTTTTCCTGTCATCTTGGCCATCTCAGAGTTGTCTTAATTTGAATTTCTCTGATCAATAGTCATTTGGAGCACCTTTTCATATGACTACAAATAGTTTGAATTTCTTCATATGAAAATTGTTCAGATCCTTTGACCATTTATCAATTGGGTAATGGCTTGAACTATTATAAATTTGTGTCAATTCTCTACATATTTTAGAAATGAGGCCTTTATCAGATCCTTTGGATGTAAAAATGTTGAGATTCAGATTTTTCTTGACAGAGGAGGGAATTTCCTGAGAAAAATTGCCTTTTGGAGAAAGAAAGATCATCCATGTGACCCTGTGGCTAGAGGAATAATAAATGGAGTTTATCAAATAAGATCTTTACAAAGCGCTTAACACAGTGTCAGGTACATAGTAGGCACTTAATGAATTTGTGTTCCCTCTCTTCTTCCCTTCAGTTGTTACTTGGTAAAGCAAAGAGTTTGGATCTTACATTCTTTCACTATTTTAGTCTCCATATTCAGACAAATTTTTAAAAAATCAAACAAGCCTCTGAACAGAGTCTGAATGAAACCTCTCTCAGCTCAAGATAGACTGGGGGAAAAAAAATTTCAAGAAAGGTCATTCTCACTAAGGAAAAGCTCTCCTCAGATAGATTCTGGGAAAGTCCATGAGAGCATCTTAGTCACAGCAAATCAGCATCTAAGACTCTAAGCCCTGGCTCAGCAGGGAAGCACAGCAGGGGGTCAGCCTCCAGTCTCAGCTCAGAAGGCAAACTCTGAGAAACCAGGCTGCTTCCTGAACAGAGCAGGCAAAGCTACTGTGCTCAAAGCCAAGGCTCAGAGATGCACAGGAAGCTGGGGACAGTGCCCCCTTTAGCCCAGGACTAGTAATCAACCATAAAGTTTAAAAAAAGAGGAAATATTAAAAGAAAAGGAAAGAAAATGAGTAAGAATTAGAAACTAACCTTGATGGTAGAAAGCAAGTAGGGTGACAAGGAAGACCAAAACACCAATTCAGATGAAAACAAAATGTCTGCAGAAGAAATCTTTGAGATATGAATTGTTCTCAAGCCCAAAAAGTCTTCTGGGAAATGCTCATAAAAGACTTTAAAAGGCAAATAAGCAAGGTAGAAGAAAAAAATGAAAAAAAAAATAAAAGGTGCAAGAGAGAGTCAATAGCTTGGAAAAGGAAGAAAAAAATGACTGAAAAAAAAACCTCCTAAAAATACAATTGGCCAAATGCAAAAAAAAAATCTACTGAAGAAAAGAACACCTTCAAAAATAGAATTAACTAAATGGGGAAAGAGATGCCAAAGCTAACTGAAGAAAATCACACATTAAAAACTTGAAGAGGGCAAATGGAAGCTAATACCTCAGTGAGACAGCAAGAATCTATCAAACAAACTAAAATGAATGAAAAAAAATGAAAGAAAATTTGAAATACCTCATTGGAAAAACAACTGACCTAGAAAATAGATCCAGAAGAGACAATTAAAAATTATTTGGTTGACAATTTTCGGATGATGAAATTGAAACTATTTCCACTCATATGAAAGTGTTCCAAATCACTATTGATCAAAGAAATACAAATTAAGACAACTCTGAGATACCACTACATACCTGTCAGATTGGCTAAGATGACAGGAAAAAATAATGATGAATGTTGGAGAGGATGCAGGAAAACTGGGACATTGTTGATGGAGTTGTGAATAGATCCAACCATTCTGGAGAGCAATTGGAACTCTGTTCAAAAGTTACCAAACTGTGCATTCCCTTTGACCCAGCATGCTACTACTGGGCTTATACCCCAAAGAGATACTAAAGAAGGGAAAGGGATCTGTATTGCCAAAATGTTTGTGGCAGCCCTGTTTGTAGTGGCTAGAAGCTGGAAAATGAATGGATGCCCATCAATTGGAGAATGGTTGGGTAAATTGTGGTATATGAATGTTATGGAATATTATTGTTCTGTAAGAAATGACCAGCAGGATGAATACAGAGAGGCTTGGAGAAACTTACATGAACTGATGCTAAGTGAAATGAGCAGAACCAGGAGATCACTATATACTTCAACAACGATACAGTATGAGGATGTATTCTGATGGAAGTGGATTTCTTCAACAAAGAGAAGATCTAACTCAGTTTCAATTGATCAATGATGGACAGAATCAGCTACACCCAGAGAAGGAACACTGGGAAATGAATGTAAAATGTTTGCATATTTGTTTTTCTTCCCGGGGTTATTTTTTACCTTCTGAATCCAATTCTTTCTGTGCAACAAAAGAACTGTTCAGTTCTACACACATATATTGTATCTAGGATATATTGTGACATATTTAACTTGTATAGGACCGCTTGTCATTTGGGGGAGGGGGTGTAGGGAGAGAAAGAAAAAGTCAGAATAGAAGCAGTTCAAGAGATAATGTTGTGTGTTGTATGAAAGGAGAAAAGGTTAGCACTCCCCTTGATAAGGATGGAAGAGGTCCTAGCGGCCTTTACAACACATATATGTTTAAGGCATTGCCACCTACTCTGTGGCATCTAACCATGTTTTTTAGAGAAAAATTTTAGACATATTCAATCTATGGTGAAACTTCTCCCACCTCATTGAAAAGTGAGAAGGGAAAAGTGAAAAGGGAAGGAATAAGCTAAGTGGAAGAGAATACGGAAACTGGGAGGGAAAGGGGTAAGATGGAGGAGG
The DNA here is from genome assembly GCF_016432865.1 of Antechinus flavipes. Classification (NCBI taxonomy): domain Eukaryota; kingdom Metazoa; phylum Chordata; class Mammalia; order Dasyuromorphia; family Dasyuridae; genus Antechinus; species Antechinus flavipes. The sequence continues at coordinate 632,252,412 of NC_067398.1, forward strand.
AACTCTAAGGGGGGGGGAGGGATACTAAAAAAGGGAGAGCTGTGAGAAGCAAGTGGTGCTCACAAGCTTAATACTGGGAAGGGGGGTAAGGGAATAAGAAGGGAGAAAAGCATAAACCGGGGTTAACAAGATGGCAAGTAATACAGAATTGGTCATTTTAACCATAAATGTGAACGGGGTAAACTCCTCCATAAAGAGGAAGCGGTTAGCAGAATGGATTAAAAGCCAGACTCCTACAATATGTTGTTTACAGGAAATACACCTGAAGCAGGGAGATATGTGCAGGTTAAAGGTAAAACATTGGAGCAAAATCTACTATGCTTCAGGTGAAGTCAAAAAAGCGGGGGTAGCCATCCTGATCTCAGATCAAGCTAAAGCAAAAATTGATCTAATCAAAAGAGATAAGGAAGAGCACTATATCTTGCTAAAGGGTAGAATGAATAATGAAGCAGTATCTATATTAAACATATATGCACCAAGTGGTGTAGCATCTAAATTCTTAAAAGAGAAATTAAGAGAGCTGCAAGAAGAAATAGACAGTAAAACTATAATAGTGGGAGATCTCAACCTTGCACTCTCAGAATTAGATAAATCAAACCACAAAATAAATAAGAAAGAAGTCAAAGAGATAAATAGAATACTAGAAAAATTAGATATGATAGATCTCTGGAGAAAATGTAATGGAGACAGAAAGGAATACACTTTCTTTTCAGCAGTTCATGGAACCTATACAAAAATTGACCATATATTAGGACATAAAAACCTCAAACTCAAATGCAGTAAGGCAGAAATAGTGAATGCATCCTTTTCAGACCACGATGCATTGAAAATTACATTCAATAAAAAGCCACGGGAAAGTAGACCAAAAAAAAATTGGAAACTAAATAATCTCATACTAAAGAATGATTGGGTGAAACAGCAAATTATAGACATAATTAATAACTTCATCCAAGAAAACGATAATAATGAGACATCATACCAAAATGTATGGGATGCAGCCAAAGCGGTAATAAGGGGAAATCTCATATCTTTAGAGGCCTATTTGTATAAAATAGAGAAAGAGAAGGTCAATGAATTGGGCTTGCAACTAAAAATGCTAGAAAAGGAACAAATTAAAAACCCCCAGTCAAACACTAAACTTGAAGTTCTAAAAATAAAAGGAAAGATCAATAAAATTGAAAGTAAAAAAACTATTGAATTAATTAATAAAACTAAGAGTTGGTTCTATGAAAAAACCAACAAAATAGACAAACCCTTAGTAAATCTGATTAAAAAAAGGAAAGAGGAAAATCAAATTGTTAGTCTTAAAAATGAAAAGGGAGAACTCACCACTAACGAAGAGGAAATTAGAGCAATATTTAGGAGTTACTTTGCCCAACTTTATGCCAATAAATTCGACAACTTAAATGAAATAGAAGAATACCTCCAAAAATATAGCTTGCCTAAACTAACAGAGGAAGAAGTAAATATCCTAAACACTCCCATCTCAGAAAAAGAAATAGAACAAACTATCAATCAACTCCCTAAGAAAAAATCCCCAGGACCAGATGGATTTACATCTGAATTATATCAAACATTTAAAGATCAATTAACTCCAATGCTAAATAAACTATTTGAAAAAGTAGGGATTGAAGGAGTCCTACCAAACTCCTTTTATGACACAGACATGGTACTGATACCTAAACCAGGTAGGCTGAAAACAGAGAAAGAAAATTATAGACCAATCTCCCTAATGAATATTGATGCTAAAATCTTAAATAAAATATTAGCAAAAAGATTACAGAAAATCGTCACCAGGATAATACACTATGACCAAGTAGGATTTATACCAGGAATGCAGGGCTGATTCAATATTAGGAAAACTATTAACATAATTAACTATATCAATAACCAACCAAACAAAAACCATATGATCATCTCAATAGATGCAGAAAAAGCATTTGATAAAATCCAACATCCATTCCTAATAAAAACACTTGAGAGCATAGGAATAAAAGGACTCTTCCTTAAAATAGTCAGGAGCATATATTTAAAACCTTCAGTAAGCATCATATGCAATGGGGAAAAACTGGAACCTTTCCCAGTAAGATCTGGAGTGAAGCAAGGTTGCCCACTATCACCACTATTATACAATATTGTATTAGAAACACTAGCCTCTGCAATAAGAGTCGAGAACGAGATTAAAGGAATTAGAGTAGGCAATGAGGAAACCAAACTATCACTCTTTGCAGATGATATGATGGTATACCTAGAGAACCCCAGAGATTCTACTAAAAAGCTATTAGAAATAATTCATAATTTTAGCAAAGTAGCAGGATACAAAATAAATCCCCAAAAATCCTCAGCATTTTTATACACCATCAACAAAATCCAACAGCAAGAGATACAAAGAGAAATTCCATTCAAAATAACTGTTGATAGCATAAAATATTTGGGAATCTACCTACCAAAGGAAAGTCAGGAATTATTTGAGCAAAATTACAAAAAAGTTTCCACACAAATAAAGTCAGACTTAAATAATTGGAAAAATATTAAGTGCTCTTGGATAGGCCGAGCAAATATAATAAAGATGACAATACTCCCTAAACTAATCTATTTATTTAGTGCTATACCAATCAGACTTCCAAGAAAATATTTTAATGATTTAGAAAAAATAACAACAAAATTCATATGGAACAATAAAAAGTCGAGAATCTCAAGGGAATTAATGAAAAAAAATCAAATGAAGGTGGTCTAGCTGCACTTGATCTAAAATTATATTATAAAGCAGCAGTCACCAAAACCATTTGGTATTGGCTAAGAAATAGATTAGTGGATCAGTGGAAAAGGTTAGGTTCACAAGACAGAATAGTCAACTATAGCAATCTAGTGTTTGATAAACCCAAAGATTCTAACTTTTGGGATAAGATTTCATTATTTGATAAAAACTGCTGGGATAACTGGAAATTAGTATGGCAGAAATTAGGCAAGGACCCACACTTAACACCATATACCAAGATAAGATCAAAATGGGTCCATGATCTAGGCATAAAGAACGAGATTATAAATAAACTAGAGGAACATAGGATAGTTTCTCTCATACTTGTGGAGGAGAAAGAAATTTGTGACCAAAGATGAACTAGAGACCATTACTGATCACAAAATAGAAAATTTTGATTATATCAAATTAAAAAGCCTTTGTACAAACAGAACGAATGCAAACAAGATTAGTAGGGAAGCAACAAACTGGGAAAACATCTTTACAATTAAAGGTTCTGATAAAGGCCTCATTTCTGAAATATATAGAGAACTGACTCAAATTTATAAAAAATCAAGCCATTCTCCAATTGATAAATGGTCAAAGGATATGAACAGACAATTTTCAGATGATGAAATTGAAACTATTACCACTCACATGAAAGAGTGTTCCAAATCACTATTGATCAGAGAAATGCAAATTAAGACAACTCTGAGATATCACTATACACCTGTCAGATTGGCTAAGATGACAGGAAAAAATAATGATGAATGTTGGAGGGGATGCGGGAAAGCGGGGACACTGATGCATTGTTGGTGAAGTTGTGAACGAATCCAACCATTCTGGAGAGCAATCTGCAATTATGCCCAAAAAGTTGTCGAACTGTGCATACCCTTTGATCCAGCAGTGTTTCTATTGGGCTTATATCCCAAAGAGATACTAAAAGGGGGAAGGGGACCTGTATGTGCCAACATGTTTGTGGCAGCCCTATTTGTAGTGGCTAGAAACTGGAAAATGAATGGATGCCCATCAATTGGAGAATGGCTGGGTAAATTGTGGTATATGAATGTTATGGAATATTATTGCTCTGTAAGGAATGACCAGCAGGATGAATACAGAGAGGCTTGGAGAGACCTACATGAACTGATGCTAAGTGAGATGAGCAGAACCAGGAGATCATTATATACTTCGACAACGATATTGTATGAGGATGTATTCTGATGGAAGTGGATTTCTATGACAAAGAGACCTAACTGAGTTTCAATGGATAAATGATGGACAGAAACAGCTACACCCAAAGAAGGAACACTAGGAAACAAATGTGAACTATTTGCATTTTTGATTTTCTTCCCGAGTTATTTTTACCTTCTGAATCCAATTCTCCCTGTGCAACAAGAGAACCTGTTCGGTTCTGCAAATATGTATTGTATCTAGGATATACTGCAACATATTTAACATATATAGGACTGCTTGCCATCTTGGGGGGGGGTGGAGGGAGGGAGGGGAAAAAACGAAACATAAGTGAGTGCAAGGGATAATGTTGTAAAAAATTACCCTGGCATGGATTCTGTCAATACAAAGTTATTATTAAATAAAATAAAATTTAAATTTAAAAAAAAAGAGAGATAATGTTGTAAAGAAATTGTTTTCAAAATTTAAAAAAAATTATTTGCTTACCTGAAAGCCATGACCAAATATATATATATATATATATATATATCCTGGATGGCATTCTCCAAGAGGTCTCCAAGAGGCATTGCTCCAATATTGTAGAAACAGAGGGGGAAATACTCATCAAAAGAATCCTTCCATCACCTTCAGAAAGAGATCCCACAAAGAAAACCCCTACAAACATTGTTGTGAAGCCCAGAACTACAATCTCAAGGAAAAAATACTGCAAGCTGCCAAAAATGATTCAAATATTAAGGAGCAACAGGATTACCCAGGATCTGGCAGTATACAATCAAGTATGGGAGGGTCTAGAATACCATATTCCAGAAGGCAAAGGACCTGGGATTACAACCAAGGATAAATTACCCAGAGAGATTCAGCATCATCATTCAGGGGATGTCATGGATCTTCAATGAGAGATTTTTAATCATTTCTATTGAAAAAAGAACTAAATAGAAAATTTAATCTACAAAGGAATAGAGAGAAGCATAGAAAAGTCAACAGGGGGAAATACATATTATTTAAAAGTTAAACTTCTTATATCCCTATATGGGAAAAAGATTGCTATCTGATACTCTTGAGAAATATATCTGTTACTGGGGCAGACAGAGGGAACCATCACAGCGATGGAAGGTTTAGTTGTGAATGAACTCTGATATGATGATATCAAAGAAAAAGAAACTAAGGAGCAGGAAATATCTGTACTGAAAAAAGAAGAAAATAAAAGTTTAGTGAGCCAAATTAGATCACATGAAGAGACACAAAAAAACTATTACAAAAAAAGGAAGGAAGGGAGGGGAATGGGTATTGTCTGAAGTTTGATCTCATCAGTTTTGGCTCTAAGAGGGGAAAATTTAATCATTCAGTTGGGTATAAAAATTTATTTAACTCTATAAAGAAGTAGGAGGAGAAAGAAGAAAGAAAAACAGAGAAAGAAAGAACAGAAACACTAGAAAAGAAAAGATAAGAGAAGGGAAGAGGGATGATAGAAGATAAGGTAGGGGGGTCAAGTGGGTGAAAAAAAAACTACTAAGAGCCAGGTGGAAAGACAGAAAAAAGTATATACTGGGGAGAAAATAGGATGAAGGAAAATACAGAGCTGGTAATCATAACTGTGAATGTGAATGAGATGAACTCTCCTATAAAATAGCCAAGTAGATTTAAAAAAAAACAGACTCCTACAATATGTTGTTTACAAGAGACACATTTGATACAGAGAGACACATATAGAATAAAGGTAAAAGCTGGAACAGAATTTATTATATAGCAATTCTTATCTCAGACAAAGCAAAAATAAAAATAGATCTAATTAAATGAGACAAGGAAGGAAAGTACATCTTTATAAAGGTTGCTGTAAACAATGATGTATGATGAAGAGAGCCATCTGCACCCAGAAAGAGGACTATGAGGACTGAATATGGATCACAACATAGCATTTTTTCACTTTTTTGTTGTTTGCATTTTGTTTCCTATCTCATTTTTTTCCTTTTTGATCTGATTTTTTTTGTACAGCATGATAGTTATGGAAATATATATATATATATATATATATATATATATATATATATAATAAATTGCACATGTTTAACATATATTGAATTATTTATCATGTAGGGGAAAGAGGATGGGAAGAAAATTTTGGAACATAAGGTTTTGCAAGGTGAATGTTGAAAATTATCGATGCATATGTTTTGAAAATAAAAAAGCTTTAATTAAAAAAACGATGTAGTAACAATAGAAAATGTACATGCACCAAGTGGTAGAGCAGCCAAATTCCTAGAGAAGATTTAAAACCAGTTTCAGGAAGAAATATATAACAAAACTATATTAGTGGGGGACCTCAGCCTTTCCCTCTCAGAATCAGATATAACCATAAAATAAACAAGAAAGAAACTAGGGAGGTTAATAGAATCCTAGAAAAATCTAGAAATGACAGACCTCTGGAGAAAAATGAATAGGTACAGAAAGGAATACATCTTTTTTTTTTTCTCTCAGCAGTACATGGCATCTACACAAAAATTGACTATGTATTGGGAATAAAAATTTCATAATCAAATGCAGAAAGGAAAAATTACTGAATACTTCCTTTTCAGACCACAATGCAGTAAAAATTATGTTCAATAAAGGGAAAGGGAAAGAAAAACTAAAAACCAATTAGAAATTAAATAAAGTAGTTCTAAAAAATGAGCAGATCAAAAAAATCACAGAAACAATCCATAATTTCATCTAAGATAATGACAATAATGAGACTACATACCAAAACCTATGGGATGCAGCCAAAGCAGCTCTTAGGGGAAATTTTGTATCTTTAAGTAGCTACATTAATAAAATAGAGAAAGAGGAGATCAATGAACTGGGCATGCAACTAAAAAGCTAGAAAAAAATTTAAATCCCCAATTAAATATTAAAGTAAATATTCTGAAACTCAAAGAAAAGATGAATAAAATTGAAGCTAAGAAAATTATTGACCTAACTAATAAAATTAAGAGGTGGTTTTATGAAAAAAAAAAGATAGATAAATCTTTGGTTAATTTGATCAGAAAAAGAAAAGAAAAGAAGTCACCAGCATTAAAAATGAAAAGAGTAAACTTATAACCAATAAAAAAGAAATTAAAGCAGTAATTAGGAGTATTTTGTCCAATTGTATGGCAGCAAATCCTACAATTTAACCAAAATGGATGAATATTTACAAACAAGGGAATAAATTACCTAAATAGTCCCATTTTAGAAAAAGAAATTGAACAATTCATTGGTGAACTCCCCAAGAAAAAAATCTCTCCAGGGTCAGATGGATTCACAAATGAATTTTACCAAACATTTAAGAACAATTAGTTCCAATACTATGTAAACTATTTGAAAAAAATTGGTAAAGGAGGAATTCTGCCAAATTCCTTCTATGACACAAATATGGTACTGATACTTAAAGCAGGAACAGCCAAAACAGAGAAAGAAAATTACAGACCAATATCCCTGATGAATATTGATGTGAAAATTTTAAATAAAATATTAGTAAAGAGATTAGAGCAACTTATCAGCAGAATGATACACTATGACTGAATGGGATTTATTTATACTAGTGATACAGGATTGGTCTAATATCAAAATAACTATTACCATAATAGACCATATCAATAGAAAAATTAATAGAAATCACATGATAATGTCAATAGATACAGAAAGAGCTTTTGATAAAAAATACAACATCTTTTCCTATTAAAACACTAGAGAGCATAGGAATAAAAGGAGTTTTCCTTAAAACAGAGCCGTATCTATCTAAAACCAACACCATGCTTGTTTGGAATGGAGAGAACCTGGACACATTCCCAATAAGATCAGGGGTGAAACAAGAATGCCTATTATAACCACTATTATTCAACATTGTAGTAGAAATGCTGGCTTACAATAAAAAAAAGAAAAAGAAATTAAATGAATTAGAATAGACAATGAGGAAATAAAGCTATCGTTCTTTGCAGATAATATGAAGATATACGTAGATTATTCTAGAAAATCATCCCAAAACCTACTCAAAACAATCCACAGCTTTAGCAGAATTGCAGAATAAACCCACACAAATTATCAATATTTCTATATATTACTGGAAAAGCCCAGCATCAAGAGACAGACAAATTCCATTTAAAATAACTGTATACGAAATAAAATGTCTGGTAGTTTACCTGCTAAGACAAACACAAAAACTAAATGAAGACAATTATAAAACACTTCTCATAGAAATAAAGTCAGATCTAAAGAATTGGAAAAATATAAATTGGATATGGTAAATCGAGCTAAGATAATAAAAATTATAATTCTGCTTAAATCGGTCTACTTGGTCAGTGCCATAACAATCAAACTGACAAAATATTTCATAGAACTAGAAAAATAATTTTAAAAATTCATCTGGAAGAACAAAAAGTCAAGAATATCAAGGGAATTAATGGAAAAAAAATCCAAAGGATGGTGGCTTAGCAGTGCCAAATTTAAAACTATATTATAAAGCAGCAGTCATCACAACCATTGGATATTTGCTAAAAAATAGAGTTGTGGATCAGTGGAACAGATTAGATATACACAACACAATAATCAGTCTATAGTAAACTAGCATTAGATAGACATCCAAACTCCATGTTATAAAAATTTACTATTTGACAAAAAATTCTTGGAAAACTGGAAAATAATATGTTAGAAATGCAGCATAGATCTACATCTTATACCCCATACCAAAATAAGGTCAAAATGGGTACATGATTTAGGCATAAAGGATGATACCATAAACTAATTAAGAGAGCAAGGGGCAATCTACCTATCAGATCTTTGGAGAAGGGAAGAATTTATGACCAAAGAAAAAGCAGAGAACATTAGGAAAGGCAAAATAGACAACTTTGATTACATTAAATTAAAAAAAGCTTTGCACAAACAAAACTAAGATTAAAATAAGATTATAAGGGAAATACAAAGCTAGAAAAAAGTCTTTACAGCCAGTGTTTCTGATAAAGGCCTCATTTCTAAAGTATATAAAGAACTGTGTCAAATATATAGGAATACAAGCTATTCTTCAATTGATAATTGGCCAAAAGATATGAACAGACAATTTTCAGATGACGAAATCAGAGCTATCTATAGTCATATGGAAAAATGCTTGTAATTGTAACAAGGTAAATAAGAAAAGAGAAAGCATTAAGATTAAGAACTGGAAAAGCATCCTTATAGAAAAGAGGACTTAGCTAAGACTCGAAAGAAGCTATGATAGCCACAATGGAATGAGGAGAAAGTAGAGCATTCCATGAATAAACAAGCAATGAAAATGTCTAGAATTGGGAGATGGAGTTTTGTATACAAGAAATACAAAAGGAGGCTGTTGTCACTTATTGCAGGCCACAGTGACGTAAATAAGTTTTGACTGGAAAATTAAACCAGAAAATGTATAACATGTCTTAAAAGCCAAACAAAATAGGTTATATTTGATGTTAGAGATAATAAGGAGCCACCAGAGTTTTTAATAGGGAGAGGGGCAGTCATATGATCAGACAAGAAGTTTAGGACAATCCTTTTGACAGTTAAATAAAGGATGGTTGGAATAGGGAGATATTGCAATAGTCCATGTGTGAGGCCATGAGTGCTGCCAGAGTGAAAGCAATGTCAGAAAACAAGAGATTTTACAAAGGTAGAAACAACAAGGCTTGAGATCTGTTTGAATATGGAGAGTGAAAGAGAATGAGAATTCAAAGATGACTCCTGACTAACTAGGATAATGGTGGAACCCTTGACATTAATATAGTATTTTAGAAAGAAGGTAAGATTTGAGGGGAAGATATTGAGTTCTTTTTTGGGTATATTGAGTTTAAAGTATTTATGAGACATGAAGTTTGGAGATGTTTTTTGAACAAATGAAAAAGTGATACTGGAGGTCATCAAAGAGGTTAGTGATGGATAAAATTTGAGAATAATGGGCATAGAGATAACTGAAACTATAGGAGATAATGAGAAGCAAAGAAGGAAAAGTATAGAAGGAAAAGAGATGAAGGTCTAGGACAGACATTTGCAACCCCTATATTTAATAGGTATGACTTGGATGATGATGTAACAAATGAAATTGAAAAGTGGTTAGCTAGGAAAAAGGGGAACTAGGAGAGAGCAGAATCAGGAAAAAAATAAAGAGAAGAAAATTTCAAGAAGAGAGTAATCAATAAGACTGAAAAAAATCAAGAATGAGAATTGAGAAAAGACTATTAGATTACTTATTTTTGTAAAAAAAATTTATCATATAAATATGTTAGATTTTAGTGCCTTGAAGGCAAGAATTGTACCAAATTTTCTTTTTGTATTGTCAGTGTTAAGCATAGTTCCTTACATTTAGTAGATGCTTTAATAAAGTTGCCAAATTGAATTGAATCAAGAAATTACATTAGTGGAAGCAGTTCAGAATAGTGGCTAGAATACAGGGATTGACTTCAGGATAACTTGTATGTTTAAATTCTGCATCAAATATCTACCATCTGTGTTTTAACCACAGAGAAGTTGCAGATTCTAAGGCACTTAGCCTTGGTTTCCTTATCTCTAAAATTAGACAATCCTTACACTAGATACCTTACATGGGTTATTATGGAGAAAATGCTTTGCAAACTATCTTAAAACAAATATTTAAGCCTGGATTTACAATTCATCAAGGTAGGGACCACTCCCCGCCTCTCCCCCTCTCCCCCCCCCCCCCAGTGAGGAAACTCACTAACAATGTAGACTGATACTTGCCAGTGAGAGAATTAAAGAATAGTCAGGGAATTTTCTGGGGGCTCTGAGAGACTTATAGACAGACATATTCAGGGTCAAAAAGTATGTAAGTTTCAAGAGTGGGTTTTGAACTCAGGGTTTTTTACTAAGACTGTACTGATTCAGTGCTATCTTGCAAGTGGAAATAGTTGTTTTTGTTGTTATTGATACAATTATGCTCTTAAAGGCGGTATATAAAAGAGTATAGGATTATTTATCGCTATACTAAAATGCCTCACATTGTTATCCCTTTCTGAATGGTGTACTTTATATCTCCTCAGTTATCACCATCTTCTTCCTCCATCATCAATTATTTCTTTTCTCCTTCACTTTCTCCATCACTGCTTCTTATGTCTGCTGTCTTTTTTGTATTTCCAACTCGTTTCAGTTCTTCTCTTTACTTTTTTTCTACTTTCTTCTCATTTCTTCCTCTTCCATGCTTTCAACTGGGATTTTAGAAGAGCTTGGCAAGACACTTTTTTTCTTTTATCCTCAGTTTCCTTATCTGCACAATGGCAATTATAATTGTATCACTTTCTTCACATAGTTGTTATTTTTTTAAAATAACTTTTTATTGATAGAACGCATGCCAGGGTAATTTTTTACAGCATTATCCCTTGCATTCACTTCTGTTCCAATTTTTCCCCTCCCTCCCTCCACCCCTTCCCCCAGATGGCAAGCAGTCCTTTACATTCACATAGTTGTTATGAGGAAAGTGTTTTAAGTGTATTTACAGAATTGAAAAGATAAAACTTGTCTTCAGTGATAATGTCTTGCTATTGTAAAAGATATTTACTCCAAAGGCATGCAGTACCTTCATGATACCCAGAACCCTTCCTCCACTCCCCTGTACCCAGGTCTGCCCTCCCTAAGCAAGGCTTTTTGCTATACCAATAAAAATTATTTATCTTGGGCCCAATTGACTAACAACCTCCCACATATGAGGTAAAACCTATTCCACAGGCACCATCCAAGCTAAACTAATGGGAAGAAGCAGTTGCCAATGGCTTCAGACAGGATTATTCTCACTTGAATAGTTTTCACCTTTCCTTGTACTGACATAGTTTCAATCCTTCCTCCACCCTTCACCCTCCACCTCCTGTTCATCTTCAACTGTTGACATTCTATTCATCTTTCAAAACCTGATAGAAAGGCCATCTTCCTAAGCCATTCTTGAATTCTTCAGTTAGAAGTGACTTCTCCTGCATCATATAATTTTATATATGTCTTATACAAATATCATGGTTTGTTATTAACTATATCATGGTTAAGTGGTCCACATGTTTAATTACTATCCTTCTGCTTTCTCCCCACATGTTTGTGCTATAAATAGCCCCTTAAGATAAGAGTCTGTTTTTTCTTCATAATTTTAACCCCTAGACTAGCACATTATTTCTGATATGACCATATTTGTTTGGTTGAATGAATGAAATTAATTTGAACAGTTTTTTGTTTCAATCCTCACCATAAAATCAGTACTTTAGAATTCTCTATTTCCCGATTCCTCCATTATTAAACAAGATTTTCCAGTATTCACTTTTCTTAAGTCTGCTCTCCCTCCCCTCACATCTTCCTCCATGAACAGAACTAAAATTCAGGAAAAAATACATACACAAAAAATATATAAGAAAAATATGGAGGAAAATACAGAGTTAGCAATTACAACTCTGAATGTAAATGGGATAAAATTATCTATAAAACAGAAGAGAATATCGTAATATATTGGGAATCAGAATCCAACAATATGTTGTTTACAAAAAAGAGAAAAAATTACATATATATGTAGTTAAAATAAGTAACTGGGACAGAATCTATTATATATCAGCTAAGTAAAAAAGGCAGGGGTGGAGACCATGGTCTTAAAGAAAAAACAAAAATAGATATAAATAAAAAAGATAAGCAATGAAACTACATTTTAAAATTCCATGGATAACAATATCAATGCAGAGAATATATGCACCAAATGGCATGGGATTTAAATTCTGAAAAGAAAAGTTTAAATGAGTTGTAGAAAGAAATAGATTATAAAGTTTTAATAGTGGGATACATCAGTATACCTCTTTCAGATCTAGATAAATTTAATTATAAAACAAACAAGAAAGAATTTTAGGAGAGGAAAAGAATTTTGGGAAAGTTAGCTGTCTGGAAAATAGTGACTGGGAAAAGAAAGGAGTACACATATTTCTCAGCTGTAAGTGGCACCTTCATGAAAATTGCCTATGTATCAGGGCATAAAAACTTCATAAATAAATGCAGAAAAACAGAAATATTGAATGTATCATTTCCTGATCAAAATAAAATAGATATTGGCTTTAAAGAACAGATCAAAATTAATTTGAAGCTAAATAACTTAATCCTTTATAATGAATGGGCCAAGTAACAAAAGATACAAATACTCAATGATCTTTAATGATCTCAATAATCATTAAAGATAATGGCATCAGTGAAACAATATACCAAAAATTGTGGGATGCAGACAAAGCAACAGAGGAAATGTACCATTATCCCCTCCATAATGTGACTTTTCCCCTTCATAGTTTCGATATATCATGGATAATCATAATAAATTTAATGGGAATTTGGGGGAAAATTTGTAGAAATTAGAACAACTCATGAAGGTCAGAAGATAATATAACCAAATACTTATCCTAAACTTTACAAAAAGATTCTGTAAATAACCCATAAAAGTAAAAGAAAAAAAATTCTCTGGTATAAAGAAGAACTAAGAAGTTTATATGCATTTTCAAGATCATGAGGGTATTGTACTCCTTGTCCCCAGAATGGAAGGGATAACTATATCTTTAAACACTTACATTGATAAAAGAGAATACTTCCTCCTTTGTGAGGGATTGTCTAAACTATGTTGTATTTGTGTGTTTGTATGAAACTGACTACTTCCTTCTAAAAAATTTGACAAATCCTACTTTTAAACTGCAAACTGTAGTTGTCTTGACATCACAAAACAAGAGCTCTATATGTGTGGTTTATATATTTGATAGAAAGTAGAAGTAAACTCAAAAAGAGTTTAGAATTGCCATAAAGGCTTTACTAGGCCTGATATAACTGATTTTAGGAAACTGTGAACTTCAGATGGTAGTTGCAAAGAACATAGTTTGAATGTATCTGAGTTTGTCATATCTATCTATATCTGTATCTATGCATGTGTTTATATGTATATACACATATACATGTACATATATGTCCACATATGCATATAAATGCGTTCACACATATGTGTATTGTGTGTATGTGTTTCTTGTCCATTATAAAAAGTTCTATGTAAATAGAACTAATTCTAATTTTACAATTCATCAAGGTAGGGACCACCCTAATAAAAAATGAAAATGCTATATATAAATAAGATTTCTAATAATAGTATTATATTAATCACATTGCCAAAGAATTATAGAGTTAGAAAAAATCATAACAAAATCCATCTAGAGGAACAAAATATCAGATTATTAAGGAATCAATAAAAAAATGGGAAAAGGCTCTCATCAAATCTCATTTTATTATCATCATCAAATGTAATCATTTGATAAAATAATTTGGTATTGGATAAGAAATAGGATGATTAGATATACAATAAAAAAAGCAAATGAGCATAGTTACTTAGTATTTGATAAACAGACTGGGATTAGGGAAGGAGTTCAGTATTTGGCAAAAATTGGGAAAACCAGAAAGCAATCTGGCTGAAACTAGGCATGGACCAATACCTCACCCTATATACCAAGACAAGTTTTGAAATAAGTACATGATTTAGACAAAAAGAGTGTTGTTGTCCAGTCTGACTTTTCATGACTACATTTGGGTTTTTCTTTGCAAAGATACTAAAATGTTTTGCCATTTTGTTCTCCAGCTCATCTTCCAGATGAGAAACCTGACACGAACAAGTTTATGTGATTTGACCAGACACACAGATCTCCACAGAGTGGAGATGTATTTGAACTTGAGTCTTACTGATTTTATACTCAGTGCTTTATTTTCTGGTCCCCCTACCTGTCCTATAAAGGGGGATATTGTAAGTAAAATTGTGGATCATGGAAAAAATCATCTCTCAAATTTATGGATAGAACTTCATGACTAAACAAGAGTAGTAAGTAAAGTGGAGAGGAAAGTAAAATGGAACATTTGAATTAACATAAAATCAGAAGTATTTTAACAAACAAAATCATTGGAAAGATATTTCTAACTTCAGGAGTCACATATGCTCTCCAGAGGATAGAGAACAAATTGCTCCTATTTCTGACCTGTACTATGTTACTGTGACAAGTGAATGTGTTACTGTTCAATTTTCAGAGCTCTGTTGTTAAGGTGTTTCCATCATGTCTGACTTTTTGTGTGCCTATTTGGAGTTTTCTTGGCAAAGATAACTAAAGTGGTTTGCCATTTCCTTCTCCAACTTATTTTATAAATAAGCAAACTGAGGCAAAAAGCATTAAGTGTCTTGATCAGGGTTATACAGCTAGGGAGTGATTAAGGTCAAATTTGAAATCAAAATCAGTCTCCCTGAATTCAGGCTTGCTGCTCTACCCAGTGTACCACTTAGCTATTGCATACTTTATCTAATAACTCACTAGGACTATAAATTGAAGAGAAGGTACTGAGGAAATTTCTCTTACACAAGTATTCCCTACATCAATAGATAGGTATACCATAGGTATAGTCTATATCTCTATTTTAAAGGAGAGAGGATGATAGTTGGTCAAATAAGACAAAGCATTAAGTTGAAAGTGGTACTTAAAACTATATCCTAAACAAGTTGTTATTCTTATTAATTAATAATTAAAAATAATAATAATAAATAAAAATAATAAATAATAAATTAAGAATTCTATAAAGCAGGGGTAGGCAGGAAGTGCATTCTAATCATAGGATGACCATAGCAAAAGCATTGAGATAAGAAATAAAGTAAGATGTATGGAGAGAATGCCAGTTTGACTGGACCATAACAAGTTGTGGAAGGGGGAGAAATGCATAATGAGGCTGAAAAATAGCTATGAAGTACTATAAAAGCCAAATTGAAGAGTTTATATTTTATGTCAAAGAGAATAGGGACTCATTAAAGTTTATTGAGTAGGAGAGGGACTAAGTAAGATGGCTACCTAAGGGAAATTGGCAACTTAATGGATGATGAATTGAAATGGGAAGGGGGAAGAGACTTGAGGCAGAAGATCTATTCTAATAGTCCAGGTCAGAGAGCATTAAGTCCTGCATTAAGATGATAGTAGTGTGATTATAGAAAGGGGCTTAGATATGCAAAATGTTGGGAAAGTAGAAATGGCAAAATTTAGCCATTCATTGAATATGAGGTTAGGGGGAGCAAAGTTTAAAAACTTGAAAGAAATGATGAATAATTGAACCCTTCACAAAAATAGGCAAGTTTGATAGAGAGGAGTGTGGATGGTGAGGAGAGGGAGCATGAAAAGAGTTCTAATTTGGACATTTTGAATTAAAGGGATATCTGTGTAATCCAATCTGCAATATCTTTTAGCAGTTGATGATATGGCACCCGTGCTTGAGAGACAGCTGGGTTACATGTACATGTGGCTGTCTGCATGGAGATGATAATAAAATTCATGATGAGATAATTAACAAAAAGTTTAGAAAGAAAAAAAGGCATAGGACATATCTTTGAGGTACATTCATATGATATGACTTATGGACCAGTAAAGAAGATTGAGAAGATTCAGTCAGATAAGTGGAAGAGTCAATAATAATAATAACAATAATAATAATTGATGGTGGTGGTGGTGGTAGTGGTAGTGGTACTGATAGCTCAATTTGGTATAAAGGCATCTAGTAGCCTTTATTGCTTCCTGCCTCAATTTCCTCAATTGTAAGCTCATGTTAAATGAAATAATGTTTATAAAGTATTTATCACATGCCTGAAACACAATAGGCACTATATAAATGCTCATGCCTTTCCTTAGCCCCTCCCTAATAAAGTACTTTAAGGTTTAGAAAGTACTTTACACACATTATCTAATTTGATTATCACAATAATTCTGTAAAGTAGATGTTTTTATTACTACCATTTTGAAATAGAAAGAACTTATGTGCCTTGTACGGAATTGCAGTTATTAATTATCTGAGGTAGGTTTAAAACTCAGGTCTTCTTGATTCCAAGTTCTAATTCTATCTGTTCTATTCCACAAATAAGAGTATAATAAAAACTAGAGAAGAAAGAGTATGTAGGAGAAGATGATATTTAACAGTGTCAAATATAGCTCAGAAGCCATAAAATTTCAAAAATCTATAAAATAACCTATTGTAAATTTACTACCCTTTTCCATATCATAAATACTTCTTGGGTGCTGAGAATCCTTTTCAAGGTATAATCAAGTTTTGTTATTCTCTAAGTGGAGGCATATACCTTTGTTAAAAACATCCTCCATCTCTATCCCCAAATTGAATCTTGTTCATTTTGTCAAAGGTCAGATTTTGACATGAGTTACAATTATGAAGCCGTATGTTAGTTAGCCTGAAAGATCTAAGCTTAAAGTCAGTTCCATTGGACTTTACCTAAGATGCAATGTAAGTCTGAAGTAGTGAGTTCCTTGTTTTTCTACGATGTGAATAACTGCAGGTTCTGGAATTAAGAAATCATAGAACCAAAAAATCAGTTAGGAATGACTGCCAAGATATAAATCCAATCAGAGAAAGAGGGCAGTTGAATAGGTTATTCACAAAGGATATTGCAGAAGGAATCGAGTGGAAAATAGCCACTGTTTAAGTACACATGAATGAACAGTACTCTAAGAGAGAAGGAAAAGAGTGGCCAAATCTAATCTGATTCTCAGGATTATTTTCTCACCTCCACCCTAATCATTTTCTTTTTTCACTAGACAGCTCCAATCCCAATGCCTCTTCTCCCATTAGTGAATTTTATTTTGCAACTGTGACATATAAAAAGAGACATAATTTCTGGATAATGAATCATTTTATTAATTATGCTAGTGTATAATTAATAAAAGAATCAGTGGCACTCTGAAATGCCAAAGATCTCTCATGAAACCCATTCAACTCTTATGTTTTTGGAAGAGTTGGATAGTTTTGAAGGTGGCAATCAATGATGATTGGCTAACAATTAATGAGAAGAATGAATATCATAATGAGATGTAGATCTATTTCAATGAGGAAAGAGATTGATCCATCCAGTCTTAAACAAAGAGAGTCAGACTACCTTTACCTAGGACAATCTAGACAAAAGGGGGTCCATCTTTATTCAGATCCGACTGATTAAAACATAAAGGACTGGATTTCACTAGATTAGAATCTCTTTGTAAGATTTTTCTAGTTAGTTATAGCAATAACTCCATCTAGATAAAGTTATCTAGGTGGGGTAAATTTGGGGGACAAAGTTAGAGATCTCCTCAATAAATTATTTAACAATCATTTCCCTCAGAACCTCCATTTATGGAAGTACCTATGTTTACTTAATCACTTCTAATCCGGCTCAGCTTAACATGATTTCCTTTTAGAACTTTTTAATCTTCCTACCTTTAAACGTTTCCCTTTTCTTTTTTTCCAAAACAATTATTTTTTTTTAATTCTGAGTTTTTTTCCCTTTCTTAACTCTGTCCCTTACCCACTGAGAAGGCAAGCTATTGCTTGTATAATCATACCCAATATGCATGTGAAGTCATGCAAAACTCATTTCCATATTAGTCATGTTGGAAAAAAAAACAAAGCAAGAAAAATAAAGTGAAAAAAAATGCTTCAATGCATACTCAAAGTTCATAATTTCTCTCTCTGGAAGTGGATAGTATTTTGATACATGTTCTTTTGCTTTTCAGCTTTTTGTGTGGTGTTTGTTGGAGGGGAAGCTTCTTGAAAATAGAGATTGCCTTTATTCTTCCTTTTGGAATTTATATCCAACATACAGTGCCAAATAAATATCTAATTTTTTGTTGTTTTACAGTTCTGCCCATCTCTTCACGACCTCATTTGGGGTTTTTTATTACAAAGATAATAGTAGTTGGCATTTTCTTCTCCAGCTCATTTACAAATAAGGAAAGTGTGGTAGAGTGAATGATTTGCCCAGGGTCACACACCATGAAGTATTTGAGACCATATTTGAATTTGGAAAAAGAGTTTTCCTCACTCCATGGCAGGCACTCTATTCACTATATCACTTCACACAATAACCCCACCTCTATGTTGCTGACTTTGAAGGTAAACATGATCTTGTATGATTGAATCACAACAAACTTCTAAAAAGTAATGACTGAAAAATAAGTAGAAATATCAAGTAGAGGATATAGTAAGGAAGGAACAGATAAAATTTGTGGCTCGAAGACACTATCTATTCTGGAAATAAAATTAACTGTGTATAGAATCAAAAGAAATTAGCAATTGTCAAGAATATGGGGCAAGGGGAAAGAGATGAGTCAAAGATGCCTATAGCTTGAAATGATAGTAAATGAGAATGGCTCTGCCATCAATAGAAACTGGGATGTAAAGAAGGTAAACAGACTTGAAAAACATGAAGAGGAATCCATTTTATCATATATGGATACTCATACACAAATGATAAACACAGATTCTCACCTTAGATGACATGATCTTATCTGGACCTGAGCAGGAATCTATTCCATGGCACACCTAACAAATGACATTAGTGATAACAACTTATATTAATTAATGAGTTATAATAGCAATTTATATAGGTAATATGGTATTAGTAATATGTAAAAGTAATATGAAAAGTAATATGGTATAATGGATAAAGAGAGAATGCTGGAATCTGAGAGACCTAGACTCAAAATCTCCACTGATACATATTGACTGTGTGACCTTGGATAAGTCAGTTAATCTTACTCCCTAAGAAATTCTAAGACTAAAAGTTAGTGAGAAGTTGTCATGCTGCATTAGTAGAGGGAATTCCCTCTTCTGGGAGTACCCTATGCCAATAGAATCACAGTACCATTCCCTATTCCTTTAAGCTTTATACACAGCCCAGCCCAGCCCAGCAGTTATTATATGGATATTATTGTCCTCATATAGATGAAGAAACTGAGTCACTGAGAAGTGATATGACCTTATGAAGATAAGGCAAGAGGAATATATCAAACTTAGCGTTAGTTGTCTGATTCCAAGAATGATGTTCTCTCCACTATGTAAGAGAGATATAGCACAAACACAATCACACACACACATACACACAGAGGAAAAATCTGTCTGCATGAGCTCATCAGGGATTAGCTAGCACATGGCATATAACATCTCCAGCAGTGACAAAAGCAAACTCCAAGCTGGAATGCAGGGAAGTAAAATCAGAAACTATTTAAGCAAAAACTCCATGAAGAAAATGTCATAAAAACAGCAGCCACCCACTGCTTCCTGCTTCCTCTCTCCTGCCTTGTGTCAGCTTTGGCCAGCTGGTATCTCTCTCAACCACACCTGTCACAGTTAAGGACTCTGCTTGAAACATTCTCTTATATGCTTAGCCTTGTCCCCAATCTCCAGAGACTCTAAATTTGACCCTGCTCTTTCTCTCCTAGAAGAACTGAGAGAAAGTACTTGGAACATGTTTGCCTGCAGAAGATACTTCTGAAGCAAATCTCTGGCCCAAGATACTATCTATCATGAAAGTAGCAACTTAGTTGTTTCCTTGCAGGGTAACATTGAATAAGTTATTTGTACATTTTGTTGCCTTGGTTTCCCCATCAGAAAAATAGGGGTAAGAGAGAAAATGTAATTGTAAAACAGAGCTTATTTTTCTATGGTGCTTTATAATTAACGTGCTTTCCTCATAGTCATCTGCAAATTAAGGAAAACAGGCTTTGCTTGTTTTATAGGTGAGGCTTGGGAATATAATATCCTAAACCATACAAGGAGTAAGTGTCAGTATAGCTGGCCTCTTCTAAGGTATTCTTTTTGATGCACCATTGAAAAATATATGTGAACTCATAATGATCATCGCTTCAGTTGTGTATTCTTTGTGATCCTATATGGAGTGTTCTTAGCAAAGATACTGGAGTAATTGCCATTTCTTTCTCTTGCCCATTTTACAGATGAGGAAACTGAAGCAAATTACATGGTTAAGTGACTTGACCAGTGTCTTATAGCTAA
This sequence comes from Antechinus flavipes, assembly GCF_016432865.1. Lineage (NCBI taxonomy): Eukaryota > Metazoa > Chordata > Mammalia > Dasyuromorphia > Dasyuridae > Antechinus > Antechinus flavipes. The sequence continues at coordinate 632,273,161 of NC_067398.1, forward strand.
TATCTGAGGCCAGATTTGAATTTATAAAAGTGGCTCTTCCTGATTCTCAGCCCAGGGCTCTATTCACTGTTCCATCGAGGTACCCTTATACAGATTAAAATGTTTCATAGATTAGGAAGGTCCATATATAGTTGATGTATTTTTATGATATAGTTGACAACACATTGTAAAGTGGAAGCAGTCTGCATTTAGAGGCGAATCTAAAACAAAACATTTAACTTTTCTCAACTTCAGTTTTGTTCTTCACAAAATGGAGAAAATAATATTAACCTAGGTCTCCTGATTCCAAACCTAGTAAACTACACACTACAAACTGACATAGAATGTATAATAAGATATGTGGTTAATCCTCTAAACTGTTCTATACTTTCTTCCAAAATGTTTATTGAAGCCTCTGTACTAAGGAAAGGCAGCTGACCCATGGAAGAATTATTTAAAGCCTCAGGAACCTCTACTCTTATTGCAGGTAGGAGAATGACAGAGACATTACTAGGACTAGTAATCAAAACTTTGTCCCAGAGCAATAGAATTTCGTGAGCATAGACATTATTCATCCTCATTTAGTAGCAAAGCAAAAATATCTAGTTTGATCTACTCAGCAAGAATAATTAGCTAAAAATGTGAAGCTGCCAGAAAGTAAACTTTCTCCTCCACTGCTTCTCTCAAGCTCAGGAGGCACATCCCAAGTGATTTCCTCTATAGCTTGGTGCAGCTACTCCAGCAATAATTTTTATTATTCCGCTTGGTCCCCATCTCTTCAACGGAATTATTCTTAAAGAATGATGTGAAGAGGGGCAGCTAGGTGGTGCAGTGGATAGAGCACCAGACCTGAGTTCAAATATGGTCTCAGACACTTAAAACTTCCTGGCAAATCACTTAACCCTAATTGCCTCAGGAGGAAAAAAGAATGATGTGAAGATAAATTTAATGTAGCTTACTCCAGCTCCATTTTCTGAAGAATTTCCTAGGTGCTTTGGATATAGACCTTTAACAGGCAGGTTTCTTGAATAGGCTAGGAGATGTACATGGGAGGTATAATTGGGCATATAAAGCTATAAGGGCAAAAGATTTCCCTCCCTTTCCTCCCCATTCCCACTACTTTTCCACAAATTTCACTCACTGACTGAGCAGTCAATCAGCACTAGATCACCTATGGAAAGTTTGAATTGCTTATGACATGACAATTATATAGTTTGATGTTGACTGATAGCTTTGCCAACAAGTAACAAGAGTTCAGGAATTTGAGGATATTGGGTAGGTTTACCTTTCCTTTCAACTGATTTAATACAATAAGAAAGTCTGGAGCAGCCACTGATGCAAAGCATGTTTGCAAATCAAACAAAATGCTTCTTCAGAATGTAGCTTGTTTTTTCACCACCAATTGGTAATAACTGCAGAGAAGGCTGGATTTGTACAGATGGTACAGTGTAGCTGAGGAAGGTTAGATCTCTCCTTCCTCTTAAAAATGGAAGTGGTGAGATGTGAACATGTTGACAGAAATAGTCAGAAAGAGCTAGTAAAATTAGAAAGTATACCTAGAATTATTAAAGAAATTGTACCCAATTATTTCTTACCTGACTTATGACTGACAGATTCATGTATGTAGCATGGTAGAGTGAAAAGAATATTAAACCTGGAGTTAAGAGACCAAATGATTCTTTAGATGCTTATGAAAATGGGAATAATAATATTCCACAAGCAAAATATGCACATAATATTTGACATGCAATAATACAACATGCATTGTTAGGAGAAAAGTTCTTTGCAAACTTAAAAGCATGATAATAGAAACTTAAATCATCATATTATATAAATGCAAATCAACTACAAATGTTTGTCATTATAATAAGCATGTCACTCTGTTTACTTTAGACTAGTATGCTTTACTCTCAACTGTAATGAAATAGAAATCCCAATATCTATGGGACATTCTGTAGTCCTTGGCAGTTAACTAGTTTCTGGAGATCATGTTTTGCATGATACACATATTAAAAAATACATGTAGCACAGAATACATGTATTGTAGAATACTCCAATATTAATTCAAAAGGTTGAAACTGGGGTTTGTTAGCTGAAAGATACGTTTCCCCTTTGTGTCATTGTGGGCTTGTCTTGATGCCAATAAAGTTTAGTAGGCAGGAGTTAACAGTGTCTCTTTTCCTCAAATCCCAAGCCAAGCCAGACTAATCCCTATATAGAAAAATGCTTCCTAAATACCCTAATGGAAATTCCAGGTAGACTATTCTCTGACTGGAATTATGCAAAAATTCCTCAAAATAGATTTTCAGCTATTTATATATTTGTATCTTCTCTTTTACATAAAAATATTCTTATATCCCAACTTTATAAAATAATGTGAAATTTTCTTCTTTCATATTTTGTTCCAATAAAATTTTAAATGTTACAATTGTCACAAACAGTTCTTATATAATGTATTTGATGATATATTTGATAAACTTTACAATCTTCATATTTGTAAATAATAATAGTAATGTGATTAATATACAGGCTTTTGTTTCCTGCTATTTAATTTGCAGGAAAGGGAACATGTGGAATATAATCTTATAAATGTATTTTCCCCAGCTCTAACTTTTCTATAAATGTAGTTATTTCTTTGATCTGGATCAGAATACAAATTTGAGGATCTTGGATTTTTAATGTTCTGTTTTTTCAGAAATATTCAACAGCCAAACAAGTGTCAATATAGCAATTTTTAAAATAAAAGAATTTCACTTAACTTCTAATCATTAAGAAAAAGAACCATTTATACTCTGATGTATTTAGTTATAAGAAAGCCACAGTATTTTACAATCATAAAGAAGTAACCTCTCTTCTGACTGCTATAATCACAATACCTTACAAAGACCTTTCAGTGGACTTTTAAAAAGTTTTTCTTTTAATGGACTTTTGAAAAAACAAGATTTTTTACTTTTGTAATGATTTAAATTGCATATAATTTCTCTTTCAAATTTCTCAATACACATGTTCTGTGAAGCATGCAATGTGTCAAACATGAACAAACGGTCATATTTTTAACCAGTGCATATAGATTTGTGTAACATCCTGATATTAATTGAATTTTGTTTATTCAGAGTCCAAAATAATTTTCTCACATTTTGTCATTTTCATAAACAATTCTACCAATTGCAGAATTGAAATTTACTTTTGGTTTGTTACTGTCATGAAAAAGTTTGCAAAGTAACAGATCTAATCTAACATTAGTTTCAACAGCATATTTTAAATATATAATCAAAAGACTATCTTTAGATCTTTGCCTTCATCTATTTCAATGTAAAACAGGAAGATGTGAGTTTCTCAGTTAATTGAGTGAAAAAGGTCTTCACATATATAATTTTCTTTCCCAACATATATTATGTGAAGTTGAAATTGTTCAAAGCTTCTTCGTATATAATTCACCAAAGATTTTTCATCATATTGATGGCTGTAGGTAACACCAACATTTCTATTACTAAATGATGTTTTAGGATTAGCTATTCTATAAGCCCCCTTATCTGATGCAAGCAACCTTTTTGATGTCACATAGTTTTTTTTAAAAAAAATGTTTTCACTTACCAAAACACCTATTTTGCTCTAGAAAAATTATAGACTTTCAATCTAATTTCAATTTATTACATTTCATGTTCTTTGTAGTTAAAGAAAGCCATCTATCCTTTTTATCAGTAAAAATACTTATGGATCTCATGATAAAGATCTCATGATCTAGAAAAATTATAGACTTTCAATCTAATTTCAATTTATTACATTTCATGTTCTTTGTAGTTAAAGAAAACCATCTATCCTTTTTATCAGTAAAAGTACTTACGGATCTCATTTTTTTTTAGATTAGGGCATTTTTTAGTATTTCTGTTGTGAGTATATACCAGCTGATTGTGGTTATGAAAAATTAGATTTGAATTGCATTTTTCTCTGAACCACAAAATTATATCATTCCTGTTGTCTCATCTTGGACCTTCCCTCAAGGTCTGAGACCTCCTTGCTCTGGAACATTCTATCACAACTGTTGTCTGATCATCTTGGGGATATTCCTCTGCAAAATTTCCTCTCTTGTTCCATTTATGAATTCTTCCTAGAGCCTCTATTTTGTGAGGGAGGGATTCAGGCTGACTTCTTCATTTCTCTTCTATCCACTTCATCTGGATTTCTAAATCATGCCCAGTATCTTTTTCTTTTTCCTCACTTTACTATTTGTGTATTGTTTTTTTCCCAATAGAAGTTAAATTTCTTGAGGGCAGAAATTATCTTTTCACCTGTATTTGTTTTCCTAGCACTTAGCATAGTACTTGGCACATAGTAAATATTTAATAAATGCATGTTTCCTTCCTTTGTTCCTTAAGATTTAATTAAAATTTGGTGGATTTGGAGTCAAGAAGATTTAGATTCTAACCCCATTTCTGCTATTAACTAAGCTTTGTGATTTTGGATAAGTCACTCAACCTCTAGGAACCTCGGTCTTTTTATCTCTGTAAAATGAGAACCTTGGATTCATTGGCCTCTAAGGTTACTTTAAGCTCTAAATATGTGATCCTATTATCTGCTTCACACATATTATACTAAATAATTGATGCCTCATTTTCTCTATCAACTGGAGCAAATTTGTCTTGTTACTGGATTGCTGGCTTTGATTTGAATATTGTTTTCATTGAAAAAAATAATTGTATTTATGTGGGAGTTGTACTAAAAACATTAGATCTGCAATTCCCACACTTTGGAAAACTCTTCTTTAGTACTTCCAGGAACTGTAGGCTACTCTGTTCCTTAATACAGCTTACACTATGCTGTCATGAGTTACTCTAAGAAAAAGTATAGTTATATCCTGATGGTCACCAATCTGTGAATAATTGTCTACTAGTTTAGGTAAGTTGATCATGTGCACATTATTCAGCGCCACCCCTTAATTAAAGCCTTTACAGCTTCGTAGTCTTAGAAATTGGAGATGTCAGTGTAACTTGGCTTTTGGGCTTGTCTATTTTGCCTAACATGAAGCCCATTGGATTCCTCTGATATGAGTTAGGGCAGCCTCCCTGAATGACTGCCTGCATCTATAAAAGTAACCTAATCAAGGTATTTACTCAGTTTCCACAATTTTTAAAATTATACTCCCAACTTCTGGGCCCAGTGCCTACCATGTGCTAAACTGTCTTTTATTTCAGAACCAAGAAAAAAAAAGTGTTTATTTATGTTCTGTGCTGTTATCCTCAGTTTCAGGTGTCAGAGGTGATACCTAACTAACCTGGAATTTGAACCACAATGACATGGGAGTCAGGATTGCATGGAGTCTGGTCCAACAGCCAGCCAATCCAACATGAAAATCCTGAGAAGCTCACTTGCCTGGGATTTGAGCTTGAGTGGGCTTTTGAATTTGGAATGGGGATTCTACTCTATGGGAACTGATCTAAACTGTAAACCTAATCCCCTTCCCCTAGGGAGACTGAGATTTTGTAAATGATGTGATAAAAATAAAATGTTATTTAATTCCAGAATCAATAGAGAGTCACTGGAGTTTATTCAGTAGGCAGATAACATACATTTGTGCTTTAGTAAAAATTACTTTGACAGCTATGAGAAAGATGGGTAAAAAGAGAAGGGACTTGAAGAAAACAAATTAGAGGCAATTGTAATAGACTAGGTGATATTGCCTTGAGTTAAGGTGGTATGCATATGAGTGGGGAGCTGAAGACATTTGAGAAATGCTATGGAGTTAGAAATGGCAATATTGGCAACCAATGGGATGTAGAATGAAGGAAGAGTGAGAAAATGACAATTAAGTTGCAAAAAAAAACTGAATAATATTGTTGTCAACTGCATTCAAGAAGTTTGGGATACATACATGTGAGTTTGGAACATAGGGAGGAAATAAGGAAATGAAATTTATTACCTGTACCAATCTATTTATGCCTGCTCACTCTGTCCCTTTAAAACTGAAAAAAGATGGAGAATGCTAGGGGCTCACTGCCACAGGGGAAGAGGGTGAGCAAGCTCTGAACTCTGGAGAAAGAGAAAAACAAACAAAAAGGCATCAGGAAAGATCTCATACTGGAGGTAACATTTAGTATAAGTCCTAAGGTCTCTGGGCATTCCCAGTGGGAGAGGTGAGAGGAGGAAAAGCATTTCAGACATGATCTTATACAGAACACAAGTAACCACTTTGTCTTTAAAATACTCCTCTCCTTCCTTTAGTCATTTTTTTTTTCTGCTATGAATCATCTTCTATTGTATATCATGCATTCCACCATCTGTGTCTCTGATATTTCACTGTCTCAGCATCAGGAGCTGAATATGATGCCCTATATGTGGTCTAAACAGGACATTGATTATTGATTCTTTAAGTACGCCTTGAATGACACAGCATCTAATTTCTTCTCCCTCCTAGTGGTCTCTTTCTGGAAGTGTTCCAGTTGTTTAACTGGAACATAAATTTTGCTTTAGTAAAAATTACTTAAGCAGCTATGGAGAAGATTAGTGGAAAGGAAAAGAGCTTAAAGAAAAGAAAACAAATAAAAGGCTATTGCAATAGTCTAGTTGATGTTGGCTTGAACTAGGGTGGTATGCCTGTGAGTAGGGAAGACATTTGATAAATGCTGTGGAATCAGAAATGGCAACATTTGGCAATTTATTGGATATATAGGATGAAGGGGGAGTGAGAAGCTGAGCATGACAAATGAAGGGACCCAGATTTATATGATCTCACTTGGACATAGTATTAAAAAAAGCCTAGTTATAAGCATTATGCTCTTATGTTTTTTTTAAAGCTGTCATGTTATTGATTCACAGTAATCTTGCAGTCCATTAAACCTTCCAAGTATTGTTCAATAAATTCTTGTTTAGCCATACCCAATGCATCTTTACATGTGCATATTTTTTTAATCTAACAGTTAACTTACTTTCCTTTTTTCCTTCTTCCTTTCCTAATTTCCTTTCTCCTTCTTTCCTCTCTTCTTCTTCTTCCTTCCTTCCTTCCCTTTCTCCTCTCTTCTTTTTTTATTCTTCCTTCTTCTCTTCCTTCTTTTCTTCCTTTTCTCCTCCTTTCTTTCTTTCCACCCTTCCTTCTTTCCTTCCTTTATCTCTCTCTTCTTTCCTCCCTTCCTTCTCTTCTTTACTTCTGTTTAATTAAATGTTAACTTGCTAGATTAAGCTCATCATTCTACACTGGTAAGCAGGTTTTGTATATGAACTTTGTTTTCATGTGTTAACTATCTCTTCTACTTGTGTCATCTACAAATATGTTAATTCTACAATCACTTCTGCACTGATCCTATACCTGACATCTGATAATGGACAGAGCACATTTGATAAAGAAAGTAAGGATCCAGAAACTCCACCTATTCCCTACATTCAATTCATTGATGAACCTTTAAAGTTTTTCTGAAGGATGAAGCTTTTTTATAGTAACCTACTGTCCAAAAAGAATACATAATACATACAGAATGATGTATTTCTGATACGTAATGAGTTGTCCCTCTCCAGATCTCCAAGAAGATTCAAATGCAAGTATTCTGACCTCATTACTAGTGTTCCTTTGAATCTTCATTGGCTGCGGAACTACTTTTGATTCTTAAGTCTGAAAGGGTGCTAGACAGAGATCTCAAGAGGAATGGGCTTGATTTCCTGTTCTAACACTTACTAGTGTGTGCCTGTGGGAGTTATCCTTTCTGAAATTTTATCTTTCTTCACCTTTAAAATAAGGATACTTGAAAATCTTCCTCACAAACTTATTGCAACTCCATTACAAGCCCTGAAGTATCAAATGCAAGTGAATATTTCTTCAGCCTACCATTTTCAATAGCTACAATGCTCAGGATTAGAGGCAATGTTGCCTAGTGAATAGAACTGGCCTTGAGACAGGAACATTTAGCTTTAGCTTCAATCTTTGACACATACTGGCTGGATGACCCTGGGTATGTCGCTTAACCTACATGTTCTTAGCACATGTCTCTGCCTGTTTATTTCAGAGAAGGTGCCAAACTTTGTTGATGGAGGGAATTGACTCATCCAGGATTTCCCCATATAAGCAAATCACAGCTCTGGTCCTTCTTGCTATTTTGTGTGCAGGGTATCCTAATAAATCCTAGGTGAGAGGAAGAAGAAAATTTTAAAAAGAAATAAAACGATGTCACTACTTCCATGATTCTTACAGTCTGATATCTGTGTGCAGAGGTGACTCATCCAATATATTCACAGATAAGTATCATGAAAATAATAAAGCCACAAAGGGGCTAGCTGGCAAAGTAAAATCAGGAATATGTGAGTTCAAATTCAGTTTCAGCACATGGTAACTTTGGGCAGTTTCCTTATCGTAACAATGGGGATAATAATAGCACCTACCCCATAGTATTGTTATGAGTGTAAAATAAAAGAATTATAAAGCACTTAGCACTTCCCTTAAGAGTTATAGGGATAACCTTAACATGCTCATCAGAGGAGGGATGGAATGGGCTCAGGAAAGGTTTCATGGGAAATATGACTGTAAGCATAAGAACATAGGAGGCATCCTCTGAATGTAATTTACTTTGATTCAATTTAGATTAAGAAACATTTAATCAGCACCTCACTATTGCATTTATTTCTTTCTCTCAAAGCAGAGCACAGCACAGCACAGCCTTCTGTTAATTCGAGCTCTAGTTAACTGGATTCTGCTTATTGGAGGTTATACCATCATTCTGTGGCCCTATATTCAAGCAAAGAATATCTTAATCAGTGTGGAGCTTACCAGATTTTGTGTCTGGTAGAAAAGTTTGGTAAGAAAGTTTCCCTCCTGGCTCTGATCTTGTTTTGAAAATGACTCATTTACAAGGAAACAAGTGCTTTGGCTGTGCCTCAAGAACAGAGACTGTTGTCACCCAAGACTTGGGACAGTATGCTCTTCTTCTCTCTAAGGCCCTGCTATCCCCCCTTCCCAAATCTGTCTGCTATTGGCTTGAGGACAAATCCTAAACCAAACACGTATGTGTCAGATATGCAGAGCTGTGTTTGCAACTGCTAATCCATCTGTGGGAGCCCAAAGCTGCCAACTTGCTACCAAGAAGGGAAATCCGTTTCCCAATCAGCTTAACTCTGCTTAGCCACCCTAGTTTTCTTTAGGAAGTTTCTCCATTTTCCTGATAAGCTGCCTCTTGACCTTTGATTAAGGTAGCCTTAAATCATAAGGCTGGGTTCAAGACTGCAGATTTAGGAATTAAACAATTAGCATCATTATTGAAGGCTCACTGTGTGCATATCATATAATTCTAGTGTTTCAAATGAAAGGGGTTTTGTATTGTTTTGGTTTTTTTGATAATGCTTTTTTATAATGCCTTTAAAATTCCATTTTCTCTTTGAAATATATTAAAGCGTTGCCATACTCAAAACATTCATAATGAGAGAAAAGGTATTTGAAGGAAAGAGGGAGGGAACATGGACAACAGAAGGGGAGACAGAGGTGGTTAGGTAGCCCAGTAGATAGAGTGCCAGCCCTGGAAGTCATGAGAACCTGAGTTTCCAATTGCCTCTAAAAAATAAAACAATACCAACAACAAAAAGAAGGGAAAAGAGAAATAGAGAGACAGAGTATATGGAAACGATTATATTATTCTGTTCAGGAGTTCACCAACACTATTCATAGACCAGAGGAAACTCCTTCTCTTAGAGTTGTAAGGATAATACTAAGTAGTTATAGGAGTGTTACAGTGTTCTTATCCATGAGAGTTCCTATCCAGTGTATACCCAATTAATTATTAGCCACAGAAAATGAGCTTTTATAAAGGGATATGAGATGGTTTAGTAAGAACAGTTGATACAAAAAGCAATGTCTGCAAAAAGCTGGGACAAAATTGTTAATATTTAAACACAAGGAAAATCATTGAGGAAAGTAGCTTAAATTTAGGGTAAAGTCACAGATCCTCCTTACTAGAATTGTTTTTACTCCCCTTTTGGAGCACTTGTGAAATTGTTCTTAGGTGCAGTTCGGTGCTGGATTCTGCATTTAATTGCTCTCATAGAGTCAGAAGGAGTTTTTCCTCAGATTCTATAGTTTGTCCTTGTATTTCTCACCTCAAAATCAGTGTCAACTACTGCTACTGGAAGAGATTGCTATAATTTTGGGGGGATGATATGACTGATAACAATAAGAACTCCAGAACTTCTAATATTTTGAAATTCATAAGATGGCCACTTAGACAGAGGTAGTGGGGAGAGAGAACAGATTCAATCCATTTCTCTTCCCCATAGTAATGCCTTTGATTGACCATTACTACAATCTAATTGCTTCATATTCTCCTGTAAAACTCAGTTTTAACTGACTTATTGTTTTATTGTCTACACACACATATATAGATATATAATGTATAATGCATATCTAAATATACATCTATGTACATAGCATAATATTTTATAGCAATTTTTTTTATTTTTCAAAATACATGCAAAGATAGTATTTAACATTCACCCTTGCAAAACCTTGTGTTGCAAACTTTTCTCTTTCCCTCCTCTTTCCCTTCCCTACACAGCAAGTAATACAATATAAGTTAAACATTTGCATTTCTTCTAAGCATATTTATCATACTGAACTAGAGAAATAAATCAAAAAGGAAAAAACAAAAAAGAAAAAAGCAAGCAAGCAAACAATAACAAAAATAATAACCTACACTGAGTCCCCACAGTTCTCTCTGAGTGTAGATGGCTCTCTATATCACAAGTCTATGGGAACTGGCCTGAATCACTTCATTGTTGAAAAGAGCCAAGTTCATCAGTTGGTCATCACATAATCTTGTTGTTTTTGTGTACAATGATCTTTTTGTTCCACTCACTTCACTTAATATCACTTCATGTAAGTCTCTTCAGGCCTTTATGAAATCATCTGCTAATCATTTCTTATAGGACAATAATATTCCATAACATTCATATGCTATAACTTATTCAGCCATTCCCCAAATGATGGACATCCACTTAGTTTCTAGCTCCCTGCCATTACAAAAAGGACTGCTTTTCTCTTTTTATGTTCTCTTTGGGATACAGATCCCAAAGGTAGTTCCCAGATGGTGCTTTTCCTTCTCACAATACTAGTTCCAGAGTATCTTGGGATCTGTCTCTCTCTTTTTTTTTTTGGTCCTGGTGCTTCCTGTTCTGATGCTCTATTTCTGTTCCCTTTTCACCCCTCAGCTATGGAAAAATCTACATTTGCCACTGCCATCACATTGTGATTTTGGCCAACTCCAAGCTCAATGTCAACAGATTACTTTGTATTCTTAAGCTGCTCTAAGCTGGAAAAAATGATTCACTGTGACATTTTCTTAGCTTTCTCATTTTCAAGATTGTTGTGGAGGAAGTGTGTTAATTGGGCAAAAGATGTTTTCAATCACTCTGAATCTGGACTCCATCTCAGACTATCTATTATTCTCCTTTTTTTTTTTTAATAATAGTAATTGTTTGCAAGTAAATAGACTTTACAAGAGGCAACATGTCAAAGTAAGAGCCAGTTTCAAATTAATGGAGTCCTGAATTCTCGAATACATACTGACAGTGATTGTGGGCAAGTCACTTAAATTCTCAGGAGGTTAACAAACTTTCAAAGTTTATAAATTACAGATTACATGTTGATCTGCATTGGCAGATGGGGTTTATTCACCCAGAAGTTTTCTACAGAAATGAAATTTCTCTCACAATAACTCTGTGAGGTAGTTACTAAAAATCATTAGCTCCACTTTATAGATAAGGAATGGGACTCAAAAAGATCACATGGTTTATCCAGAGGTAGTAAGGAAGACTGATCTTCTGATTAAGCCCAAGGTGATTTCTACTTACTCAGTATTTGTTCAGTTTAGTTGTGTGTGTGTGTGTTGTGTGTGTGTGTGTGTGTGTGTGTGTGTGTGTGTGTGTGTGTAATTAAAGCCTATCTGAAGTATTACCATATAATCAACCTGACCTATGTTCTATATTTGAAAGAAAGATAACCTTGGAAAAGTTATGGAAAAAGGAAGGAAAATACCACTTTTGTGTGTGTATATATACACACATCTATAGTGTAGCTTTCACTCTTTACAGTGGAATAATGGATTTATTTCAGCATTTTCTGTTGCTATGGAATCTGTTGCTTTTTTTATAACTACCACAGTGTAGTCACATTCATGTAGTTGGGAAGTTTTTCTATATGAAGTATGAAGCTATTCACAGGCACCAGAAATTAATTGAGCAAGGATCACAATTCATTCTTCTCATTCTCCTCCAAGAAATTCCAAAATCTAGGCCATTAAATCTCCCAAAGTCAACTCCTTCTTATCTTCATATTCTCTTATTCCTTTTCTTCTTTCTCCTCCTCTTCTTTCTTTTCTTTTGTCTTTTCTTTCTTTTTCTCCTCTTATTCCTCTTCTTTTTTTCCTTCTCACAAACAACCTCTGCTACAACAGGCATAGTTTTATTGGCTCTCCCCAAGTCTCCTCTCATATACTTCTCTCCAGAGGCATTTTCACTTCAAAATTTTGTTTGTGTCCTGTCTCTCATTTTATTTCATCTATTTATATTCTAGACTTTCTTCAAAGTCCAACTCAAATTCTATCTTCTCCAACAAGTTTCCATAAGTATGTCATTAGTGATGATTTCTCCCCGTTCTGAACTCTTGACAATACTTGAGATTCATTAAACATAATTTAGCAATCAATTCTATACTTTCCTAAGAAGTTGGGTTTTCCCAGTCAGATGGTAAATACTTCATAAGGTAAAAGATAAGTAAGGCAATGGAGAGTGACAGACTTGAAGTCAGGAGTTCAAATGTTGCCTCAGATACTTACTAGCTATGTAATATTGGGTTACTATTAGTCTTTCTTAACCCCACTTTGTTCATCTGTAAAGTTGGGATGATGATAGTATCAACCTCACAAAATTACTGTAAGGATCAAATGAGGTAACAAATATAAAGAGCTTTGCAAATGCTGTATAAATGTCTATATTATTTATATATAAATACTATTAATTTGTAAATATAAAACTTTTGTATAAAGTATTTCTATAAATATAAATATTTATATAAACTTTAAATATAAAACCTAAATAAAATATTTATTATGATGATAAGGCTCAGAGGATTGCAATTTTTTTCTTAATACCTCAGAGTACTGAGTCAAGTATTCTATATAAACATATTTTTGTAGTTGCTATAAAAAGTGCTTGCTGAATAAATGATTAATTATTTTACCTATAAGACACTCAAATTATGGTGGGTATTTAAACTATGAACTGTGTGTTATAATCCATGACCACTGGATTTAGAACTGGAAGGAACTAAAAACATTGTTGAACCCAACATTCCTATTTAACAGAAGAGGAGACTGAGCTCCAGAAAGGGTATAAAGAGCAGTTGACTTACTGATAAGGGATTACTGGGTTCATACTATAGGTATACTCATTAGCAGAGATCCCGTGGACAAATTGTTTAACTTCTCTGAACGTCATTTCCCTCATTTCTAAAACAGGGGTGAGATTACTTGACCAAATGACTACAAAGAATTATCCAGAAGAAAATATTTTGTAAGTCTGAAATCATGTTGAGTTATTTTGATTATTAAAGTATGAATAAAATCAACAAGCAATTACATATTAAGTAATAACTTTTAGTGAATTTAAGAAAATTTTCCCTAAAGTCTTTCTTTGGAAGTCCATTTCATTTTTCATCTTTAATGGCAACTGAAGACATATGTTTTGATAATATCCTATCAAAGAAGTACTTACCCAACTGAACTTCATAGTCTGAATAATAAATACTCTTCATCCATTTGTTGTTATTTTTTTCTCTAGAGGTTTTTAAACTTCTCTGATTTTTGTAAATTTTTGAGGAATTCCTATAATATTCTGGGATTTAATACAGTCACTATTAATCATCACAAATAGTATTAAATGGAGCAACTATAGAGGATATCTTCCATTTAGACATTGTGAAAGACTTCTTCTATGACAGTGATGAATATTTCTAGTAAACATATATAGGAAAAACCTAGGTAGCACAATAAGGTGTTGGGCCTGAAATCAGAAACATTTTAATTCAAATCTCTGCTCAGATATACACTTGGTGCTACTGGGCAAATCATTTAACATCTGCCCCCTTCCATTTCTTTATCTATAAAATGAGGATAATAAATAGCACCTATGTTCCAGAATTGATATGATAAAATAGAAAAAAATAAACTATTTTGCAAACTTTCAAATATTAAATCCTAGCTATTATTATTATTACCATATTTTTGTATTATGGCTCATTTAATAGTTATCAGAGGCTGGCTAAATAATATTTTATAGTTAGTTCTTAATAAATGCTCAATGACTATTGACTATTACCATTATAGTGAGTAGAATCATATTACTTCTTTGAGTAGTAAGTAGCATGTGTATGGCAGCTACTTTTTAAAAATGAGCCATAATCAATAATAATCTAGGAAAACAAAGGAAAAACAGAAGCAATCTCTATCTTCAAGGAGACTATATCCTATCAAAAGAGAAAATATAGGCACAAATTGGTACTACAAGATAAATATAGAGTAGATAGAGGATAAGCAAAAAGAGGAAGTTACAAGCAACTTAGAGAACAGGCAAAACCTCCTAGAAGATGTGGGAATTGAGCTGAATCATAAAGGCACAATTCGAGGCTATGTTTTGTTCTATCAAGTTAATTTAAAAAAAATAACAAACATTAGACCCAGTGGGATTGTATATTCCCCAACACATTTCAGTCCATTATAGAATGGTGAATGTGCATTCTGCTGTAGAAAGTCATTAGGAAATGCTGCCTATTTTCTTCTCATATTGTCATCAACTGCACCCTTGATGCACATGTAGATCTTCCTCATGAGAGTTTTATGGAAGGATCACCTGATGGGAAAGACTGCAGAGAAACTACTTTTGTCAAAACTAAGAAATTAAGAAACCCCAGAAAAGGAATTCTGCACCAGATACAGAATAACTGAAGCTAAATCCATGAGGCATATAGTGACTGACTAGGAAGATAATAGCCTTAAGCAGATCCCATCAGGTGCAAGTAGTCAATAAGCATTTGTAAAGTGCCTACTATGTTACAAGAACTGTACTAAGACATTGAAGGTACAAAGAAAGGCCCAAACAAACAAAAAAAGACCCCTTTCTCAAGAATCTCCACAATCAAATGGGAGAGACAACAAGCATGTGATTTTTTTTTCCAAGAACATAATTTTGTATAGACATGTACATATATATACTTGTACGTAAGTATATATGTGTGTGTGTGTGTGTGTAATATATGTATATAGTATATATGGTATAGGTATATTTGTACATAGTTATTTGCATCTTGTGTTTATATACATACACACACACACACACACACAACACACATATATAACATACAATAGGAGTAGCTTGACAGTGCAGTGAATAAAGTGCTGGGTCTGAAGTCAGGAAAACTTGAGTTTAAATCTGACCCAGAAACTTACTAGTTAATTGAACCTGGGCAAGTCTCTTGATCCTCCCTGCCTCAGTTTCCTCATATGTAAAAAGAGCTAGAAAAGGAAATGACAAACTACTCTATATCTATGCCCAAAAAAATCCCAAAAGGAGTCATGAAGAGTTCAACATAACTAAAACAATTGAACAATAAAAATATAAATGTTAGCTACTACTGCAAATCTAGTTTACATAGCTGTTTGCATGTGTATGAGTATATATTTTCATGTCTATGTTTATGTAATATATATCTTATTTGGACATAGTAAATATATATGTGTACATATAAACACACATACATCCTATTTGTATATGTGGTATAATATATGCATGCATACTAATGGGGGGCAACATACAAGCAACTATGTTTAAAATATGTAAGATATATTTTATTTATATATAAAGCATACACACATATATGTATATATGAGAAGATGGATAGATGGCAGAAACATAGACATAATAGGTAGATGATAGGTAGATCTATCTATATATAGATGATAGTGGATAGATAGATGATAGATAATAGATTGATGATAGATAGATGATAGATGATAGATAGATGAAAGGTACATAGATAGATAGACGATAGATAGATATTATAACAAGTTATACCCAGGATAATACACCATGCCTAAGTAGGATTTATACCAGGAGTACAGGGCTGGTTCAATATTAGGAAAACTATTAGCCTGATTAACCATATCAATAACCAAACTAACAAAAGTCATGATTGTTTCAATGGATACAAAAAAAGCATTTGACAAAATACAATACCCATTCCTATTAAAAACACTAGATATTATAAGAATAAATGGAATTGTCCTTAAAAAGATCAACAGCATCTGTTTAAAGACATCAGCAAGCATCATATGTAATGGGGATAAACTAGAGCCATAGCCAATAAGATCAGGGGTGAAATAAGGTTGCCCACCATCATCATTACTATTTAATATTGCATTAGAAAAGTTAATTTTGGCAATGATTCAAAAAAAGAGATTAAAGGAATTAGAGTAGGTAATGAAGAATCCAAATTATCACTCTTTGCAAATGATGTGATGGTATATGTAGAGAATCCTAGAGATTCAATTAAAAACTACTAGAAACAATTCACAACTATAGCAAAGCTGCAAGAAACAAAATAAATACACATAACTCATTTGCATTTTTATATATTACTAACAAAGTCCAGCAGCAAGAAATACAAAGAGAATTCCATTTAAAATATCTGTAGATAATGTAAAATATTTGGGAGTCTACCTGCTATGGCAAAATCAGGAACCATATGAACACCCTCCAAAATCTATAAAGAAAGAAGAGGAGAGGGACAGGTGAAAGGGGAGCAAAGGGTAAGGAAAGAAGACACCATTGGAGAGGGGGGTAGTTAGATTACAACAAGGCAAATTAAGAAGCATAATTAAAGCAGTAGAGTTAGCAAGGATAGGAAAGGAGAGACACAAATACTACAATAAGAATCAGGAGTAGAATTTATTGGGGAAAAAAGGATGGCTAGTAATCATTGTCAGCAGGCGAAAAAGATTCAATCAAGAGAGAATTCTACAATATATGTTAGCCATATTAATATAGTTTTAGATGCATGTTTACATATGTGTAAATGTATGAGGATATATGTGTCTGAGTATATATAAATATGTATGCATATTGCTCTGTATATGTGTATAGGTATACACATATCTATATTGTGACTGTGAATATATATGTGTATGTATGTGTATATATATATGTATGTGTGTGTGTGTGTGTGTGTGTGTGTGTGTATAGGTATATATCCATATATGTATAAATAAATCTATCTGTATTTAACTATAGCTTGCTTGGAACAAAAGGGGAAAAAAGAATAAAATTTTTAAAATACCCAGCAGAGAATAAAAGAACAATCTACAAGGAAGCAAAAAAAAAAAAAAAAAAGATGGACAATCATGTATATAATTTCTTCTACAATTGTATATCCTTTCTTGAACCAGTAATTTATTGTTATATATTTTGAATCCTCCCTCATGTTCTGCTGGACCCATGACAATGTTCTGTTCTGTTTTATTTTCCTTTTCTGTTTTTCTTAAAGTAATAAAACAAAATTCAAAATTCAAAAAAGTAAATAAGAATGGAATTTGTATGTTTTTCAGATTCTGCATTGAGAACTCTGATTTCTGGCTTAATTCCATTCTTATTTACTTCTTTTCTATCTTATTGGTCCTTCCTTCTTACTCTTCTTTGCCTGATCATCATCCAGATCATACCCAATAACTTTAGTATCCTCTAAGGCTCTGTCATGGTCCTTCTCTTTTTGTATACTATTTAACTTGGCAATCTATTAATAACTAAAGTAGTGGAATACAAATATATTGATTTTACTGTCATTTTTGACAGTTCACCCTATTTTCTTTCTACTTTTTAATTCACTTTGTGAGCAATAAAATCACTGATCTTTCTACACACAGAATTGTCTTTTGATCAAGAGATTTATTTGTTTTTATAATAGCTGTTTATTTTTCAAAATACAGGCAAAGATAGTTTTCAATATTCATCCTTGCAAAACCTTGTGTTCCATATATTTCTTTCTTTCTTCCCATCATTCCCCTTCCCTTGACATCAAGTAATCCAATATTGGTTAAAGATGTGCAATTTTTCTAAACATATTTCCATACAACATGCTATACAAGAAAAGTCAGATCAAAAAAGGAAAACAAATGAGAGAAAAAACTAAGCAAGCAAAGAACAACAAAACTGTTGAAAATGGTTGTGATCCACACTCAGTCCCCACAGTCCTCTCTCTGGGTGTACATGGCTCTCTCCATCACACTGGAACTGAATTGAATCATCTCACTGTTGAAAAGAGACATGTCCATCACAGGTGATTATCACATAATCTTGTTGTTGCTATGTACAATGTTCTTTTGACTCTACTCATTTCACTTAATATCAGTTCATATAAATCTCTCCTAAAATCATCCTGCTTATCATTTTTATAAAATAATAATATTCCATAATATTCATATTATTCAACCCTTCTCCAACTGATGGGCATCCACTCAGTTTCCAATTCTTGTCACTACACAAAGGACTGCTACAAACATTTTTGCACATGTGTGTCCTTTTCCCTTTTTTTATGATCTCTTTGGGATGTAGACCCAATAGAGACACTGCTAGATTAAAGGGTATGCACAGTTTGATATCCTCTTGGATATAGTTCTATATTGCTCTCCAGAATTGTTGGATCCTTTCACAGCTCCAACATTGTATTTGTGTCACAGTTTTCCTACATCCCTTCCATCCTTGATCATCTTCTGTCATCTTAGCCAAGCTGAGAGGTGTGAAGTAGTACCTTAGAATTGTCTTACTTTGCTTTTCTCATAAATAGTTATTTAGAGCATTTTTTCATATGATGTAAGATAGCTTTAATTTCTTTTTCTGAAAATTGTCTGTTCATATACTTTGCCCATTTATTACTTGAGAAATGACTTTTATTCTTGTGAATTTGACTCAATTCTTGAGAAATTTTAGAAATGAGGCCTTTCTCATAATCATTGGATGTAAAATTTTCCCAGTTTTCTGCTTTCCTTACAATCTTGACTGGAAGATTTTGATTTTGTTTGTCCAAAACCTTTTAAAATTTAATATAAACAAAATTATCCATTTTGCATTTAGTAATGTTTTCTAGCTCTTATTTGGCCATAAATTCCTTCCTTTTTATTATATCTGAGAGGTAGAATATCCCTTGTTTTCCTAATTTGCTTTGAGTCTCACCCTTAATTTCAAAATTCTTAACCCATTTCAAACTTATTTTGGTATAGGGTATTAGGTGTTGATCAATGCCTAGCTTTTGAAATACTATTTTACAATTTTTCCAGCAATTTTGATCAAATAGTGAATTCTTACTCTAGAAGCTGGGGTCTTTGAGCTTATCAAACACTAAATTAATATAGTCATTGACTATGCAGAATTTTTTAAAGGGGAAATTAGGATCATGAGATTTGGAACTGAACTTGTCAAAGATCATACAATTCAGAAATGAGTCTGAATTTGAACCCATCTTCCTTAATCCAAGCCCAGAACACCAAGCCATCTAGTTGTCTTAAAGAAACAAAATTTCCAGATGTCTGCAGAGAAAAGCTAGGTAGAACAATGCATGGAATACTGAACCAGAGTTGGGGGGGGGCAGAATTCAAATATGACCTCATCTACTTATTAGTTGTCCCTGAGCAAGTGACTGTTTGCCTCAGTTCCTCATCTATAAAATGAGCTGGAGAAAAAAAAGAATAAAAATCCACTATCTTTGCCAAGAAAACCCCAAATGAGGTCACAAAACTACAGAATTGACTGAACAACAAATGATTAGAATAATGCTACCACTTCAGGGGATTCCGTAGTTGAACTAATTAGGTTCTAGCTATACTGTTTCCACCTCTTAGAATCCCTAGTTTCCTTTATAACTTAGCTCCAGTACCATCTTATATATAAAATATTTCCTGATATCCATCGTTGCTAATTGTTCCTTCCTCCAATCAACTTGTATCTGTTTTGTACATATTTCTGATAGATTATTTATGTACATATTGTCTCTAATGGAATGTTAACTCTCTGAGGGCAAAGATTCTTTTATTTTTGTCTGTATTCCTAGTACCTCAAATTGTTTGGCACATTGCATATTCTTAATGTTCAGTTAGATATTGAAGAATGCTAAACATGTTGAGTCCCAAATAGTTTAACACACATAAAAATGAAATCATTTAACAGACTAGAAATGAAAGGTTACCAATATAGGAGTCATTTTTGAATCATCTGTCCTTCAGTGAGAAGGGATTGAAGAAAGGGTTATATTGGGGTGGTAAGATTTGGTTAATTGAAGAAAGGGTTATATTGGGATGGTAAGATTTGGTCGATTTAGAGAACCAAAGGTATAAAAAAAAATCAACTCTATGTCAAAACAGAATTCTCCAGTGATTTGACAGAGTCCCTACTGTCTTGCTGAATATCTTTCTGTCCCAGTGTTTTTGCCTGGCAAATATTGAAGCAGAAGGTCTTCTGTAATAATGGCTAACATTTATATAGTGTTTTAAGGTTTGAAAAGTGCTTTACAAATATTACCTCATTTTATCCTCATTAACAACAGCTATTATTATTCCCATTTAATAAATGAGAAAATTGACATAGTCAGAATTTAAATGACTTGCCCAGAGTCACATAGTATTGAAGCATCAGCAGCTAGGTTTGAACTCAGATTTTACTTTCCAGGTCCAGTGTTCTAAATAAACACTGTTATATTTCCTTTTCAATAGAAAAAGTAAAGTTATTTTTATTGTATGCTATAATCAACAAATATTTTGTAATTGAACCCAAATCACCAAATTAAAGTGAGTCTAGACTGACAATAATTGAGAAGTAAAAGTGACATAAAAACAAAAGATATTAATAAAAACTTTTTTTTTAATTAAAGAATCTTAGGACTGGGAAGAAATTTTAAGTCAACTAATTCAATTCCTTTTTTTTTTTTTTTACCAGATAAAAGTTGCCACCCAGCGAAAGGAAGTAAGTCATCCAGTGTGATGCTTACTGGAGAGTAGAGACATCTCCCAACTCTCAGTCCTAAACTCTTTCTACTGTAACTTACCACATGTATCCCAATCTATCCTCTAATGTTTTTCCTTTTTTTTTCCTGACAAGCACATCAATGAGGCAACCACTTGCTTCCATAACAGTTTGATGAATACATAATGAGAGCCTCTTATCAGATAAAATTTGCTGCAATTAGCCTTCAAATCACACAATACCACCTGTGTTTTTTTTAAACACCCAAATGTCATTAACGTCTGCAAGAGGAACATAGTCATTGATGGAGGTACAAAAAGTAATGAAACAACACAAAAGTTGGATTATGGTTTGTAAGGGAAAAGCCAGGATTTCTTCATCCTGGGTAGAGGAGGTAGAAAGTGAAAGTCTCACAAGTAGGAGGTTACCTAAGAGCTAGTTTCTTTCTAGTGCTGAAAGAAAACTGTCTCTCATTGGAATTTGACTGTTCAGAAAGAAGCTGGATAACATTTTACATGGATTTCTTTAATCATTTTGTCAATTGGTCCATAGGGGGAATAATTCTTTTTGTTAAAATAATCTCTAAAACCTGACTCCTGCTTGGTAGACCGAAGCAAGGTTTCAGAGTCTATGGAGCGTCTATTTAGACTTCTTCGGGAAAATTATAGTGCTAAGGACCAGAAGCACTGTATTTTTTTTTTTTTTTGGTTTGTTTTTTGATGTGGGGAAATTAGATTTCATTTCTTTTTTTTTTTCCTTCAGCCATTGAGTTTAACTTCATAATTGGAGAATTAATATCACTTGGCAGGTCAGAGCAAACTTGTTTGTCCCTAGGGCTTCCCTTACCTCTGCCCCTCCTCCTTCTGTGCATTTTCTCTTATCCTGTCACTCTTTACAATTGTCATTAGCATAGTTTTAGTTCAGGGTTTCTTACACTTATCCTTAACGCTTTTAAAACAAGCTCCTAATTAATCTTCCAGATTCCAATCTTTTATTGCTCCAATTCGTACTATTGCCAGAGTATTTACCCTAGTGTTTAGTTCTGATGACATCATTTTCTTGCTCAAAAATCTTCATTGTCTCCACTTTGCCTACTGAATAAGATTCAAACATTCAAAGATCTCTACGATTTAGATCCAAACAATTTCTCTAGCCTTAACTCATACTACTCCCTCTCATATGTACTATGCTCTAGCCAAAATGAACTATTCCCTTAATTCATCTGTCACTGTCTTCTCTCTCAGGCTTACTTCAGACTGTTCCCTATACCTAGAATGCCCTACCTCTGATGTTTACCTATGGATCTCCCATTGTCATTTAAAATTCCACTCAATAATTACCTTCTCTGAATTTTTTTTTTCCATTACCACAGTTAGAAAGAATCTCTTCTTCATTTAATCTCAGAGTCAATTTGTCTCCTATTTTCCTCCAACTTCTTCATGTGTCTTTGTTTGTGCCATCCCCCATACCCAAAATAGACACCCACCAATTCCATTAAACAAATATTTATTAGATATTTAGTAAGTAGGAGGTACCAAAGTATACAAAGTACTCTAGATACGAACACAGGAAGAAAACAGTTTTTGAAGGCATGTTGTACATCTATTTGCCATCCTCCATGCTGATGATCTCTCTAAACCATCAGTCTCCAGAAATCATGGCTTAATTTACTCAGCTTGGGGTCATCCTATCTGGATTGATGAACAGCCAATAGACACACTCTTTTTAGCTGACTTTGGACCCTAGAGGATGTTTTTAAAGCAACTGTCTCTCTCAACCATCTTCTAGTCAACTGTTATGCAGGTGAAAAAATATGTTCATCCTGCCCTCTTTAAGCAGATTCAATCCAAACAATATTGTCTTTGCTTCTGAAAAAAAACAAAAACAAAAACAGGTAATTATGTCCAACATAGCTCCACTTGGAATCTTTATGACTTCCCAAACCAAGACATCTTTTTCTGACTATTATTCCATCATATAGATGGCTTCCCCTTCCTGTAAACCTTTCAATGGTTTAAATCAGAGTATCCTGGCTGTCATGACTCCTTTCACTTAAAAGATAATAACTCAACAAATCTCTTCTTTAAAAATATTTTTTTTCTTACTCAGTTTCTAATGTTAGGCAATCTCTCTGTCTCTTTCTTTCTCTCTTCTCTTCTCTTTATCTCTATCAGTTTTTAATAAGTGAAAAATTCTTTTCATTCTTTATGCCAGCAAACTATTCACATATAAATGGGGCATAAATTATGTTCTCAAATTGCTTCAATATCATCTGAAAGCTACATTTCTTAATATTTATATTTTAGCAGTTTTTATAAAACTAAGTTATTTTCTATTTTCAGTGATCAAAATGTTCATCTATAATAGTAATAATAGCTTCCATCTTTCATCTACTGGTATAATTATTTTTATATGAAAAGAAATAGTAATAAAATAAGAAAAAAGCAATAAGAGTTTCAATATAATATTTAAAGTACACAAAGGAAACAAAAATAAGTTCAAAGAAAGAGACAGAGAAAGTTTGCTACTTCTGTGTAAAATTTAATGTATAATTTTAATATATATATACTTTTAAATGAATTGGATATAAAAATTCCTACTTTAATAAGTAATTCTATTTTTTCTTTTTTTACTTATACATTGAAAGTCTGTATTTATTGAATATTACTAAGTTCACAATTTAAATTGATAATTAAACTTGAGCATCACCTAAACGTCATTGAAGAGGCACATGATTTTCATGCGTAAGTTGTAACATTTAAAAATAAGGAAATGTTACAACTTATGCATAAGATTTATGAGAAATATAAAAGACGTCATCAAAAAATGCATGATTATAGCAGAAGATAAGCCAGTCACAGAGGGAAAACAAAGACTAATAACTGAGAAAAAGCCTACATATTTCACGTGTATACTTGCCATGGAAGGGAACAAACATTTATTAGGTGCTTACTATATTCCAGATAGTTAACTAAGTACTTTACAAATATGATCACATTTAATCTTCACAACAATCCTATTGTTATTATCCTCATTTTTTCAAATAAGGAAACTAAGGCAAACAGAAATGAATTAATTTGTTTAAGGTCATAGAGCTAGCAAGTAACTAAGGACAGATTTGAACTCTGAATTCCTGACTTCAGGTAAGCTCATCAATACCTGTGGAAAGTAATGAAGTCAAGAACATCCCTAATTTTGACTAGGTTACCTGATATGGAATGGGACAGGAGTTTCAAATCTTTGTTGCTTAAATACTCTTAGCATAGTAGCTTTGCATATAACAAGTGTTTAATAAATACTTTTTGATTAATTTATTGATTTGCTGAATGGCATAAGATCATAAATAAAACTGGAAAGACCCTTAAAATTTATTGAATCTAAAGTTCCTCCCCATCCTACCTCATTGTGCAGTCATGAAAATTGAAGTCTATAGAGGTGAAATGCTGAGCTAACATTTACTCTTGATTGGCCCCTGATTATTTGAGATTATATCAGTGTGATTGCTGATAGAAAATCTGGGGAAGGCTAGCTAGGTTTTGGTAATACACGGAATTTTTTTTTTGTGATCTTTCTTTTTAAAATAATTAATCTGAGGGCAGCTAGGTGGTACAGTGGATAGAGCACCAGCCCTAAAGTCAGGAGGATCTGAGTTCAAATTATCTCAGATACTTAACACTTTCTAGCTTGTGATCCTGGGCAAGTCACTTAATCCCAATTGCCTCAGCAAAAAATAAAATAAAATAAAATAATTATTCTGTACCACTTCTTTCTCTCCTTCCGACTTTCAACAAAGTATATACATATGTGTGTTTTGGATTGTAGGGAAGGGATCAGGGGAAGGAACTGTGGCAGCCATTAAGAGCTCCAAAAATTTTTGATGGCAGGAGCAAACACTTGTCTAAGAGAGAATGAATTCCTGGCTTCTTTCTATTTTCTTTTTCCTCCCCTGAACACAGTGACTAGTGATCCTGACAAATGGACATTTCTAGTCTCAGTGGCTACCTCAAGAGTCCCTAAGTCAGATATTATCTGATTTTCTTCACAGAACAGCACTTTTCAGAGGAGATAACCATGGCCACATCATCCAGTAGCTGAAGGACAAAAGAAAGTCATGTCCTGAGTGATAAGAAGCTCTGGACCTTGGGAGTTACTCATGCAGTATAGGTCTGAAATATATGTGAAATATTGGGTCGGCAATCCCACAAAATTGTCTTTACTTTCCAAGGGGAGTATAATGAGTATAATGTGCTTTTAAGCTGTTTTATGTTTTCTATATTTCTTTGTGTGTGTACCTATGAGTCTTTTATGTCTTATGCATTTTCTGTGGTGGAGGAAAAAAGCAATTGTTCGATGGCTGACACCCACATTGTATATTGAATACCTTTTCTAGAAAGAAGCTTGTTATTCAGATTGGGGGGGTGGGGATTAGATGTTAGATATAGTTAAGAACTATTTTTTAGAGGCAGTTAGATGGATCTGTGGATAAGATGCTAGAGCTGGAGTGAGGAAGATCTAATTTATTACAACATCAATTTTCCCCAGTATTTTATTCTAGTTTGATGTCAGAGTTAGTGACAGAGGGTCTAATGCATTTTGAGCTCTTCCAAAGTCAATTCTTCTATGATTCCAAGAAATCTGGGACCACATAAGCCCAAAGACCAGGGATGTCTAGGTCACAGAATACACTGATATAATCTATCAAGGACATTGTTAAAGATATTCATCACCACACTGAGTTAAGTTACTGAAGTAAAGGATCTCAGAAACCTTTTAGCTCCAAGACTCTCAGACTCTGTGTTTCTGAATCTGGCTATATATTGTTATATCTAATCAATATCTCTTTATTTAAATATTTCAAGGTCATTTTTAAATCTTTAAGTAAGCAATGCCTTCCATACTTATCTCTTCTTTTCCATTATTATCCCCAGGTCTTTTTTTGCATTATTGTTTTCCTAGACCCTGGCTTCCATTTTATATTTATGCTGATTATGATTTCTCCCCAGGTAGATTGTCTTACATTAATCTATATTAAATCACTAACTTCCAAACACTTTCATTTTTTCTTGTTGTTCCAACTTCTTGAGGACTAATTATTTTTCAAAACTTCAAATCATCTGAAAATATAATCATCTCAGAATTTGCGTTTTCTTCTAAATCAATTTTTTAATAAAAGGAATTCCTGAAAATAGCATATATTAATCCAAGGAAGAATCTAATAGCAGAAACTCTCGTTTTATCATAGACGAGGAGAAAATTTCTTTTTTTGTTTTTATTTTTTGATGAAAGAAAGGAGAGTAATAATACAATACAATGCAATGCAGTACAATACATTAACTCAATATTAGATCTCAATCAGCTCAGAAGTACAACTACAAAAAAGCTATATAAACTGAACAAAAAGTATGTTTGCACACTTAAATATGACTTTGTAGAATTTACTGGTAATAGTCATTGTTACATGTATAAAACATACAAAAATATATGTTCCAATTAGCCATGCTAACCAACTAATTTCTTAATTGTGCATTCTGTTCTCCACAGCTTCATAGTCGGTCAAAGAAATCCTGTCCCTAAACAAAGAATGACACTGTAGGCCCAAAAGTTGTTATCAATTGTTAGATATAATATTATTTTATACTCAAGAGGGGAAATGAAACTGGAACCTTTTTCTCTTATGCAGAGAATCTCCTGATACCTTTTCGATTATACTAATAGATGAGAAAGAAAATGAAGGTTGGTAAAATAGTGAAGCTCCTTTATGGTCAAACAGGGAGGGATAGGATTCATACATATCCATGAATTATTGTAGCTATTTCTATCTATTTGCCCTCTCCAGGGAAATTGACCCAGTCTGGCCATTCAGGCATGAAATATAATTCAATAGTACAAATATTTATTAAAGCATCTACTAGGTGCAGAACATTGTTCTAAGATAGAGAAAATACAGAATTTAGATAGGAAGTAATTCCTTCGAAGGATACAGTATGGTCCAGCCACAACTCTTCTTGGCTCTAAGGCTCAATTCCAATTGGCTCTGTCTTGAGTTCATGTGTAGCCATCTTAAAGTGAGAATGTGAGACCAGCAAAACTCTAAACCAAAAGCCACAAAAATGAGACTTCTCATTAATCTGACTATATGAACACTCAGGATTATTTTCATGAAAAATTGTAGTTAAAAATGGTTCTCCTGAGAAGAACATTGTTACAAAACTTAGGGAAATTCTGATCCAAGAGTTTGCTGCAGCCAGCTCTTACTGTCTCTTCCCCCTCTCCCCCCAAAAAAATGTTAAATTTTCAGTGAGAGAATTTTCACCTTGGAAATAGGCAAATATCAGAGCTTGATTTATTGCTTTACTGATTGTCTAGGCTTGAGATAGTGATGGGAAAAATGTGAATAATATAAATTCAATTTAAAAGTATCTCTTTCATATACTTTTATGTGAGAGATGGTTGTTAAAATTTAGCAGCACACTGAAACTGGTCCTATATCAGCACAGGCATAAGTTGTGAGCTACTTTAATGTAAACAAACTGATTTATAAAAATTTGCATTTACATGTAGCACCTGGGACACTCTTCAAATGTAGGCTCCTAGAAAATCTTCCCCAGATTTGATGAACCCACCAAAACTGTAGCTTCATAAGCCCTCACTGATGCCTTTAATTTTATCAGCTAGTCAAAAACATATGAGTTTTTTTTTAGAGACATTTATTCAATCATGACATTAAATTTTAGAAAGAAATTTTAAAGTTCCTTTTATGATTGCAGAATTTACTTTCTATCACATGTCATCATACCACCAATGGAGGAAGAGACATGTAGAGAATACACATGACTAGAAAACATGCATGGAGGGACATAGAAGGGAGTATATGTATGTATATAATATATACATATATACACACACACACACACACACACATATATATACATATATGACTAGAATAGCTTCTACTGCTGATGCTACCTGGTTACTGGTATTGTCTGATGATATCATCCACAGTTTTCTGCTGTGTGAGAGCTGCTGAACATCACATCTCTCATCTCTGCTAAGTGTGTTTGAAACCCTCTCTCTGCTGATTTTGTATTTTCCAAGCTTCTTTATGCTATCATCATCTATGTTTCAAGACCTATTAAAGTCTTTGGCAAGGCTTTTGGTTGCTAAGGGGCACTTTCTAAGAATCTTCTCTCAAGCAAGAATCATCTAGCAGCTTTCTGTCATCTAAATCAACAATCTACCTTACCTAGCTAAAGGAAATCTACAAAAATACTATAGAGTTTTTTTGGGTTTTGTGTTTTTTTGGTTAAGATTAAATTCATTTTGTTGACTATATATGGTAATAATTCAAAGCTCTTAGTTTTGTAACTTTCTTATGTGGATTCTTTATTCCTATTGCCCAAATTGAAGACCACCCTTCCCTCCCCGCCAAAAAAAGATCCATAAGTGGTAAGTGAAAACTGGGGCTAAAAAACCCCTTTTGATGACAAGACATGCACCAGCAGCATACAAATGAAGGTAAACAAGAATGAAGCTAAGCAGAGAAACCTTCTGTCCATATTGCTGCCTTTACTGTCATTATAAAAAAGTCCCAAACTCTTTGATTTTTACTGGGATCTGGTCCACCTAAGACTTCACAGTCCCCCTATAAAATTCATAAGCAAATTTGTTTTTCTAAAAGTTAATTCTTTTTTCAGAAAAAGAAATGATGCACAATTCCTTTCAGTAGTCAATAAGAAAATGGCACTGTGACCTCTGTGACTTTTTTCTACTCTGAGATCCTATTAGTTCAATTTTTCCCAACATGGATCATGGACTCTTAGTAGGGATACAGACTTATTCCAAAGAGTCCACAAATCAAGGTCCAAATGAAGCACTATCATTTTGATCTTGACTTAGTTCCAGCAAAATATCTATTATGAGTCAGTATTATAAATCTGACAAAAAATAAATTTATAAATATTATATCATAGTGATTTGTTATTATTTTCTTTATATAGAGAGATATTCAGGATATTAAAATGCAAATTCATTTAAACTTCTTATTGAATTTGTAGTATCTTTTGATCATTCTATATTTTCCTCACTTGATCACTATTGATGATAACTCCTATTGCTTGGGATTTATTCTGAGTTAAAGACTACTGGAAAATGATGGAAACTACTGGACTAATACATTCAATATGTGATTTTATTTGTAAAGATTCTACCTACATCCAAATATAAAAGAACGCACATACTTCTTCAAAGAGACTTCTTCAAAGTCTTCAAAGAGAATGCTTTGTACATTGAGACAAATACTCATCATGTGGATACAGGATTATTCATACTAGTAAGTAGAAGTGGGCAAATTTAAAAGTTTTTGGCAAATTCATACCCTTCATTTTATAAATGAGGGAATGTTGACACAAAAAAGTGACATAATTTGAATAGAGTCATATGTACTAAACATTTGAGTTTGAGTTTGAATGCAGATCTGCCTAATTCAAGTCCAGTGCCCTTCTACTATACACAAGGTAGAAAGAAAGGTCTTCAAAGACAATGCTTTTCACAACAAAGCAAACATCTTGCTGTTGCCATGTACAATGATCTCTTGGTTCTGCTCATTTCACTTAGCATCAGTTCTTGTAAGTCTCTCCAGAGGCAGATTGTTTCAAAGAAATACAGAACCTCAAAGTGCTGGGGAACTTAGAGATATCTAGACTAACCAAAACACAGTGAGTAGTTATTCAATTTTTGCTTGATGACTGCCTTTACAAAGGTAAATTCACTGACCTCCAAAATAGCCCATTCTTCCATTTTAATATCTCTAAGTTTTTTGTTTGTTTTTTTTCCTGATCCCCAAGTCCAAATTCTTTGGCCTTTCTACCAATCTGTGTAGTATCTAATCTCAGTCTTTAAAACCAAGCAGAAAAATCTAATCCATCTTTAACAAGATTGTCTTTCAAAGACAGTATTATGTACTCCAAGTTTTTTCCCTACCTGGAGATCTAGCCCAATAGCAAGACTATACAATGATTAGTTCTGATGGATGTGGCTCTCTTCAACAACGACGATTCAGATCAGTTCCAATAAGACTTGTTTTGGTGAGAGTATATTCACCCAGAGAGAGAACCATGGATCACAACATAGCATTTTCATTCTTTTTGTTGTTGTTTGCTTGCATTTTGTTTTCTTTCTCATTTTTTTTCCTTTTTGATCTGATTTCTCTTGTGTCACATGAAATATATGTGGAAATATGTATAGAACAATTGCACATGTTTTAACATATATTGGATTACTTGCCATCTAGAGGAGGGGATGGGGGAAGGGAGCAAAAAATAGAACACAGGATTTTGTAAGGGTGAATGTTAAAAATTACCCATGTATATATTTTGTAAATAAAAAGCTTTAATTAAAAATAAAAAACAATGTGCTTGTGCTTGTTCAGCTCCCCAGGCTTATTTTTCCATGCATATGAATTGTTATGCTTTGTTAGAGCACTTTCCTCCAAGAAGGGAAATCTGCAGGGCATGTCCAATCTATATTCCCTGGGTAAGTCTCCATGGTTGCCATATTGTTTAAGCAGCCTGGAGGTTCAGGCTGTGTTTGAAAACTGCTTCTCTCATAATATCTTCTCAGATCACTTTTTTTCCCTTCGAGCATGGTAATGTTGGAGATCAGGCCTTCCAAAGAGTACAAAGACATGTTCTCGCTGTATGAGTTTGTATTTCCCCAGCTTATAGGAAATTCTAAGCTTTCTTAGTAAGAAAGCATTAAGATTTCTAGCTACAAGAAGACTGGAAAGCCATTTTATGCCCTCCAAGTCCCCAGCAATGAACCATCCAGCCATCCAAGGGTATAGTAATCAGCATTGTGCATACAATAGTCCTTTAAAAAACTTTTCATTTTTCAGAATATTTTAAAATCCTTTTTGAGCTCCATAACAACCTTTTTGAGTTGTTGCTGTAATATCTATTTTATAAAAGTGAAAATGGCAGAGAAGCAACATAATAGAATGTCAGAAGCAGATGGGACCTCAAAAACCATTGTGTCCAATTCCTTCACTTTTCAAAGAAGGAAAGTAAGACTCAGAAAGGCAAAATAACTTGGCCAAGATTATTTAAATAGCAAAAGGCCTCACAATGGTAAAGCACTGGGAAAGAGAAGAGATAAAGAGACAGAGATAGGAATAGAATTAGAGACAGAAATAGAGACAGAGATAGAAACAGAGATAGAAACAGAGATAGGAACAGAGATAGAGACAGAGATCGGAATAGATAGAGAGAAAGATTGATCAGGGCCTTTCAGCCAGTATGTATGCTGACTGAGACTTGAAATCAGTTCAAGGTGAGTTCTCTATCCCCTTTGCAATATGGTCTCTGAACAGAGAATATGTCCTTAACTTGTAGAATTTTTTTTAGTCTAGAAAAGCACTTCCATGTCTGTCCAATCTTCACAGTAATCCCCATCTTTCTAGAGAGATTAACATTTCTTAACTCCATTTAGAAACTAAAGTCCAAAAAGACTTTCTCAAATTCATACAGTATATCAGTAGTAGAATCAGAATCAATCACAATCTTTGATATTTCTATAGCATTTTATAAGAAGCTTGCATGGATGAGGAAACTGAGAGTCAGATAAATTGACTGTGTGCCCCAGATTACATGTCTAAAAAATATTAAAACATTGCCTTCAGACTCTTTTTTCCTCTCATACCATAATTCTGTAGCAACCATAGAGACTTAGCCAAAAAATATAGATTGGACATGCCCTGCAGATTTCCCTTCTTGGAGGAAAGTGCTCTAACAAAGCATAACAATTCATATTATGCATCCTGCCTTCTCCTGGAAGCCACTAATACAATAGCTGTTTGGAGCAGAAAAACACTGCAGCTGTGGGTGCTGTCCCTTATGCCTGGGCTAATAAAAATTTCCCAGACAATGAGTTTCTGGTACCAAGTGAGATTCTCTGAATAATGTGGAGTCCCTGGAGAGTTCAGGAACCCAGACTTCTAATGAAAGAAAAAAAGACCAGAGAGTTCCAGCCTTAAGGTAGGCCCTGTTGCAAGATAAACCAGTGAGTGATTTGGAAAGCTATTCTCAAAAGTAAGCCCTCTCTGAATAATATCAGAATGCAGGATACCAAGTCAGAGTATAGCTCCAACTCCTGTGCTCTTTCCACTATGCAATACTGTTTCTTAAGAACCCCATTGTTCTAAATGCTGGTTTGGGGATACAAATGGGTGTGTGAAAAAGAAGACAAAGCAGAGATAATATAAATGTCATCAAGTATTTGAAGGACTGATTAGATTGCTATGATTGATGGCATGAGGACGAATGAGTGGAATCCACAAAAAGGCAAATTGAGTCTTGGTATAAGGAAAAAACCTAACAAGCAGAACTTTCCAGAAATGGGAACTCTCTAAAATATCTGCTCTGATGAAGATCTTTCTCAAGTTCTTTTCAGGACTAAGCCACATTATGAAGTGGGCTCTCTCTCTCTGTCTCATACTTTTGCTCTCTCTGTCTTGTACTTTTGTTCTCTCTTCTCTTCTCTTCTCTTTTCTTCTCTTTTCTCTCTCTCTTTCTCTGTCTTTGTCTGTCTGTCTCTCTCCCCCCCTTCTCTCTTTCTCCTTCTTTCTCTCTCCCTATTTCTCTTCTCTTTCTTATTCTTTCTTCTCTCTATCCTTCTCTCTCTTCTGTCTCTGTCTCTCTCTGCTTTCTTCTCTCCCTTCTTCATAGTGCCTTCCCTTTAATGGCATCTTTGTCTTCACTACAACTAATTCTTGTTAGTCTGCTAACCTCCTCTTTGGATTTAACCTGCCAGTCAATGACATACCCATACCTCATGGCACATTCCTTTAATGGATTCTTCCAAACGCCTTTCCTTGATAACAATAACCCTATTGTTCTCCTAATTTTATTTCATATTTGCCACTGCCAATATCTATTTTATCTCTAATTTTTTTCTATAGCCTTTTCCTTAAATAAACTTACCTTTTGGCAAATAAAACGGCCATTGTGAATTTATCACGTGTTTATCTCAAATCACTCTCCTGGCCCCATGACTAGGATCACATATCTGGAACTAGGAGGGACCTAGGAAGTCATATCATCTATATATGTCATTTTATAGATGTGGAAACTGAAGATCAGGAATGGTAAGTAACTTATGATGCATCCTATACCTGGGAAATGTCCGAGGAAAGTCTTCAAACCAGGTTTCTTCATATGAAATCCATTTGCTAAACTAATTCTCACAAATTAACCCTTAGAGTTTAGAGATCTAGTGAACATTTAAAATGGATGTTGATAAATATATCTTAACAGAACTGGTTTCCCTCACAATCTCCTGTATTTTGTTTTAAACATTTCAAAAAAATTATTCTGAGAAAAGAGATTTCTTCATATTGCCAAAGTCATAAAATAACATAAAAAAGTCAAGAAAGCCTTCTTTTAGTGGAAAGAGTTGCTTCAAAAGGTTTTGATTGGAAGCCTAACAGAACCTGTGGGACCACTTCTTGGATAAGTTGTAGAAGGATGTGTTTTTTTGTTTTGTTTTGTTTTTTTTTTTACCAAGGATAGGTTATATTATGTGCTCTCTGAGAATTCTTCTGACTTTTAAAATTTAGGGTGTTCCCTACATCAGTATTTCTACTTAGATTTTGAAAGCTTTGTTCTCCATAAGCCAGTCTTTAGTAATAGATATTTTGATCCACTCTGAATGCTTCCAGTTTAAAAGTAAAAATAATATGCAAATATACAGGTCTATCCAATTCTTTATTTCAAATCTTAACAAGAAAAATTGTTCCTATGAGTATGAATATGACTAGATTTCCACATACTGACTTTTTACTCAATCAGTGAATATAGTGTATTTGGTGACAATATACCTTTTCCAGTTCATAGGACAAAAAAGACTGAATTATATCCAAATTAAATGAAACTGAAGTTTTGTTTCTATTTTCCTTTGTAAGGCGGAATATATTTTAAGATCAATCAGGATGGCTACATGGGTAGTCTAACTAGCTGTTATACAACCACTTGGTCACTTTGAATAATTTGAGCTTTCTCTTGCAGAAACATGTGCATTTGAGAATCGATACAATAACCTGCTCATTGCCAAAAGAACAATCCACAAGTTCAGAGGACCATTTAAAACCATCCAAAATCAACTATGGTCGGAAGACCTTGAAGGACAGATGATATTAAAGCAAATATGAAACTATTTCTGATTTGAACCATGGAGGACAAAACAAATGAATCCATTCAAGAAAGTGCTTTTGAGCTTCATAGGCTCTAAAAATTTTGTTGTGATGATATTAAAGGACAATGAAAAACAAGACCAGTCAAATGTCAGCATCAGTAGCTAGGTTATACTAATGCAGACATGTTCAAGTATACAGAACAAAAATGAAAATTTTATTAATCACTTACTATGTTCAAAGCACTGAACTTTTTATTGGGGGGAAACAAAGTCCATGTCTTCAATGAATCAAAATGCATAATCAAATAGGTAAAAGTCACTAAAATAAATAACAAAAGATTCAATTTTTACACATGTGTTTCTGAGATCTATAAAACCAACTGTTCTGTGCAGTCCTAGAGAAAAGTAAGTATTACATGAGTATTCCTTTGTCATTCAATTATCTAACATTAAGTGGATAAATTTCCATATTTTGATCACAACATAGGCAACATTAAAGGAAAGGATCAGCCATAGAGTTTCAAGAAAGAATTACATTTCTTCATTACCTTTTCTCATTTCTGTATCTTCTGTCTTGTTTCTAATGTGTTCACCACCACCACCACTTGTCTTCCACTTTGTCTCCTTCCCTTATTCAAAACTCACTCACAGGATTATATTTTCTATTAGTCTTTTGCACTTTTATATAAATCAGTAAGCATTACTAAACGTTTAATATGTGCCACATGACTGTGTACTGTGTGCTGGGGATACAAAGACAAAAATAAAAGATTTACTGTTCTTAAAGAGCTTTCATCCTATTGGGAGGAACAGAAGGTACATGTCTAAGGATATACAAGCATATGTATTGTTTTTGCCTGAAACTGTAATTCTTCTGGTATAGGGACGTAAAGTGCTGTCCTACCCATGCAGAGCAGCATCCAATTTTCCTCTTATAGTCTTAGAGACTTGTTTTGTAGCAGCCTAAATTAGTGCCGAAGTGCCAAACACAACTCATGTAAGCCTATTCATTCATTCATGCATGCATGTGTGTTTGTGTGATCTGCTACAAAGTGAATAGAAAAAGCAGAAATCCTGACAGTTAATCAGTATATAGACAAGTACATCAGCAAAACAGGGTAAATGGTAAAATAGATCTTCTACCTTACTAGAAGGACTGTATTTGGTGACTTCTTATCCATGCAAAGCAATTAAAGTAAATCATAGTAATAAGTTATTATTTGATTAAAATGACAACAGAGAGCCATGGTGTGATAAATGATGTTCCCTCCATACTTCAGGGGTCATGATGGAGCCCTTGGTAAGGTCATTGGGAAGGGGAGAAAATAGTTCTGAAGCTCTGAAAGGAATGAGGATCCTCAGGGCTATCTAATAGATGTGGGATAAGGATAGAATAGTAAATTTCTGACAAAGAAGGAAAAAAGGGAATGGAGCAGAATAGTTTGGAGGGTGCTACCCCATGTGGTACTTGCTCTTACAGATTCTCCATAAACAAATAAATTCTAAGGTGAAGGGAAAGAAAAAGAAGTTTCCAAATTTAGTGATTTGCTGCTACTGTCCTACAACCTCTAATGGGCTGATTAGGTAGTGGAATGATGATAACAGAAAGGGTAGCTGGATAGGGACAAGGAAGAGCCTCCCTTTTCAGTATCAAGTCAATTGGTAGATGAAACTTTTAGCAAATAATTTTTTAAAATTTATTTAATACTTTCCCCGAGTTACATTCAAAACATTTTTTTTCACATTTAAGATTTTTGAGTTCTAGGTTCTCTCCCTTATCCCCACCCACAATTAAGAAACCACATGTGAAATTATGCAAAACATTTCCATAAAAGTCAAGTTGTGAAAGAGAACATGGATCTCCTACTTTCATGAAAATAAGAACCCTCTTTCTGGACTATCATATTCCATGCCCTCCAGTCCTTTAATGTAGAAGCTACTAATGAGTGTGAACCACTACATAGCATTCCCAATCCTTCTATTTTTGTTCACCTGCATTTTTTATTTCCTTCACAGGTTAATTGTACATTATTTCAAAGTCTGATTCTTCTTGTGCAGCAAAATAATTGTGGATATATATATATATATATATATATATATATATATATATGTACACACACACACACACATACATACACACATATATTGTATTTAACATATATTTTAATATATTTAACATGTATTGGTCTACCTGCCATCTGGGGGAGAGTGTGGAGGGAAGAAGGGGAAAAATTGGAACAAAATGTTTTGCAAACTGTCAATGCTGAAAAATTACCCATGCATATATCTTATAAATAAAAAGCTATAATTAAAAAAATGCCGAAGTTACTAAGTCTTGTATTACCCTGAATGTGGCTCCACAGAACTTGAAGTGTTTCTTTCTTGATGCTTGCAATATTTTCTCTTTGATCTGACAGTTTCAGAATTTGGCTATAATATTCCTGGGGTTTTTCTTTTGGGATCTCTTTCAGGAGGTAACTGATGGATTCTTTCAAGTTCTATTTTATCTTCTGATTCTAGAATATCAGGACAGATTTCCTTGATAATTTCTTTATCTAGGCTCTTTTTTTGATCTTGACTTTTAGGTAGAGCAATTTTGTTTTGTTTTGTTTTTGCTGAGGCATTTGGGGTTAAATGACTTGCCTAGGTTCACACAATTAGGAAGTATTAAATGTCTGAGGCCAGATTTAAACTCAGGTCCTCCTGTCTTCATGGCTGGTGCTTTGTCCATTGTGCCACCTAGCTGTCCCAATAATTTTTAAATTATCTCTGCTGGATCTATTTTCCAGTTAGTTGTTTTTTTCCAATTAGATATTTCATATTTTTTTTCTATTTTTTCATTTTTTTTAAGTTTTTGCTTCATTGTATCTTGATTTTTCATAAAGTCATTAGCTTCCATTTGCTCAATTCTATTTTTAAGGTATTATTTTCCTCAATGAACTTTTATAACTCCTTTCCCAATTGATCAGTTTTGCTTTTTAAAGCATTCTTCTCCTCATTAGATTTTTGCATTTCCTTTTGTACCTCTCTCAATTCTTTTCCTAATTTTTCCTCTATCTCTCTTACTTAATTTTCAAAGTTACTTTTGAGCTCTTCCATGACCTGATCCCAATTTTTATTTGTCTTGGAAGCTTTGGATGTGGAAGCTTCAACTTTGTTATCATCTTCTGAGTGTGTGTTTTGATCTTCCTTGTCACCATAATAACTTTCAATGGTCAGAAACTTTTTCTGTTGTCTGCTCATTTTCCTAGCCTATTACTTGGCTTTTAACTCTTTGTTAAAGTAGGGCCCTGCTTCCAGGGTGAAGAGTACCCTGTCTTCAGCTTCAGGGTCTGGTGTAGCTGCTTTCAGAGATCCCTCTGGGAACCTGACCACAAACCCTTTGTTCAGCCCTGGAGCTGTGAGGAAGGTCCCTGCCCCACTGTGACTGTGAGATCTCATATGCTGGGGCTAAGGCTCCACTGACCAGGGCTGCACACAGACTCCCACCTCATTGTCACAGACTCTCTCCACTGACCTGCCGAGTGTTCCCTGGTGTCCCTGGGCTGAGAGGTCCAGAAGCCTCCAGCACTGCTACAGATCAGAGGTCCTGCCTCAGTGATGCTGCAGTCTGGGCTAGAGCTAGGATGGTATGCTGGGCTCTCACTCTGGTCCCACAGACCTTCAAGCTCTTGTTTGCTGCTTCTGAACTGAGAGATCTGGAAGCCACCAGGATTGCTGCTGATTCAGAGGTCAGGTCCAGGGTGGTTCTGGGGCTGGGTCCAGGGCTATACCCTACCCTTGGACTGCATGTTGGAGTCCCACCCTGGTCTCACAGACCTATATTCCTGAGTTTCTAAGTTGTCTTTAATTGGAAAATGTTCTACCCTGTCTTTAATGTATTCTGATGCTCTAAAATTTGTTTAGAATCATTATTTAAAGGAATTGAAGCAGTTTGGGGAAAAGGTTGGATGAGTTCCTACACCATCTTGGCTCTGCCTCCAGCAAATTATTAAACACCTAACTTATTCCCATTCTCACTAGGAGAAAATCATCTGATTTTTCAGGATCAGCATTCAATTTCTGACATGCATCCAATATATTTGTGTGAAGAGAGGGACTTTTTTTTCACCAGTATTTGTGTGAATCTGAACTGGCCATGTTTCATTTTAGCAAATATAAATTGCTTTATCTATTATTGCACTTTCAACCTTTAGGGAAAAACTGCTCTATTATTTTTTTCTTCAAAATCCTGCTATATGAATCTGAAACTCGATAACTTCAGCTATAAATAACTTAACAACAACCATATTCTTCTTCTTAAGAATGAAATTTTCACCCCCTGAACACTTTTTATCTATAAACCTTCAGGAAAGTTCTACATCAAAATTTCATTGTGACACAGAAGCATCCCTGGGGTCAGTCAGTCAGCAAAAAAAAAAAAGCATTTATTAAGGACTTTCTATGTACCAGGCTCTGGATCTTAAAAGATATAACTACAGAACAGGAGTCCTGACAAGTTCTAACTGGGTGGAAAGACTCATTTATTTTTTTGTTGTTGTTTAGTTATTTTCAGTCATGTCCATCGCTTTGTGATTCCTTTTTTGTTTTTTTTGGCAAAGATAATGAAATGGTTTGCCATTTCCTTCACCAGTTCATTCTGTAGATAAAGAAACTA
Organism: Antechinus flavipes; assembly: GCF_016432865.1. Classification (NCBI taxonomy): domain Eukaryota; kingdom Metazoa; phylum Chordata; class Mammalia; order Dasyuromorphia; family Dasyuridae; genus Antechinus; species Antechinus flavipes. The sequence continues at coordinate 632,312,006 of NC_067398.1, forward strand.
AAAGTGAATTGCCTGCAGTCACAGAGCTTTTAACTCTCTGTGCTAGATCTGAACTCAAAGATTGACTCCAGGGCTCTCACTCTATCTACTGTACTATGTAGTTGCTCCAAGACTTTGACTAGAATCCAGCAAAGAATTGGGGATGTCTTAGTAGAAGACCATCTTAAAAATGGAGAAGTATCACTAGAAGACTGGCCCCCTAGGATAATCCATTATTTCAGTCTCAGCAACTCATATACATATGTAAAGACAAAGATACATATATCTGTTTATATATAGACTATGTTCTTCTGCAAAGAGGGATTGCATTTTGCACTAGTGGGAGAGTTCCTAAAACAATGAAAGCATAAGTACTTCAAATATTCAAGTCAGAATGATGATAAATTGGACTTCTTGATCTTTAAAATTTTTCTCCAACTTGCTATGGTTCTATGATTTAGTGATAGATAATCCCTTGCACTTAAGCAGTATATCAACCTACATCATGTGCATAGACTCAAAAGTTGCAGAGCTAACCCTCTAGTGAGAGAAGGGGATGGAGAGATGAAGATGTGTATTTATTGCTCAATATTCTATTATCTGCATATGTTCAGTGGCTCGTGTGGAAACCAGCCAAGTTTGCAAAAAAGCATACCTATCTACTCTAATGTGAAAAACTGTTAAAGACTGCTCAAACCCCAACTGAAGTGCACTTTTAAAGTGAGCTATTAGCAATGCAAATGTTAAATTTAAATCACAGTTTGTTAAAGCTGGAAGAAATGTGGAGATTATCTAGTCCAAACCCTTCATTTTCTTTGAAAAATGAAGGAATTGAACTAGATGAAATGCTTTTCCTTTTAAAATCCCATGTTCTGTGTTCTACCTTTCTTTATTGCAAGACTCCATCAAACCCTAGAATCTCATATTCTAACATTTTGTATCCTAATTTTCTAAGTTTCAAGTTCCTTTTGGTTCTAACATACTTTGTTCTAAGGCCTTTTTTAATATTAACACTCATTAATGAATCTACTATACTTTTCTTTATTTCCCTAATATTCACCCAACAAGATTCTTCCATTTCTCCCTGATGGGCTTCAAATATCTTTATTGAGGACTGATTTTCTCCTTAATCAATCAATCAATTAATCAATTAGTCAGTTGACAAGTATTTATTGAGCTTAAGCATGTTATTTACTTTATGCCTGATACTGTGCTAAGCACAAGGATACAAACAAAAGAAGTGGAAAAAACAACACAATTTTTTAAATTCCCTCAACTGGAAGTGATCTCTCCTGCTTCCATATTATTTTTATACTACTAAAATCCTACTCTTTTGCATCATCAAATCATTGAGGTGACCCTAGCTTCTTGGAGACTATGTTAGGACAACATATGCTGTGATAAGCCCACTAAGTTTAAAAGGCTGTGTATTAGGTCAGGCATTTGTTAAATAGAAAGATAGAAAAGTAGATAGAGATATCTCTATATATGACATAATTGTGTGGATATGAACAAATGAATCTGTCTACATATGTAAAAATATATATAAACATAAATAAATGCCTACACATATATTCAAGACCTTAATCCTTGGGTACCATCTTTTGATTTTTCTGTATTAGAATTCTACCCCAAACTTCAGCCAAGACCTTCAGGTGAAATATTTTCCCTAGACCTGGAACTCTGATACCTCCCCTCAAAATACATATGCACATATATGTGTTGCATGTATATGTATATGTATACATATATACACACATATACACATATGTATATGTGTGTGTAAATTCATATCTATCTATATATACCTATATTTGTCTATATAGACACTCATATAGACATCTCTATGTAGAAATTTATCTATATGCATACATATGCATATATTTCTTAAACTTTATTTGAACATTTATTAAACATCTATATGTAGAAATAGATATAAATAAGTAGGCAGATATAGATAACCTAGAGATAGAGATAATCTTTCTATATCTATATCACACAGAGAAACAGCTAGTTAAGTAGTAGACAGAATCCTAGAATTCAAGTTAGGAAAATGCAAATTCTAATCCTCTTAAACATACGATGTGATATCTCTGAATTTTTGAGGGTTTCTTTTTTTCTTTATTTGTTCTTGGATTACACTGGTAACTTCTTGAACTATCTCAATTGTGATGTAATATTCTTGCAAAGTTTGAGGAAGTTGCTGAAATAAAAATAAAGAACCATGTAAAAATAAGTTTAGAACAGGAAATGAAGGTGATGGGGTCCAATATGATTCCAGGGTCTGAGATGATATGCAGCATCCCCAGTGAATGCATCTCATTAGTATTTATGGTTATTTAATAAGATATAAAAATATTTTTTTCTTTTAACTGACATAATTTTTTTTCAAATGGCCACTAAGTTGTTAAAACATAAATGCTTATTGAATTGTTTGAATCTAATTAAATGGAACTTTTAGGTATTTCTTTTGGCCTAGGGGTGAAATTAAAAAAAAATTAGTGAGACATTAAGGGCACTGTGAATGGAGATAGTTTGGGAACTTCTATTTAAGATACGTGACCCTGAACAAGGCACTTATTTATTGTCTCATTTTTCTTATCTCCAAAATGGGGATTATAAAAGCAACAACCTCAGAAGTTTGTGGGTAAAGCACTTTATAAACCTTTAAGTGACGTAAAAAGATTCCCTCTTCTTTCTCTATATGTCAATAATCCAAGGACTACCATAGGTAAGTAAATATAAACAGGCTCCTTAGAAGAGAACTTCCAGCTCCTGGAAATATCTATCTTCCACTATAAGTTTTGAGTATTTATTTAATTTCTTCCCAGTTAGTCAGTAACCTCTTTTAAAGCAGATGTTTCTTATTCATCTTTTGTATCCCTGAGAGCACCTAGCATAATATCTTGCATAAACAGGAGCTTGATAAATATTTATGGAATGAATGAAGGCAGTGAATAATTAACAGAACCCATCCTGAGGTCACTGTCCTTTCTTGTCAGTTCCTCCCACCTATTCCCTTACTTGCTTTGCCTTTTCCCTTCACCCTGGACTTCCCAATTCCTCTCTGCTTTACTGGATAGTGAACATTTTGACCTGCTCTGCCCTCCAGTGTGTGTTCTCCCATTGTCTTCTGTTTATCCACCTGACTACTGATACCCTGCCTATCCTTGTTCTTCCTCTATTTTCCTATTCCTGTCTTATCTACTTGGCTCTCTCTCTTTTTCTAACACAATTTCTGAGTCATCCTTCAAGACGGCTTTCTGTTGTCCCAGACCTATAACTTCATCTACATCTGTCCACTGCTCTTCTTTCTGTTCATAATGTATTCATTGTAAAGTTTCCCATTCTTTCGTTAATCTGATTCTCATGAATTTTTGTCCTAATTCCATCAATGTGCTTCATAAAAGACTATCCATGGCTTCTGAATCCAAATCCATCTCTCTAAGCCTGGACCCATTTATCTGATACTCTTGACTCTCCCAACAGCTTTTTCTGATTATCTTTTGTTTAATCTGTATATAGCTTTATGTACTTACTTACATTCTGCCTCATCTTTTAAAATATAAGCTCATTGAAGTCAGGAACTATTTTTCAAACAATAGATACTATTTATTAAGTTCCTTTGGTACCAGACAGTGTATTAAGCTCTGAGGCTACAACAAAAGGTAAAAGATAGTCCCTGCCCTCTCAAAGAACTTAGTCTAATTGGAAAGACAACAAGCTTTTTACTTTTTTTTTTCTTCAGCTCTTATCACAAAGAAAGAGCTTAATAAATGTTTGTTGATTGATTACAGTTAACTAGACAGTTATTATGAAAGACCACAGACTAGTGAAGAAAACTTTCATGAAAAGAGCCAAGATTTAAACACAGATGATTTGGTTCAAATCTTTGCTCCACTGCTTCCTGACAAGCTGTGTGACCTTGACCTCTAGGCAAATCAATTAAGTTCTCTGGGTCAATTCCAAGGAATTGGATCAGATTATGCCTAAAATACATTCTAGTACTCATCATGTGCTCTGTGAATAGGACCGGGGAACTCTTCAACTAAAGTTAACATAGGGGACACTGCACAGCAAGGTTTGACCATGCTATTTACATGTCAATAGATTAAGTACAAAAAACAAAACAAAACAATTCCCTTGATTTAGATCAGTATTATTGATAATATGTTACCAAACCATTGATTCTTGAAGACTAACTCACCTTTTACTAAGATCCTGGAATTTGGGGAGGAGGGGATGGTTCAAATTTTGATCCAATTTTTGCTCCCATTTCTACTCCCTCTGGTTCATTTGGTAATATGATCTATAAATCAGCCCAGATACTGACACTGACTTCCTTTTCAGAGATGTTAACCACCTAAACCCTTTCACTTCTAAGTCTTAAATTCTTTAAGCCTCTGGCTTAATCCTTTGGACACCATCCTTTACCAGAACATACTAGGATTCTAATCCCACACTCAGCCTATGGTCAACACCAGAACATATCAATTGAACTCTCTCTCTTATACCCCAATAAAGTAAAGTTTTACCAGAACTATAGAACCTTTGCAGACACAGGTATCTTGTCTCAGGCCTGATTATTATATCAAATGAGAAATAAACACCCATATCATAATCGTTTGACTGAATATTTTTTTTTATCAAAATCACACAGCATCTTAGAATAAGAAGTGGTCTTAGAGGACCACTGTGTGTCTTTACTACATTGTTTTTATTATATTGTCAATATATGATCATCTAGGAATAGGAATATGATCATCTAGCTTTCACTTGAAGATATCTATAGAAAAGCAAAATATTACCTCCCCAGATACTGATTTAGGGTTCTAATTATTAGTTTTTCTTTGTACCAAGCTTATATACAAGTTCCTCAAAAACTTTCATCTTTTTCTCTTCTCTTCTCTGAGACAACCCCGATTCTTCTCTTCTCTAGATTAAATATCTTAGTACCTCCAGGCCACCTCATATATTATCACCTCAAATATCCTCATCATCATTATCATCCTTGAATGGACATTTTTCACTTTATGATTTATTTTAGTAAGCATAGTTTGTGGAACAAGACACAATCCTCTAGATACGATCTACCTATAGCAAAGTATACTGATGTGATTATCATTTTCTATGCCTTTCAATATAATCTAAATTAATATTAGCCTTTTGTCTGCTATTCCACTATTGAGTCATAGTGAGCTTTCAGTTCATTAAAGTCCCCAGTTCTCTTTCAGATGAACTGCCGTCTAGTTATGTCTCCCCTTCTTGTATTTCTGAAACTGATTTTTTTCAACACAAATGTAGGGCTTCCCATTTCTTCCTATTACTTTTATTCATTTTATAGTCATTTATCATATTAGTCTATTGAAATCTTTTGATAGTCTGATTCTATCATTCAAATGTATTATGTATTCTTTTCTGTATTGGGTCATCCACAAATTTGATGAGCATATCATCAATGACTTTATGCTGATCATTGATAGAAATGTTAAATAGAACAGGATCATGGATGATGCATTGCAGATGTTATATACTAGATTCTCTTCCCAAACTGACAATAGAAAGAAGACTTGAGTTGTCTCTCTGTTATCTCTAGTTTCCACAGCACATTCTTTGAGTTTAGTCAATTCACACACATCATCTAACCCACACGTATCCACCTTATGGCAAGAAACAACATGCAATAATTTGGAAGTTTTTTTAAAAGTCATTTTAAACAATATCTGCAGCATTCTTGTTATCCATCAGTCTAAGAGACTCATCATAAAAGGAAATAAGATTAATGTGGCATGACCTATTTTTGATGAATCCATACTAGCTTTCTGTTATCATTGCTTCCTTTTCTATCTCTTTAAAAATATTTTAAACAAATACACAGAGGGGCAGAGCCAAGATGGCAGAGAGTAGATGTGACTTTATATGGTTTCCTTTGACCTTCCCTCAAATTAACAGCAGATTAAGCTTCTGAACTGATTTTGGAGTGACAGAACCCACAAATATTTGGAATACAACAAATTTCCAGAAGAAGATACTTTGGAACAACATCAGAAAAGGTCTATTTCAATTGGGCAGGGGGACAGTCTGCTTAGCCCATTTTTTAAAAAATGAGCAAAAAGGCAAAAAGAACTCTGACCATAGACAGCTTTTATGGAGAGAGAGAAGAATAGACTTCAAATCCTTAGGTTCCTAAAGGCAAAACAGCTCCAGATAGGCCCCAAATGGTTCTATGAGCATATCACAAGCTTTCTTGGAAGAATACAAACAGGATCTTAAAGAGAGAAGAAAAATGGGGAAAGGAAATGAGACCTTTGCAAGAAGGTATGGAAAGGGAAAACCAGATATTATCTGTATTCTACAGATATTCTACCAGATATTCTACAGATGTTAACTGTAGAAAACTCTTTAAAATAGATATGATGAAATGGGAAAAGCATATAACTCCCTACAAAATATATTTAATGAAATGGAAAAGACAAATAACTCTTCACTAAATAGATTTTGTGAAATGAAAACACATATAACTACTTACAAAATAGATATGAAAAAGAAATTAATTTGTGAAAAACAGAATTTCTAATATGGAAAAAAATGCAATGAACAAAACAACTCATTTAAAAATTAATTTGGCCAAATACAAAAGAAACTAAAAAGGGTAACTGAAGACAATAATTAACTAAAAATTAGAATTGAAGAAATGGAAATGAATGACTCAATAAGACATCAAGAATCAGTCAAATAAAATTTAAAAATGGAAAAATAGAAGAAAATATAAAATACCTTATTGTAAAAACAACTGACCTGCAAAATAAATCTAGAAGAGAGACAATCTAAGGATTATTGGACTTCCTGAAAACTAGATGAAAAAAAAAAAAAAGAGTGTAGACATCATCTTTCAGGGAATCATCAAGGAAAACTGCCCTGATGTCCTAGAACCAGAAGATAAAATAGCCATTGAAAGAATTCACCAATCCAAGGAATATCATAGCTAAATTTTAGAATTATTGGACCAAAGAAAAATATTGCAGGCAGCCAGAAATAAATAATTCAACTACTGAAGAGACACAATCGGGATTACCCAGGATCTAGCAGCTTCTACCTTAAAGGATCAAAGAGCCTGGAATCTGATCATCTGAAAGGGAAAGGAACTTGACTTGCAGCCAAGAATCACCTATCCAGCTACAATATCCAACTTTCAGGGAAGAAGATAGATATTCAATGATTCAGGGGAATTAGTGTAATGTTCTCTGGTTCAGTTTTCTTGATGGTCTTTGGGCAGTCTTCCTTTCAGTCAGAGTAATTACCATAAGAACAACCAGATATTAAATTCCAAATCCTTTATTACTTCCTTGCCTGATGCTGGGCAGCTTTCAGGAGAGCCTTTCAGTTTGGCCTTGGTCTTAGTGGGGGAAGTGCAGGAGGCCAGGCCAGGCACCAGGAAGATTGAAGATCAAATTGAATTCTTCCTCTCAGATATAATAAGTTTCCTTGCCTCTTCATGAGATGTAGTACCCCCACTTTAGCCTTCTTCTGGCATAATTTCCTTTCCACCTCTAATTTCTAGAACAAGGTATACATGTTTCCTTTATACATCTTTATAGCAGAAATATAGTTCCCAAGATTTCTTTTTACCTTTTTAGGTTTCTCTTGAGTTCTATATTTGTAGATCAAACTTTTTTGTTAAGTGCCAGTTTTTTCATCAAAAATAGATGAAATTTGCTTATTTCATTGAATGTCCATTTTCTTCTCTGGAAAAAGAAGCTCATTTTGGCTGAGTAAGTTATTTTTGGTTGATACCAAGTTCCTCAGCCTTTTGGAATATCATATTCCAGGCCCTTCAATCCTTTAATGTGGATGCTGCTAGATCCTGGATAATCCTTATTGTGGCTCCTCTATATTTGAATTGATTCTTCCTAGCCACTTGCAGTATTTTTTCCTTTGTCTGATAGTTCTGGAATTTGGCCACTACATTTCTTGGTGTTTTGATTTTAGGATTCCTTTCAGTAGGTGATCGATGAATTTTTTCAATGTCTATTTTACCCTCTGTTTCTATGACTTCTGGACAGTTCTCTTTGATAATTTCCTGGAAAATAGTGTCCAGGCTCTTTTTTTCATCATATTTTTCAGGGAGTCCAATTATTCTCAGATTGTCTCTCCTAAATCTATTTTCCAGGTCTGTTGTTTTCCCAAGAAGGTATTTGACATTTTTTGCATTGTTTCTTTTTTTTTTTTTTTTTTTTTTGGTTTTGCTTGATTGGTTCTTGGTGTCTTCTCGAGTCATTCAATTCCATTTGTTCAATTCTGGCTGTCAATGAAGTATTTTCTTCACTTACTTTTTTATATCTTTTTCTAACTGTCCAATTGCATTTTTAAGTGTGTTGTTTTGTTCTATGGAATTTTTTTTCCATTTCACCAATTTTATTTTTTAGAGAGCTATTTTCTTTTTCCAGTTCACTAATTCTATTTTTCAAGGATTTGATTTCTTTAGCCACTTTGTCTTTAAATGAGTGAGATGACTTCTCTAGACTCTCTTTCCAAGCCTCCCTTTCCATTTCCCATTTTTCTTCTAGCTCTCTTGTGAGACCCTTTTTAATTTCTTCTGAGGTTCATCTGTGCTGAGGACCAGATGCTATCCTCCTTTGGGAATTCATCTGGAGACAGTCTGTTTTTAGTCTCCTCAGGGTTTAAAATCTGCTCTCTATCTGTATAGAAGCTGTCAATGGTTAAGGTCCATTTAAATTTTTTGCTCATTTTGTCAGGGAAGAATCAAAGAAGACTAGCAAAAAACAACAACAACAAAAACAAAACAAAACAAAAAAAAACAAATGGACTCTGTTTTTTGGGGGGGAGGAAAGGCTGGGTGATGTTACCAAGCTTCCTCTACAGACTGGGATGGGGCAGCAGTGAGACACTAGTAGGACAGCAATGGTATGTTGTGCCTGCGCTGTGAGACTCTGAGAGCGTGCTGAGACACAGGAGGAGTGTCCAGGTTCTGAGAGACCCTAGTTGTTCGGAGTTGTATTCTTCACCTCCTGTGTTTTTAGCTTCTCTGCTTGTCTACTGGCTTGCTGTCAGGGTAAAGTATCCAATAATGTAGTGAAGCTCTCCCTGCAGAGATGGCTGAGATCACACCCTTCCCCCTCTGGTCTGCTTGGCTGTGAGCTGCCTGCCATGCTCTCACGGCCGCTGCCTGCCCTCAGCCTGTGCCAGATCTAAAACCTTCTCTACCCTTGAGCAAAAACAGACCTTTCCTGGTGAATTTCAAGGATGTCTTCTCTTGGTAATTATTTGTGGGGGTTTTTTCAGTCAAGCATTAATTCCGAGGCTTGTCATGAAATGAATTCTAACAAATGTGTGTGGTTGCAATATGACAGTGAAAATGAGCTTACTAATAAAATCATATAAGTACTTGAAGTTGTAAAAGTTAAACACATATTTTGAAGACTGATTCTATATATCACATCCCAAATGTCTTAATGCTATTTTAAGTTTTAAGAACTTCAAAAGCTTATGCAGATGTATGCCTCCTTTGCGCCATCTTGGCTGGAAGTCAAAACAGCTTAAAAGGAAAGAAATCTTGAGAACTATATCTCTGTTATGGGTATACTTAGAGACTGCAGATAAAATTTGGTTTTATTATGATAATATGAAAAAGAAACTAGAAGTGGAAAGGAGATTGTACTTGGAAAAAAGGAAAATAGAAGTAAAATGTGGTAGTGTACATCTCATGAAGAGGCAAAGAAGACCTACTATAATTGAAGAAAAGAAGGGAGGGGGATGAACATTGTGTGAATCTTACTCCCATCAGATTTGGCTCAAAGAGAGATTATCAAACATATTTGGTTTCACAGAGAAACTTCTCTTACCTTATAGGAAAGTGGGAGGGAAAAGGGGAAAGGAAAGGGGGAGGGTCTCTAAAGCAGGAGGGTTGTTTGAGGAAAATAGTGGTCAGAAGCAAACTGCTAGGGAAGAGGGAAAGGGGAGAAAGAAAGAGAAAAACATAACTTGGGGTAAATAAGATGGTGGGAAATACAGAATTAGTCATTTTAACTGTAAATGTAAATGGGATGAACTCTCCCATAAAATGGAAGCATATAGCCAACCGAATTAAAAGTCTGAAGCCTACAATATATTGTTTACAAGAAACACATTTAAAGCAAAGCAATACATACAGAGTAAAGGTAAAAAGCTGGAGCAGAATCTATTATGTTTCAGGTGAAGTAAGAAAAGCAGGGGTTGTGATCCTGATCTCAAATGAGAAATTTGCAAAAGCAAAAATAGATCTAATTAAAAGAGATAAGGAAGGAAAGTATCTTGCTAAAGGATACCATAGATAATGAAGTAATTTCAATGCTAAACGTATATGTACCAAATGGTATAGTGTAATGTTCTTCTCTAAAGTGTAATGTTCTCTTATTGGGTTTTCTTGGGGTCTCTGGGAGCAGTCTTTGTTTCAATTCAATAATCACACAAGTGCAGCCAGGTGTTAAAGTCCAAATCCTTTATTGTTTATTTCAAAGCCTTGTCTCCTTTTCTGGGGCCCAGTTGGCTTTCTTATAGTCCAGATCCTTTATTATCTCCAGGCCAGCCATCAGGATGATCAAAGATCGAATTGAATTTCTCCCCTTGGTTCTAAGAGCTTAGGTTCCTGCCACCAGTCCTTTGCCTTCTCTCTGAATGTCTCTGAATCTCCCTGGCTGAGGCTTCTAGCTTATATGCTCCACACTGAGTACAAACCAATAATTATAATACTAGAAAACAAAATAAATAAGAAAGAAGTCAAGGAGGTAAATAGATTTCTAGAAAATTTAGGTATGGTAGACCTTTGGAGAAAATTGATTGGAGATAGAAAGGAGTATAATTTTTTTCTTGGCAGTTCATGGAACCCATATAAAAATTGACCATGTATTAGGCCATAAATACTTTAAAACTAAACAAATACACAATAGGAAAAGAGAAAAAAATCATTTTCATTTGTACAGCAGAATATGAGAGGACTCAAAGTATAAAGCAATAATTTTCAAAATGCCCATATAATAAATATTACATAAATACTACAATAAATACTTATAAGATTTGTTCTCTGCTATATACTTTTACTATTTATATACACACATATACATATATACACAAACATATATATGCATACATATAAACACATATACACAGATCACATACATATATATGTGTGTGTGTATGTGTACAGATAGAAATTCATAAATCCAACAGCTCATCATTTCCTATACCACAGCAATATTCCAATCTTATGCTGTTTGGTTATTTTAAATAATCTAAAAAATATCGATTAATATTATTGTCATATATTGTAGTTTCTCAATTTTTCTCTTTTGATTAAATTTATTTTAGTTTTAACTTCATCTGAGATCATGATTACTACTCCTGTTTTTTTTTTAAACATAGTAAATCCTACTCTTGATCATTTTTAATGCTTGTGTATAACTCTTATTTCCTATCCTTTCTTATCTCTCTGCTTAACTTCTACCTACTACCTTACTCTCCTGTTATTTATTCACTCATCCAAGGATCTCTCTCTTATCCTCTCATCCCACCTTTTCCCCATATCCCCTTGTTTCTATCTGAATTTAGTAGATTTTTATAGCCTTCCAAATATTTTTGTTGTTTCCTTTTATCCAATTCCCATTAATCTACACACCTTTCCATCCATCTTTATACTATTTCTTCAATCTCTTTTTTTTTCTAAATTTAGAAGACTTTTACTCCCTTTCAAATATATTTGTTATTCTCTCTTTAATCCAGATCTTATATGAAAAGAATGCTCTTTAAAAATCCCTCCCATATTCTTTCCACCCCTCTAATCCCTTACTCTCTTATTTCTTTATGAATTTAGAAGACTTTTATATCCTTCTACTTAAATGTATTATTCCCCCTTTAATCCTTTCCCAATGAGAATAGGATTCCAAAATGACTAGCCCTATTCCCCCATTTGATTCTTCTGTGTCATTTCTTCCTCTTACATCTCATTTTATAAGATAATTATTTTTTGTTGTTGTTTTTGTTCATATTTTCTCTTTGATCTAGAGATTTGGGATCTTTTTCAGGTGGCGAGCAATATTTTTTTCCATTTCTACTTCCCCCTCTTGTTCTAACATTCAAGACAATTTCCTTTCACTATTCCTTGTATTGTGTCAAGATTATTTTTATTGTAGCTTTCAAGTAATCCAATTATTCTTATATTTTCTCTTTTTGATCTGTTCTCCAGAACAGGTTTTTTTAATGAAATGTTTTACATTCTTTTCTTTTTTCATTTTTTATATTATATTTTATTATTTTTTGATCTCATAAGTTTGCTGGTTTTCTCTTGCCTGATTCTAAATTTCAAAAAGTTGTTTTCTTAAGATTCATTTTTCCTTGTTTGATTTTCTTTTGATAATCTTCTTGTTTATCTTGAATTGTTCTTATTTTTTTAAAAATTTTCCCAAAATCTCTATTTGATTTTTAAAGTTTTTAAAAGTTCTTTTATAAATTCTTTTGTTTTTCTTTGGGGTAGAAGTATTTTTTTAACTTCAGTATCTTTCTCTGAAGATGAACCCCAGTCTGTTCTGGTTTACTAGTAAATTTCAATAGTTGGGTTATTTTCCCTTTGGCTACCATTTTTTTTTTAAAATAATAGCTTGTCATTGTAATAATTTTTAGTCCTGGAGTATGGAGCTTGGTGCCTCAAGCCTCAGGCTTTCCTTCATTCCTCTGGCCTGGAATCAAGACTTCTCATGATCTTCATGATTTTTTCAATTTTTTTCCCTAAATTTCAAAGACTTTTACTCCCTTCCAAATATATGTGCTATTCTCTTTTTTGATGTGCCTACAATCAACATATTCTCATTCCATTGCCTCTGCACTTACAGGGTATTGGTTCTTTCTTGCCTAAGGCCTTATGACAGCACAGCTGGGTCAGCCATCCTTTATCAGCAGAGCCCCTTAATCTGAAAATTCCTGTGATTGGGATGGAGGCTACTGCAAACCAGTTAACCCCAGGGTTTGCCATTTGCTGTTTAAGTATAGATAGCCTTGGGATATTTACACTTCAATAAATTTGCTCAGAAATCCTATTTTTTCTTGTTTGTGAGAGAAATGCAGAGTGCTTGGAATTTTCTGATCTATTCTGCTGTCTTCCCAGAATTCTCTCCACACAATTAATCTCTTTAACAATATCCTAGAGAATATTGATAGTAATGGAAGTCAAAACTCTATTTTATCCTGTCTTTTAAAAACCAGAATATTTTCTCTTCCCCATTCCTCAAGTATTTTTTCCATTCTTTATAATGTTTTAGATATCACTAACTGTAATCCAGTAATGACATGAATGATCTCTTTCCTTACCCTGGTATATAAATTCATGTAGACCTGCTACCTTGAACTTTTGAAAGGCATACAAATATTCTCTTAATATTCCCCTATTTATCTAAAGTTAAATTTAACTGTTGATTACTTTGATCTTTCCCATTCCAATGATAATCTTCCTTTACTGAAGACACGAGTCTAAAATTAGAATTTACTTTTAAATCACAGAGACGTTTCTAAAAGAATGGCAAAAATAGTAAATAGTGTTAACACTATTACTAAGGAAAAAGTAATTAAGGAGGCATTAAGAATCACCAAATTCCAGATCAATGAAGGACATAGTCTAAACCAATGGAAAAATCAGTGCCAAAGATGAGACAAGTTGTTTGGGATAATACTAGGAGCACATATAAGTTTGAATGAAATCAGTTATTTTGCTTCTGAACTTTACTAGTTATTCTGTTGAGAATTTGTTTATAATAACTGGTTGTATTTATTTATACCTTCCAAGAAAGATAAACACACAAAGAATTCCTTTCTTCAAAAACAAACAAAAAAATCCACTCTCATAGAAATCATTGCATTTGGTTCCTTAACCAGTATCCAAATAAATTAAATCAACATAATATAATGAAATCATAGTACTGCTCTTTTTAAAAAATCATCAATCCCTATGTCTTCTTTATTATTTCTCCAAAGATCTTTATGAAAATTTGCATATATAATATATACAGTCAATTCTCAACTTTTTCAAGAGGAACATTCCTAGAAAACTGTGCACAAATAAAAAATAAGAATTTTGATATGTGGAAACTTCAGGAAATAGGAGATTAGGCCCTTGCAAATACCAAAACTGTCATTTTCACTAGAAATTGCTGAAAATACATTTTTCTACATAAAATTCTTTATAACAGAAATATAAATTCAGAAAATATGTACTTTTCCTAATACTGCAATTGTGAAATAACCCATAAATAGCAATACATAAAATAAAATTGGTAACATACAAAACATATTTCTCACTAGTTATTATTTAGAATTCTATGACCAAATTTTGTGTTTACATTAATAAAAAATATCAGATAATATTTACTTTTTTATAGAAGGGTTCTGGGAAGATGTCAGAGTAGGTTGGTAAATTTCAAGCTCTCTCAATTTCCCCCACAAATAGAACAAATTTGTGTCTCAGGGTAAATATAGACTAGTGAAAAACCTCCTGGTATATTCCAAGTAGATCTGAAGAAAGAACCCAGGCTGGGATTAATCTGTCTGAAATGCAAACACTTCTGGCCTAGCTCCACAATAAATAAATAAATTAATTAATTAATAAAGTGGAGATCCAGTATGCTAGCTGGTTGTGGCTGGAGACTCAGCAGGAACCACAGAGACTATCACATCCTGGACAGTTTGTGGAATCTGGGTTTGAAACTAGAAAGACTAAGTGTACCTTGGCTGACTGGTAACACCAGGCCCAGCTATGCTACTGAGACATGACCCTGAGAGAGAGAAGGAACTAGCACCTGGAGAGTGTAGAACCAGCCCGGCAAAGGTGCTGCTGGCTGTAGGCACTTGCAGGAGGGTGTTCCTGGTTTGGGGTTCCTGGTCAAAAGTGGAGAACTGAGGGGAAGCTTAAGACACCAGACACCTTTCCCCTACTCCACAATTAGAGGTGCTTACATTAATACTTCTTATTAAAAAAAAAATGAACCAGCAAAGAAAAAAAAAAAAAAGAATCCCACCATTGGAATATATTGCGGGAACAGTGAAATCTGTGGTTCATCTCTGAAGTTAAAAAAAAAAAAAAAAAAAAAACAAAAAAACTTGTACCCCAAAGAATAATGTGAAATATCCCCCTGCCCAGAGAGAATTTATAGAAGAACCCAAAAAAGAATTCAAAAATCAATGAGATGAGGAAAAACTAAAGAAAAAAATTAAAACCGTCCAAGAAAAAGATTATGAAAAAAAAAAAGTTAACCACTTAGAAAAGGAAGTATAGAGTCTCAAAAATGAAAATAACTCTTTGAAAATTAGAATTGGGTGAAGGAAAGCCAGTGAAACTATGAGAGACCAAGAAATAACAAAACAGATTATAAAGAATAAGAAAATAGAACTGAATGTGAAACATCTTATAAGAAAAATGACAGGTCTGGAGAACAGATCAAGAAAAGAAAATATAAGAATAATTGAACTACGAAAAAGTTGAGACCAAAAAGAGAACCTTGACACAATAATGCAGGAAATAATCCTAGAAAAATTGTCCTGGATTGATATTACATGAGGGGAAAGTAGAAAGAAAAAAATCCACTGATTACCACCTTAAAGAGATCCTGCTTAGAATTCACATAGGAATGTTATTGCCAAATTATGAAAACCCCAGTTCAGAGAAAATTTTGTAAGAAATAAGAAATTAAAAATAATTCAAATACAATTGAATTACAATTAGAATTGTACAAGATATCAGCAGCTACAATAAAAGACCTCAGACTACAGACAAAAGAACTAGACCTGAGGCCAAAAATATGATATCCAAAACAATTATCTGTAATTTTGAATGAGAAAAATCAGACATTCAATGAACTTGCAGATTTTCAGGACTTTCTAGCAACTAAATCTGAACTTAATATGAAATTTTACATAAAAGAGTTGGCTCTTTGATATTGATATAACAATATAATTGATATTGATATAATAATATCTTTGATATTGGTATCAAAGAGCAATTTTAAGGAACTCAACATGGACAAACTGTTTAAACATGAACAAATTGTTTATTTTTTTTTAACATAAGAAATATATACTTTATGTTTAAGATTTACATCAACAATAGGGTAAGCCCAAAAGAAAGTTTGGCAGAGTAAAGATAAAAATTGTAATCATATTATACAAATGAGGTGCAGAGGAAGAATAGACACAGAGGGATTAGAAGGGGAAGTAGGGTTCATAGATCTGTAAAGTTATTCACAACAGGAATGGGGGCAACACTACATATATACCATGAAGAGCATAGCACCCTCTGAAATCTTTAAAGAAATAAGGGGGGAGGAATAGGTGGATGGGGAAGCAAAGGATGCAGGAAGAAGACAAAGCAGGGATCTCTGGGTGGGGGGAGGTTAAGTAATAGCAAGGTGAGTAATAGAGCAGAATTTAATGAAAGAGTCAGTAGGATAGGAACATGTGGGTATGTGCTAGTATATGTATGTATGTAGGTATCTACATATGTATACATAGATATGTTTTCTTAACTGTAGTTTGCTTGGGAGTGTTGGGGGATGAAAGAGAAATAGGTGTGTATGTTTATATGTGTATGTATATATCTATCTATATATAAATACATCTCTATATATAATATATTCTTTCTTAACTTTTTATAATCTGCACAAATACTATATAACAATTCTTTAAATTAAAATATCTTAAAATGTTAAATGGTGGTGTGAGAGCATTAAACTGTATTATAAGCTGCTATAAACCTCTCTACCATGGCTGCTTTCTAAAAACTAAGGGAGAGATTGCTGGTATTTTAGTTGCTGCTGTCAGAAAACAGTGAGACTGGTGAGGTTGAAACAGCATTTAAGATACCCAATCCTTTACAGATGCTGCATGGAATTGGAAATCATGAATGATGCATACCAGTGATATTTGTTTCTTGTACCATTTGAGATCTTTAAGAATCATAGAGTATGACGCCATTACAGAAACAAGCTGCCCTTTAACCTGGAGATTTCAATCAGTGCTGAGATCAGAAGCTTCACTACCTCTAACTAGCTCGTCAATTATACTAAGCAATTCCACAAATTTATGTACATCATACTTCTCTCTTTGTTCTTTACTGAGCATAACTACAAATGTGTGTGGTTGCAATATGACAGTGAAAATGAGCTTACTAATAAAATCATATAAGTACTTGAAGTTGTAAAAGTTAAACACATATTTTGAAGACTGATTCTATATATCACATCCCAAATGTCTTAATGCTATTTTAAGTTTTAAGAACTTCAAAAGTATATATACTATAGGTCCATTAAGATTTTTTTGTGATTTTTGAATAATACAATTTTAATATTAACTATTACAAGACAAACCACACCAATGTTAAGAATTGTAAGTGTGACCCTTTGTGGATGTAGAGAAGATACTCTTTCCTGGCCACTTAAGTAATCAGATGCATTCCCATTATTTTTTTGATGGGTCACATCAAAATTATTGTTTTGTCCAACAGAAACAAGATTAAAAGGGAAGTACAAAGTTGGGAAAAAAATCTTTATAGCTAGTATTGCTGATAAAGGTCTCAATTCTAAAATATATTTAAAATGGTGTCAATTTTATAAGAATACAAGTCATTCCCCAATTGGCAAATTGTCAAAGGTTATAAACAGACAATTTTCAGATGACAAAATTAAAGCCATCTATAGTTATATGAAAAAGTTCTCTAAATCATTATTGATTAGAGAAATGCAAATTAAAATAACTCTGAAGTTCCACCTCATGACTCTTAGATTGGCTAAGATGACAGGAAAAGATAAATTTTGGAGGGAATGTGAGAAAACTGGGACATTAATGCATTGTTGGTGGAATTGTTCATGATCCAACCTTCTGGAGAACAATCTGGAACTATGTCCACGGAGTTATAAAACTGTACATACTCTTTGACACAGCAGTGCTGTTACTGGGTCTATATCCCAAGGAAATCATAAAGGAGGGAAAAGGATCTACATAGGCAAAAATGTTTGTAGTAGCTCTTTTTGTGATAGCAAAGAATTGGAAAAGTAGTGGATGCCAATCAATTGGGGAATGTTGTGGTATATGAAGGTAATGGAATCTTATGGTTCTACAAAAATAAGTGATGAACAAGGCTATTATAGAAAAGCCTAGAAAGATTTACATGAACTGATGCTGAGTGAAACAAGCAAAAACAGGAATACATTGTACATAATAAGAGCCAGAATGTGCAATGTTCAACTATGAAAAGTAATCTCAAAAGACTTTGGACAGAAAATGCCATCTGCAACCAGAAAAAAAAAAAAAAAAAAAGACTGAATGTCCAGAAAAAGAGGAGACTGAATGTAAATCAACATATGCCATATTCATTTCTTTTTTCTGTTTTTTTTTCCTCTCCCATTATTTTTATTTTTTCTGTTTTTTTTTCCTTTCCTGTGATTTTTTCCTTTTGCTCTGCTTTTTCTCTCACAATATGATTCATAAAGCAATGAATGTTAAAAATAAAGAAACTTAATTACAATAAAAACAATTGTTGTTTTGTATCAAAATCTCCTTTAAATAAACTCAAGGCTAGTATTGTAAATGTGATCCTTTCAGTCACTGAGAAACAGCTGATAAATAACTTACAAAGTTTGAAAATACCTGATAAATGATTTACAAAGTTTGAGTGATATGTAATGCAATGTTGTAGTTGATATCAAATTTTAATAGAAGGACTTAATTGTACACTGTTAATTTCTTTTTCTTTTTCTTTCTTTTTTTTTTTTTCTTTTTCTTTTTCTTTTTTTTTTTTTTTTTACTTTTTATTGACAGAACCCATACCAGGGTAATTTTTTACAGCATTATGTCTTGCACTCACTTCTGTTCTGATTTTTCCCCTCCCTCCTTCTACCCCCTCCCCCAGATGGCAAGCAGTCCTTTATATGTTAAATAGGTTATAGTATATCCTAGATGCAATATATGTGTGCAGAACCAAACAGTTCTCTTGTCGCACAGGGAGAATTGGATTCAGAAGGTATAAATAACCCGGGAAGAAAAACAAAAATGCAAGTAGTTTATATTCATTTCCCAGTGTTCTTTCTTTAAGTGTAACTGCTTCTGTCCATCTTTGATCAATTGAAACTGAATTAGCTCTCTTTGTCGAAGAGATCCACTTCCATCAGAATACATCCTCATACTGTGTCGTTGTTGAAGTATATAGTGATCTCCTGGTTCTGCTCATTTCACTTAGCATCAGTTCATGTAAGTCTCTCCAAGCCTCTCTGTATTCATCCTGCTGGGCATTTCTTACAGAACAATAATATTCCATAACATTCATATACCATAATTTATTCAACCATTCTCCAATTGATGGGCATCCATTCATTTTCCAGCTTTTAGCCACTACAAACAGGGCTGCCACAAACATTTTGGCACATACAGGTCCCTTTCCCTTCTTTAGTATCTTTTTGGGGTATAAGTCCAGTTGAAACACTGCTGGATCAAAGGGTATGCACAGTTTGATAATTTTTTGAGCATAGTTCCAAATTGCTCTCCAGAATGGCTGGATGTGTTCACAATTCCATTTTCCCACATCCCCTCCAACATTCGCATTGTCTTTCCCTGTCATTCTAGCCAATCTGACAGGTATGTAGTGGTATCTCAGAGTTGTCTTAATTTGCATTTCTCTAATTAATAATGATTTGGAGCATATTTTCATGTGGCTATAAATAGTTTTAATTTCTTTGTCTGAGAATTGTCTGTTCATATCCTTTGACCATTTATCAATTGGAGAATGGTTTGATTTCTTATAAATTAGAGTCAGTTCTCTATATATTTTGGAAATGAGGCCTTTATCAGAACCTTTGACTGTAAAAATGTTTTCCCAGCTTATTGTTTCCCTTCTAATCTTGTCTGCATTTGTTTTATTTGTACAAAACCTTTTCAATTTGATATAATCAAAATTTTCTATTTTGTGGTCAATAGTGATCTCTAGTTCTTCTTTGGGTATAAATTCCTCCCTCTTCCACAGGTCTGAGAGGTAAACTATCCTATGCTCTTCCAATTTATTTATAATCTCATTCTTTATGCCTAGCTCATGAACCCATTTTGACCTTATCTTGATGTACGGTGTTAAGTGTGGGTCAATGCCTAGTTTCTGCCCTACTAATTTCTAATTTTCCCAGCAACTTTTGTCAAATACTGCATTCTTTTCCCAGAAACTGGGGTCTTTGGGTTTGTCAAACACTAGATTATTAAAGTTATTGGCTGTTTTGTCCTTTAAACCTAACCTATTCCATTGATCAACTAGTCTATTTCTTAGCCAATACCAGATGCTTTTAGTAACTGCTGCTTTATAAAATATAATTTTAGATCTGGTACAGCTAGGCCACCTTCATTTGATTTTTTTTTTCATTAATTCCATTGAAATTCTTGACCTTTTGTTTTTCCATATGAACTTTGTTGATATTTTTTCTAGTTCATCAAAGTAGTTTTTTGGGAGTCTGATTGGTATAGCGCTAAATAAATAGATTAATTTAGGTAGTATTGTCATCTTTATTATATTTGCTCGCCCAATCCAAGAGCATTTAATATTTTTCCAGTTGGTTAGATCAGACTTAATTTGTGTGGAAAGTGTTTTGTAGTTTTGCTCATAAAGTTTCTGATTTTCCCTTGGCAGATAGATTCCTAAATATTTTATACAATCAGTAGTTACTTTAAATGGAATTTTTCTTTGTAACTCTAACTGTTGGGTTTTGTTAGTGATATATAAGAATGTTGATGACTTATGTGGCTTTATTTTGTATCCTGCAACTTTGCTTAAGATGTGGATTGTTTCTAATAACTTTTTAGTAGACTCTCTGGGGTTCTCTAAGTATACCATCATATCATCAGCAAAGAGTGATAATTTGGTTTCCTCATTGCCTATTCTTATTCCTTTAATCTCTTTCTCAACTCTTATTGCCAAAGGTAGCATTTCTAATACAATATTAAATAGTAATGGTGACCTTGTTTCACTCCTGATCTTATTGGGAATGGTTGCAGTTTGTCCCCATTTCATATGATGCTTACTGCTGGTTTTAAATAGATGCTCCTGATTATTTTAAGGAAAAGTCCATTTATTCCTATACTCTCAAGAGTTTTTAATAGGAATGGATGTTGGATTTTATCAAATGCTTTTTCTGCATCTATTGAGATGATCATATAGTTTTTGTTAATTTGATTATTAATATGGCCAATTATATTGATAGTTATCCTAATATTGAACCAGCCCTGCATTCCCGGTATAAATCCTACTTGATCGTGATATATTATCCTGGGGATGATTTTCTGGAGTCTTTTTGCTAATATCTTATTTAAGATTTTAGCATCAATATTCTTTAGGGAGATTGGTCTATAATTTTCTTTCTGTTTTCAACCTACCTGGTTTAGGTAGCAGTACCATGTCTGTGTCATAAAAGGAATTTGGTAGGACTCCTTCATTCCCTATTTTTTCAAATAGTTTATATAGCATTGGGGCTAATTGTTCTTTGAATGTTTGGTAGAATTCACATGTAAATCCATCTGGTCCCGGGGATTTTTTTTTTTTTTAGGGAGTTGATTAATAGCTTCTTCTATTTTTTTTTTTTTCTGAAATGGGACTATTTAATCAATGCCTATATTTTTGGAGGTAGTCATCCATTTCACTTAGGTTATCAAATTTATTGGCATAAAGTTGGGCAAAGTAACCCCTTATTATTTCTTTAATTTCCTCTTCATTGGGGAAAGTTCTCCCTTTTCATTTTTAAGACTACTGATTTGATTTCCCTCTCTCCTTTTTCTAATCAGATTTACCAAAGGTTTATCAATTTTATTGGTTTTTTCATAAAACCAACTCTTAGTTTTATTTATTAGTTCAATAGTTTTTTTTTTAACTTCTATATTATTAATTTCTCCTTTTAATTTTAGAATTTCAAGTTTAGTAATTGATTGGGGGTTTTTAATTTGGTCTTTTTCTAACTTTTTAAGTTGCAGGCCCAATTCATTGATCTTCTCTTTCTCTGTTTTACTCAAGTAAGCCTCTAAGGATATAGCATTTCCCCTTATTACCGCTTTGGCTTCATCCCATAAATTTTGGTATGATGTCTTATTGTTGTCATTATCTTGAGTGAAATTATTAATTGTGTCTATAATTTGCTGTTTCACCCAATCATTCTTTAAGATGAGATTATTTAGTTTCCAATTACTTTTTGGTCTAGTTGAATGTAGTTTTTATTGCATTGTGATCTGAAAAGAAAGCATTTACTATTTCTGCCTTCCTGCATTTAATTTTGAGGTCTTTATGTCCTAATATATGGTCAATTTTTGTGTAGGTTCCATGAACTGCTGAGAAGAAAGTATACTCCTTTTTGTCACCATTCAGTTTTCTCCAGAGATCTATCATACCTAATTTTTCTAATATTCTATTTACCTCTTTAATTTCTTTATTTGTTTTGTGATTTGATTTATCTAAATCTGAGAGTGCAAGATTGAGATTTCCCACTATAATAGTTTTGCTGTCTATTTCTTCTCGCAACTCTCTTAACTTCTCCTTTAGGAAGTTAGATGCTATACCACTTGGTGCATATATGTTTAATACTGATCTTGCTTCATTGTCTATAGTGCCCTTTAGCAAGATATAGTTTCCTTCCTTATCTCTTTTAATTAGATCAATTTTTGCTTTTGCTTGATCTGAGATAAGGATGGCTACCCCTGCTTTTTTGACTTCACCTGAAGCATAATAAATTCTGCTCCAGCCTTTCATCTTTACTTTGTATGTATCTCCCTGTTTTAAATGTGTTTCCTTAAACAACATATTGTAGGGTTCTAACTTTTGATCCAGTCTGCTATCCATCTCCTCTTTATGGGAGAGTTTATACCATTCACATTTATGGTTAAAATTACTAATTCTGTATTTGCTGTCATCCTAATATCCCCAAATTATACTTTTATTTTTCTTGCCCTCCTTCCCTTCTTCCCTAGTATTAAACTTATTGGTCCCACTTGCATTACGCAGCTCTCCCTCTTTAGTATTCCTCCCTCCTCCCTTTGAATCCCTTCCCCTTTCTTGTACCCTTCCCTTATTACTTTTTTCCTTTTCCCTTTTCCTCTCCCACTTTTTAATGAAGTAAAAGAATCTCTGTAAAATAAATATGTCAATTATTTCCTCTTTGAGCCAACTCTGAATCTCTAACATTGAGGGTGAACATAAAAATAAGCATTGTCTAGATTGAGAAATTGAGAATATCTTGTGATCTGCCTTTAATGAGGATGTGACCAAATCAATGAAGCAATTATGTTTTAGATTGCTTTTAAATTTTCTTAGAACATCAACTTTTATAATATTATCTCCCCACTGTTATTACTGAATGATAATTATTTTTATTTCATTCTCTTTTGAACAATTAACAAGCATTTATTAAGCACATACTTTGTGTCAGGTACCATGTTAAACACTGGAGATACAAAGAAAAGTAAAAACATTATGGTCATTGTCTTCAAAAAATTCACACTCTAATATGCAAATAACCATGTACATATAACACACAGAGAGAAATACAGACACATATACTAGGTCCTCTTTATAATCATTTTAATGACTGATTTTTTTTTTGTAAATAGATTTGTTTGGTCATAGAGTCATTCAACTCAACTCAAGTTGATAAATTGTTGAATATCATGATCAATATTAAGGAATATACACATTTCCGATCACTCCAAAAGCATATAGTCTAGTAATGAAAAAAGATAGAAATAAAAAAGTAATAATAATGCAGACTATTTAATGAAAATTACAGAGGTAGAGAACAAAGTTCAAAGTGAGAGGAAGGATAAAATGTTAATCCTAATGGAGTAGGGATCATTCAAGGCTTTTTGGAAGAAATGACTTCTGAATGGTACTTTGGAGGATGCTTAGATATTGTACAGATTGAAAGGGACAAAAGATGTACACTTCAGGCATTGGAGATCTTGGAAGCAAAAGATGGCTTCAGAAAAGGGTAGAATGTATCTTGGGGAAGTCAAACTTTCCTGGAAATTTTTCTGGATCTATAGATCTATAGATATAGAGTCTATAAAAGGAAATAAGCATTATTAAGCATCCACTATGTTCCAGGCTTTATGCTAAATTCTTTAGCTATATTATCTCATTTGATCCTCAAAACAACTCTGTGATGTAGATGATATTATTATACACATATCATAGTTGAGGAAACTAAGCAAACATCAGTTGAATGACTGGACTAGGATCCAGTCTGAAAGACTGGATTTGAACTTGGATTTTACTCAGCCCAAAGCTAGTGCTCTATCTAGCCATAGGGACATAAAGCTATAGTAAATTTAAATAAAATACTAGATAGCTGATTAAATAGTTTCCCAAATGCTTTGAATTTTATTTTATAAGGATGGAACACTTTTTAAGTAAAGAAATGCCATAATTAGACCTGACAGAAAGATTACTCCAAGATCAATATGAAGGATAGACTGGAAATGGGATGGGAGAATGTAGCTAAGAGGACCTGTTCCAAAGTCAGACTAGGTAAATGACAATAAGGTGTTGGCAGTGGGAACTGAAGGAAGAGAATGCATTCAAGAGATACTGCAGAGGTAGAATGAACAGGACTTGGTGACAGATTGGATATGAAAAGTGAGGGAAAAGGATGAGTCAAAGATAGCACCCTGTTCCAAACATGGGTGAGCCAAGGAATCGTGATGCCAGTGATAGAAATAGAGAATTTAGAAAAGAACAGATTTGGAGGGAAATATAATAAATGGTTGTAGACATATTGGGCTTTGTGCTTCTTATGGGACTTAGAGAAGAAACATAAAGTGCTGGAGATGTCTCTGGAGAGGTCAAGGCTAAAGATCTAGATTTAAAAATTGTCTGTGTAGGGACAGTTGTTAAAACTTTCAAGAGTGCTGAGGACAGACATTTGTGCAACATCCACTTCAAGCAATTGGAAAGATAAAAAACAAAAAACAAAAAACGGTACAGGTTGAAGAGAAATGACTAGAAAGGTAGAGAACCAAGAGACTATACTGCATCTGAAAGAAAGGGAAGAGAGATTATCAAGTACATATCAAAAAACATATTTCAAATAAGTTTTAAAAATTTAAAAATTAATAAAGATAATAATTTTTGAAAAGTTTTTAATTTTAGGATTAAGAAGTCACTAATGTTCTTTGAGAAAATAATTTCCATAGAGAAATGGGTAGGATCAGAAGCCTTGTTGACAGAAATTGAAGACAAAGTATGCGTAGCAAAGGGAAGTATCAGATTTAGACAACTTTCCTTACAAGCTGAGCAGTAAAGATGAAGAAAGAAATACAATTGATATTTACATGGAGTAGAAAGTTAAGGGAAAAGTTTTGCTGTTCTAGGAGCTGTTGCTGCTGTTGATGTTTTAATCAAGGAATGCTATGCATTTTTTCTTTTTGATAGAGATTTTGAAAGTTAACTGCCAGAGTAAGGTCCTGGAAGAAAGATAGAGAATAGAATGAAGGGTACAATGATACTTCTCCAACATAGGAAGAAAGGAGAAAATAAGAAAGGAGGAAAAAAAAATAAGAAAAGGAGAAAATAAGATGATGAGACTTTTTGAGTGGTTCAGGGTTATAGAAGGTTGAGTCATCTGTTATAAATCTATTAAAATCTCTGGATATTTTTTCACATGAATAATGCTATTTAGTGCCACCTCATTTGTCTTGTACATGCATTTGATCTTTTTGGCCCAAGTGGAGAATTCTATGCTCACCCTGGATGCATTTCATCTTATGAAATTTGTCCTGTCATTCTAGCCCATTAAATTTTTTTTGGTTCATTATTTGATTACTCAGGTTATCTCCCATTCTAGCTTCCTGTCACCTATTCATAATCATGCTTTCCCAGTTTTTCTCTAAGTCACTGATCTAAATGTTGAACAAAAGAGATCAAAGGATATCTCCTTAGGGCACTTCAATAAAGCCCTCCCTCCAGGTTAGTAGTAATCCTTTAATCACTGCTCTTTAGGTTTGTTCTTTCAGCAGTCCCAAATTGAAATAGCAATATTATGGTCTAGCTCACAGCCTTCCCCTAATCCAAAATAGCATATGATATTTGAATATACTAAACCTATAGCATTCTCCTGATCTTCTAATCCTGTTTATAGTACAAGATGTCTAAAGTATGAGGAAGACAATGTGTGGATGAAATGCAGTGGAGAGAGATCATAAAATCATAGATTGAAAATTAAAATGAACCTAATGGACTGCAGACTTGGAGCTAGGATGGTCCTTAGAAGTCACCTAGTACAGCTTTTTTTTAAACTTAGGAAACTGAGGCAGAATTAAGTCACTAGCATAGCATCACACAACTAGTAAGTATCTGACATCAGATATAAATTCTGATTTTCCTGACTCCAAGCCCAACATTTTATCTACTGCATCACCAGACACCTATATTTAATACATCAAAGAAAGAAGAAAAGGTCCTACATATATGTTCACATACATACATATATATCTGTGTATGTATACATGCATACAAAAATGTCATAACAATTCTTTTTTGTATTAGTTTAAAAAGTTGGAAACTAAATAGAATGGGATGGCTGAACAAATAGTGGTATAAAAATATAATGGAATACTATTGTGCTGTAAGAAATAACAAAAGATGGTTTAAAGATACATGGAAAGACTTGAAGGAACTGACACAGAGGGAAATGAGCAGCCTAGCAGAACAATTTATACTAGGGAATCAATATTACAAAAACAATTTTGAAGACTTGTATAGACTAACGAAAAATGAGATAAACAGAACCAGGACAAGTTATACAACAACACTATAAGAATAACTTTGATGAGACTTAAGAAGTCTGATTAATGAGATAATCATCCTTGATTCCAGAGGCCTTATGATAAAACATATTACCCAATTTCTTAGAGAGGAGTGATTATTCCAGGCTCTGAATGAGACATATCTTTTTGAATATAGCCAAAAGTAAATTTGTTTTGCTTGACTATGCACGACTATTACGATAAATGTGTTTGTATCCTCTGTTTTAATGGGGCAAGAGTTAAAGAATATAGATTTTTGTTAATTAAACTACCTTGTATTTATATCTGGTTTTTTTTGGTGATTGTTGTTGTTTAAAGTTTATGTATATGGTATCTCCCCAGATATGCTCCTTAAGGGTGTGCATTATTTGTTTTATTTCTGTCTTTTTACTTTCAGTATATAGTGTAGTCCCTGACACATAGTAAGTGTTTAATAAATGCCCATGGGTTAATTGCTTGAGGAGATAAGACAAATCCATGTGTAATTAGAGGTAGGCGGGGCAGGAGAAAGCACAGTGAATTTGCTAGTCTCAGAAAGTGTGGCTTTCAATGTTGCTTCTGAAACATTATCTAAGCCTCAGTTTCCACAACTGTGTCATATTTATTCATTTTCTTGCATTTCTCATGTTATTTTCATGGATCTTGTTCTCATCTTAGCAAATGTTCTGTTGGCATCTTGGTATTAAGTCAGGCTGACTCACAATTTCTGGATATAAAATGCACTGGAAAACTTGCCACATAATTTAAAAATAATAAACCAGTAAAAAAGCAATACATACTTCAAGGGGACACAGATCCATTTTTCTAAATTCAAATCTGACCTCAGCACTTATTAGCTATGTGGCTGTGGGCAAGTCACTTAACTCTAATTGCCTCAGTTTCCTCATTTGAAAAATGAATTGGAGAAGGAAATAAAAGTCAGGTTACTCTGGTATCATTGTGAAGAAAACCCCCAATGTGACCACAAAGAATTTGACAGAATTGAATCCAGTGAACAGCACAAAAAGCAGTGTGGGAAAGTACAAAGAATATCAGACTAGAAGTTGAGACTTGAATTCCAGTTCCAACTTTTTCACTTGTTTGAACTTCAATAAGTCATTTCTCTTTCCCAGGACTTATTTGTCTCATCTATGAAATAGGGGATTTGCAATGATTGATATTTACAGGTACTTGTAGCTCTATGGCCCCCTGATTACAATTGTTCCAAAGACAAACAGTGTTTTGAGAAATAAAACCCCCTATTTAAGCACTTCAGATACACCACTGACTTCAGACACTTACTATCTATATGACCTTGGAAAAGTCCTTTAATCTTTGTCTAACTCAGTTTCTTCATCTGTAAAATGAGGATAATAATAGCACCTTCCTCCTAAAGCTGTTGTGCAGATCAATGAGACAATAACTATAAAGGGATTATCACAGTACCTGGAACATCATCAGGACTATCTAAAGGTAGATTGTTATTGTTGCTGCTATTATTGTTATCTCATTTGATCCTCACAATTATGTGTGGACAGGTATCTTATCTAAACTTCCATATAACAGATGAAAAAGCTGAGAAATGGATTTGTCCAGGATCATATAGTTCAAAAGCAACAAAGCCAGAATTAGAATCCAGATTTCTGCATCCAAACCTAGTGCTCTTCCCACTACATTCTAAAACCTCAGCAAGGAATTTGCTTAATCAAGACCTAGTTTTTTAATACTACAGTAAGGTCCTGAGAACATCTAATTCTGAAACAAAATCCAATCAAACCTTCTAAAACTACAGCTGCATGTGTGCCTTAGGAAGAGACAAATACATGGGAGGAGAGAGCCAGTGTTGGAAATATAGAAAGTGAAAATACCAGGTTTAAGGGAATTGTTATAATAACTTGCATTACCTGGCCTCCTGAGAGATAATAAGGGAAAGAACACTGAATTAGGAATCAAATGAAGTGAGTTTTAATCTCAGTACAGCTAGTTATGAGCCTTCTGACTACTTCTACTCACTGGGATTCAGTCATTATATGTACCAAATGGAAATAACAATTTATACTATCTTCCTCAGAAGGTTGTTATGAAATTGGTATTAGAGGAAATATGAGATTTTACTTAATATTCTGGGTTGAGATAGCCAAATTCACAAATAAGTTCAGTGTCTGCCGTATACATAGATAGAACAACCAATTCCAGGATTTTCCAGAAGCCTGCAAAGTCCAAAGCCCCATAAAGGTGCAAGTAAATGATTTCTTGTTCTACCACCCTGTAATCAAGACTGAGAAGCCCTAGCACTACTAAAAAGGAAAGGGGTTGTTTTGAGCAAAGTTGATAGTATGTGCAGTATAGGGTGGGAAAACAAAGGTTTGACCTATGTCCCACCAATTACAATATTCTGGGCTTCTTTGCCCTTGACCATCATGTCTTCCTGCCCCATTGGGAAATCTCATTATCCTGCAATATTCAATCAGTCTTGGTACTCACTCCTCATCAAAATGCCGTGTCCATCTGATTGGACTTTCTGACTGAAGGACTCCAAAATCTTGATTTAAGGAAGAAGTCCAGCTTCAACTTGTCCCCATTTCTCACCAGCTGTTCTATTCTTTGAACTTCCCCATCATGTCCCCAACCTAGGTACCTTTTTTCTCCTTCCTCCTTTTAAATTTCCTTTTGTGTGTAGTCTTTCCCCATCAGATTGCAAGCTGAGTGAGGGCAGGAATTATCTTTTAACTTGTATTTGTATTCCCAGTGCTTTTGCATGTAATCTATTCATAGTGGGTACTCAATAAATGTTTATTGAGTGATTAATTGATTGCTCCTAGGTTCATGGTTAACAAGTAGAAAAATTTGCTAAGAGTGAAGAATGTGTAGAAAGAGAATGACTGGAGGCAGCTAGGTGGCACAGTGGATAGGGCACCAACTCCAAAGTTTCAGGAGGACCCGAGTTCAAATTTGGCTTCAGACACTTAACACTTTAACACTTCCTGACTCTGTGACCCTGGGCAAGTCACTTTACCCCAATTGTCTTAGCAAAAAAAAAAAAAAAAAAAAGTAGTTATTCATGCTTGGGGTTCCAGTTCTCTCAACTGAGGACTTATAGGAGCAGGGCAGAGGAGAATTGAGATTCTCAGACTGAACCCACTAGCTAGAAATCTAAATGGGAGTTCCTACTTCAGAAATGGATGCAACTCAAAAATCCCTGAGCATGTTTTAAACTGTGAAATGCAATTATTCTATGATTTTAGAAACACAGAATTAAACCTGTAGAGCCTGATTTCAGGTTTTACTTTCTCAGGATGTCATAAGATTCACTCTAGTTATCTTGGGAATTTGGGGGGGGAGGCAAGATGGGAGGGAGTAGACATGACTATATCTGACCTTCTCTGACCTTCTCTCAATGTAATGCAGGAGAAACTGAGGCAAGACAGAGATTAGGTTTTTAATATTTTAATAGTGGAGAATTTGGGTTAACTGGTCAGAGAGGACTCTTGTCCAAAAGACATCCGACCCCTAACAATTAAAACACAGACCTTTTATAGGGCTCCAACTACAAACAAACAAAGGCAAGGGGGAAGAACACTGCATAAGTCATAATTTCAGAAAGGATCATAACTTTAGTTCTGACAGTTGGGAATCAAGAAGGTTGAGAGCAAGAGACAGAGAATCTAGGACAAGAGATAGTGAGCAATACCCAGGTATTTGAGATAAGCCATCTGGAGTTTTATGATTCACTGGAATGTGAGAGTGGCCAGAGCTTATTGGGATAAGGAAGAGGGTATTATTTTATTCAGGATATATATTCAGGATATAATAATTCAGACAAACAGGCATTACAATTCAGGGAAACTGAGGCAGGGAAGCAGTGCATCAAACTAAGAGCAGATTAAGCCTTTGAACTGGCTTTAGAGTGGAAGAACCCACAATACATTTGTGTACAACACAAATTTGGAGTACAACACATTTTCAGAAGAAAATGCTGTGGAAGAATTTCAGAACAACTGGGCAAGGGGACAGTCTGCCGAGCCCAGACTACAGTGTAGGAAACTGAAGCAAGGAGCCGGGGCAGTGAGCCAGGGCTTTGTGGTGTCTGCCAGGGAATCTTCTGTGAGTCTCTTAAGCTTCTCTGTCCTGACTGCAAGCAGGTGGTTAGCAGATTTGCTGTAAAACCCCCAAAAGCAAATACAAAAAGCAAATTTTAAACTACTGGCCCTGGAAAAACGCAGCATCTGGCTGGAATTACCCAGCACCGAAAGTCAGTCAGAAACACTGGCTTTAGGGCAAACTAAAGCAGCTGTCATCTCTTTGCCTTAAGAGCAGATCTCAATCCTTTAAAAAATGAGCAAAAAAGCAAAAAGAACTCTGACCATAGATAACTTTTCTGGAGAGAAAAACAGACCTCAAATCCTGAAGTTCCTAAAGACAAATCAACTCTAGATGAAGCCCTAAAGGGAGAAATGAGCTGGTCTCTATTTCACAAGGCTTTCTTAGAATATCTCAAAAAGAATCTTAAAAGAGAGAAGAAAAATGGAGAAAGGAAATGAGATTTTTACAAGAGGATATGGAAAAAGAAAAACAGAATTTATTTAAAGAAAATGCCTTAAAAAAAATTTTATTTGCCAATCTATGCCACAGGAACTCAAATTTAGAATTTTTATTTTATATACAATGATAAACGATAGCTGAGGAAAAGAGAGAAAAATATATAAGCAATTCAATGAACTAATCTTCATCAAATGTCCTTTATTTGTTAAGACCCCAAGGATACAAAAATGGAAATGACCTAGTTACAGCCTTCGAGAAGCTTGTAATCTACCAGGAAGGATGCAATTCATTTACAAAAGAATATTGTAAGATATGGCAGAGGTACAGAAGATAAGTAAATATTAGTGCAGATATAAGGAGTTTCTTGAAAGAAGTGAAAACTGAATTCAGTGGGAAAAAGGAGTGCATTATTTGCTGAATAAATAGTGCAGATACAAGGAGCAGTTAATACCCTGATGCTTTCTGTACCATATTGTGATAATGCATCATTACAGTATAGACGTGTGTGTCAGTGGCCACTTTTCCTACCAATTTGTCCACAATGTGAGGGAAGGAACTGTGTTTTACTTGAATTTTGTATCTTCCTATCTCCTCAGGCACTTACAACAATGTTCTACAATCAGTATGAACTTAATAAATGTTATTGTGGCATTAGATTTTTTTCAAATGTCAGCTCTGCAATTCATTAAATCTATGTCCTTGGGAAAAATCATAGGACCAGTTTGAACCTCAGATTCTTTGTCTATAAGCTGAAGAAAAGTGGATTTTCAACTTAAAGAGAAGCCTCTGATGGGGTGCTCTAAGGATCCATCCATAGCTCTGTGCTAGGCAGAATTTTGTTTTTATCAGTAATTTGGATGTAGGTATTAATAACACACATCAAATTTTTCAAAGGTATGAAGTTAGGAAGCATAAGACATTAATTCACAGAGTAAGGATTGATTAAAATATTACCAACTAAAACAATGCATTAAATTTATCATAATCAAAAATATTACAGTAGGCTAAATAATAATAATAGCATTTACCTTACACCTACTATATACCAGGAAATGTTCTTAAACATTTTGTAAAATTTTATCTCATTTGACCCTCAAAATAACCCTGAGAGATAGGTGCTTTGATTTTTTCCCCCATTTTACAGTTGAGGAAACAGGCAGAGGTTTAGTGACTTATCCAGGGTCACACAGCTTAAGTGTCAGAAGTTGAATTTGAACTCACGTCTTCCTGACATCAGGTCCAGGACTTCAGCCACTAAACCATTTCCTTCTTAGAAAAATTATGACTCATCTTCCTCAATACGTTGTCCTTATCTAAAAGAGATAAGGGGACTCAGGCAATTCACATATCAGTGAAAAATAGAGTGTAAAGTTTATAGAAGCCCTTTAACACATTAGTAATTCAATAGCCTAAAAACCAGCAGTTAGGTTCATGACAACTGATTTCATTTGGGGAGTGAAAGTCCTTTGTGAAATGAGACTTGGTAATATCCTTTGACAAAATTACTTCTTGTTCCCCTCTTCTCCCTTTTCTCCTACATGTTCCAATTTAGGGCTTCCCAACCCCAATTTTCATGAATTAATCCACACCATTATGAAGGTTCCTTTCTTTATATCTTACTTTAACCTTGTTTTGTAATTTGTATTGAAAGTCCTATTAATTTGAGTTGGGACAACCATAAAAGTTGAAATATATTAGAAAAATTGATTTTT
This sequence comes from Antechinus flavipes, assembly GCF_016432865.1. NCBI lineage: Eukaryota > Metazoa > Chordata > Mammalia > Dasyuromorphia > Dasyuridae > Antechinus > Antechinus flavipes. Next base: position 632,345,065 of record NC_067398.1, read on the forward strand.
GTATATGTCTCACACTTAGATTTTAAAAATTAACTTCACAACAAAGGATAGGCAGTGTGCTTAGGCAGCCATTCAAGTGAAAAATCTAATAATTTTATTATAGTAGAGTTTCAATATGAGTCAATACTTTGGCACCCCTAAACTTAAAACAATCATGGGCTTCATTACTAAGAGAGAGGAGAGTCCCACTGTTGTCTCCCCTGGTCCAACCACATTTAGAGTATCAATTTAAAATGCCAGAATTTAGTAGGAACATTTTTGACAAGCTAGAGAACTCTCCAGAGTTAAGTAATGTGATAGAAGACCTTGAGATGGTGAAGGAGAAATGAGGTAAATGGATGCAACTTTGAATGTGTAGCCCCCAAAAAAGAGAAAACTTAGGAAAGATGAATTCTGTTAAAGTATTTGAGCTCACATGTGGAAGATGAATTTGACTTACACTGACTCTGGAGAATAGATATGGATGTAGGAAAATGGGTAGAAATTACAGAAACAGATTATAAAGGAAAAAATTACAAATGAATTATCCAAAAGAGAAATAAGTTACATTAGGACTTATTGAATGGTTCTCTAATACCACATAACGACAAGCAAAGACCAAGTGACCATTTATTAAAGATTTTACAGATTCTTTCACTAATATGAGTTGAAATCCCTTTCAATTCTAAAATTCTAGCCTTTTGTGATTCTGTAATTAAATAATTATAAAAACTCCTTAAAGAGCTAATATTCTATTAAATAAAACTTTTGTGTTACCTGTAGACATGTCTTTTCTCCTTTTCCATTCTTTTACTTATTCTAACACTATCCTTCATGGTCCAGTTCAAGTCCCATTTCCTTCACGAAGATTTCCTCAAATAAATACTCTTCTTTTCTCTCTTAATATTGATATTTGTACCCCAATGTAATATAGATGTAGCAATCTTATATATAAAAGCAAATGTGAGCAATCACATTTTTCAATTTCATGACTGCAACTTTGTTGAAAGTTTATATATATATATATTAGACAAGGGACTCATTTATTAATGTAGAAGCAGTGCATTTAGTTCACAGCCTCTTCTTCATGACCCTCTGACTGACAATGGCTTTGCTGATGACACTAACCTTTAGACAAAGTTGACATTCCAGTCTTATCTTTTTGGTACTTTGTAATGTAATGACTAGGATCCTTCTCATATTCTGACTAATCACCAAGGTCTCTTCCCCACCTAAAAACTGCAGTGATCTCATATCACAAAAGGTCTGTCTGCTTAAGCATTTAATGTAGCAACATTGTAATTAGCAATCACACCTTGTTGCATTTTAGCAGTTTGGAAAGGTGCCATTAAAGAGGGGAGTATATTACATACTCACAACACTTTCACCCACTCAATCATTGCCCATGTGAGCCAGAGCAGAGAGATGAACAATTTCTTAGAGAGAGCAGGAAAATGACCTTCTTTTCAAATACTTAACAGGCTCCTTCTTGCTTTCATTTAGTCTTCGTAAACATAAACTATACCATGAAACAGGCTGAACTTAGTTTCAGACATGTGACCTTAGAAATAAATATCTGATTCTCAGTTTCTTTATCTCTACCGTCAGATTTATGAAGTGAAATAATGAGAGTCCTGGAGCTAAGTATTAGTCAAGAAATCATTCTAAGATGATGATCACAGGAATCAGACTATAGAGGGACCAAGAAAGGAATGGACAGTGAATGCCCACCAAATCAAATCCATGGTTACTTTATTCAGTTGGATATTGATTGGAACACTGGTGATCAGGTTTGGCCAAGATCAAGTAGGATAATCATTAGTCAAGCTCCCCAACTCACCAATCCACCCCACCCCCAAAAAGCAGCCTACCATTTAACATGTGGTGTTGACTCCTCAGTTATAGGAAAAAATGAAGTGGTGAGCAAACCATAGAACATCAAGTGTTCTCCCCTAGGTGAACCTGTTGAAAATGGTAAAAAAAAATAAAATAAAATGAGAATATATGTTGGGAATCTTATGTCTTCCCTGCAAATGGCAACCCTATCCCTATGCTAGGGGTAACAAATTGTGCTTCTTTCTCTGGTAGGAAACTGGACAAGAAGTGGGGGTTTATGAGAATGTCCAAGAGAGACAGAAACAATGATCAGCTTTTACAATTCAGTACTGAAATTGAGATTCTGTATTCTGACAAATTTGATTAAAAGGCTAATCAATATTTCTCCAAAGTATTCAAATCTGGATTCAGTTGTCGTTATTTGTATATAATGTATTTGTTAAATAGATTAATTTGATATTAAATAAATATTTAGTACTTAGTACACACTTTATTCTAAACATTAGGGAAGTTTCAAAATTTTAGTAACACATAATTCCTGCTCTTATAAAGTCTCTAGTCCAGGAAAAGTTTAAAATAAATCATAGATAAGTATTAAACAACATTACCACACAATAATTACATGAGAAAGATGTTTGTGCTAGGAATAATTCTGTTTTGTTGGCCTCCAAAGGAAAATCACCAAACTCCTCTCTTCTTCTGTTGTTGCATTATAATACTTTTTTTTCTTTAGATAGAATTAGGTTGGGAGGAAGGTCCTGGGAGAGGAGTTCTTCTAGATACAGAAACCCAAGAACCATCTATGGCTGTCTTGGATTATAGTACTTGGGAATCATATGCTCTGAACCACATAGAAGTAGTTAAAAGGACAACCTCATGGCAAAATACCCTAATAATTCAAACTTATTTGTCCAAGAGATGGAAACAGCTAGGAAACTGGTAAAGCTTTAAAAGTTCATGGTGTTCCAATCTTGGAGACACTATTAGAGGTTCCATCATGTGACAACTATGGAAAGGGCAATCATATTGTCTACGTAGAGAGATTTCCTTATCTAGATCCTATAGGAATGTCAAGAACTCCTTCTTGGGGGTGGCTTCTTCCATAATCCCAAACTGGACAGTTCTAGAATGCAGATTAACATAGGGATAGGATAAGTATATAAAGACATTAAGAAGTCACACACACATATGTGACATATGTAGATATATAGATTTATCTATCTATCTATAAATAAATAGATAGATAGATAGATGTTACCTGAAAATGGAAATCTAGTCTTTTAGTAACAAAAGGTGATTTGGTAGGCAGTGTCTAGCATAGGCTTTTCTCCAGAGGAAATGAAATTTAAGAATTCAAGGTTCTAGCCTTTTGTCAAGAGAAAATGAATCTCTTGTACAGTATACCTCTTGGTAAAGGAAGGATACTATGCACATGGCCATTGGAACTGGCAGAAGCAGTGCCAATGAACTAAAATCCAGGACAAAGGGGAGAAAAGGACTTGAATTTCACCTCTAATGTTAGTATGAGTTATGCAGATAATGTGGGTCCCAGGAGAATGGGACTTTCCTGTTAGCAATCTTATGTTTGCTTACCTTCCAGAGTATGTCCAAGCACATAGATTAGACCATAATACTCAATGCCTATATGGATCTCTGTGGGATAAAAAACAAAAGAAGGACTTAACAGCATGCCATGGGTCTGGCTCACTAGAAGTCCCTTTTGCTAAATGAAATTTAAAAAAAGAGTGATAATCTGAGTTGTTATTTTTGTTGTTTATCCTTTGCTCTCAAAGAGGATTATGACATCAGGGAGGTGATACCATGACATGCAAGGGATTTGGATTTAAACAAGGAGGACTGCAAAGTCAACAGCCTCATTTTCTGGGTCCAATAGTGAGATATAGATCAGGACAACTTCAGGAGATGGTCTTGGATGCAGTGAGAGACCTTGGTCTTTTTAAATTAAGGTTTTTTACGTGTTTTACTTTGAGACAATGACCAGTCAGTGAGTATCTTACTAGATAAGAAATGAGGTAGGGAATAGACTCTTTATCTATTTAAAAAATCAATCTGTGAGGGGAAAAACCTCAGTTTTTCTGGTGAAAATATGCCAGAATAGAAACATTTGCTATTTACGCTCACTCTGAGCCAGTTAGAGCCTAAATAATGACCAACTGTGGTTTAGCCTGATACCTACTGTTGGCCAATCAATGAGAGTCAGAGTGATTTGAATTTAAGTCATGTTCTTAAAAAAGAAATCTAGCTCAAGAAAAAAAAATAGCAAAATCCATCTTGAAGAACAAAAGGTCAAGAATTTCAAGGGAATTAATGAAAAAAATGCAAACAAAGGTGGCCTAGCTGTACTCGACTTTAAAAGTATTGCAAAGTAGTGATCATCAAAGCCATTTGGTACTGACTAAGAAATAGAATAATGAATCAGTGGAATAAGTTAGTTTCACAAGACACAATGGTAAGTGATTATAGTAATTTAGTGTTTGATAAACCCAAAGACCTCAACTACTGGCATAAAAACCTACTATTTGACAAAAATTGCTGGAAAAATTGGAAAATAGTATGATAGAAACTAGGCATTGACCATCACCTAACACACTATACCAAGAAAAGATTGAAATGGGTTTATGACTTTGACATAAAGGATGACATTATAAGCAAGTTCGAGAACAAAGGATAGGTTACCTCTCAGATCTGTGGAGAAGGAAGGAATTTATGGCCAAAGAAAAACTAGAGATCATAAAATGCAAAATGGATAATTATGATTATGTTAAACTAAAAAGGTTTTGTACAAACAAAACCAATGCAGCCAAAATTAGAAAGGAAACAAAAAACTAGGGATGGGGAGGAAATTAACCTCCAAGGATTTTCATAAGAGCCTCATTTTAAAATTATATAAAGAACTGACTGAAATTTATAAGAATGAAAGTCATTCTCCAATTGATAAATGGTCAAAGAATATGAACAGAAAATTTTCAGATAAAGAAATTAAAACCATTTCTACTCATGTAAAAACATATTCTAAATAACTATTAGTTAGAGAAATGCAAATTAAGACAACTCTGAGGAAATAATCCACACTTCTCAGATTGGCTAAAATGATAGGAAAAGATAAAGATAAATGTTAGAAGGAATGTGAGAAAATGGGGACACTAATATATTGTTGGTGAAGTTGTGAACTGACCTAACCATTCTGGAGAGCTACTTGGAACTACTATCAAAATGTGCATATCTTTTGATCGAGCAGTGTCTCTACTGAGTTTATATCTCAAAGAGATCATTTTTTTAAAAAGGAAAAAAGACCCGCATGTGCAAAAATGCTTGTAACAGCTCTTTATGTGGTGACAAGGAATTGGAAACTGAGTTTGGGAATGCCCATTAGTTAGGAAATGGCTAAATAAGTTATGATATATGAATGTTATGGAATATTATTGTTCTATATAAGAAACAATTAGCAGGGTAATTTCAGAAAGCTTAGAGTGACTTACATGAACTGATGCAAAAAAGCATTGTACATAGCGTCAACAAAATTATATGATGCTCAACTGTGATGTCTCCTTTTAACAATGAGGTAATTCAGGCCAATTCTGATAGACTTGTGATGGAGACAGCCTTCTGCAACCAGAGAAAGGACTATGGGGATTGAATGTGAATCACAAATAGTATTTTCACTTTTGTTGTTGTTTTCTTGCTTGTTTTTTCTTTTCTCATTTTTCCCCTTTGATCTGACTTTTCTTGCACAGCATGTTAAATGTGGAAATATGTTTAGAAGAATTGCACAAGTTTAATCTATATTGGATTACTTGCTGTCTAGGAGATGGGGGGAGTAAGGGAAGGAGGGAGAAAAAATTAAAACACAAGGTTTTGAAAGGTTGAATGTTGAAAACTATCTTTGAATGTATTTTGAAAAATGAAAGGCTATTATTATTTAAAAAAAGAAATCTAGTTCAAAAACTAAATTTAAAAAATAAAATTTAAAGTAAAAAACCTAAAATTAAAACATAAAAATAAAAATTTAGTTAGGAAACGAGAGACTCACAAAATATACAAGAAAATTATATTGTTTGTAGGCTATTAGACTTTCTACCTTATATATTGTCTTCTATGTTGCTAAATGAAACTTGCCTTGTATCTTGAGAGGTTGTTGTTATAGATATTTGTATGGAATCCAGAGAATCCTTTTGTTCACATCTGGGGAGACAGAGACACAAAATATATTATGAGATATCTCAGAGTAACTCTGCAGAGGAACATAAAAAAACCAAAATAATTTTTAGAGGCTATGCCCAAGATTAGACCTGGTCTGTGTAAGCCTAAGTGCCTCACACAATGTGTCAGGAGTAGCATAAGAAGGCTGAGGTATATTAACAGTGACTTGCACTTGAAAAGTAGCAAAAGCAAAGAAACAAGGACATGTTAGGTAAACCAATTATATAGTAAGATTGAGGTATGACAAATATTCAAATATTGCATTTACACAGAATATCAAAAGAACCAGCATGTTGGATTGATCCTATAAAAAGGGCATACAAAAAGACATAATCAAGAATTAAACAGGATCAGAAGGTATGAAGGAGGTGCAACTTATATCAGGGGAAGGAATACTGCAGTTATGTCAAACCTAATCATTACAGAAATTTCCCTATTCCCCTTAAGACTAATCTCTCCTTAGAACCAAGAGAGCATTGTATACAGCAACAACAAAATTATGTAATGATCAACAACAATGAAATGAGTCAGATCAATTCCAGCAGAGTTGTGATGGAGAGAGTCATCTCCATGCAGAGAGAAAACTACGGGAACTAAATGGGGATCACAACATAGAATTTTCACCCTTTTTGTTGTTGTTTGCTTGGTTTTTATTTCTTTCTAATTATTTTCCTTTTTGATCTGATTTTGTTTGTGCAATGTGTGGAAATATGTTTAGAAGAATTGCACATATTGGATTACTTGCCATTTAGGGGAGTAAGGGAGGGAAATATTTTGAACACAAGGTTTTGTAGGGGTGAATGCTGAAAACTATTTTATATGTATTTTGGAATCAAATAGCTATCATTAAAAAAGACTAATCTCTCACATGTTCATCAACTGGGGAATAGTTGAACAGTTAATAGTTATGATTATGATGGATTCTTAATGTGCTATAAAAATGATGAGCAATATGGTTTCAGAAAAGGCAACAACTAAGAAGTCTTATATGAACTGTTACACAATGAATCAATCAGAATTAGGAAAATATTGTGCACAGAAACAATTGTAACAATAATCAGCTGTGAAAGACTTAGGTACTGGCTTAGTACAACAATCCAAGCCAGTTCCAAAGGACCCATGATTAAAAAATGCCATCTACTTTTAGAGAGAGAACTGATGAACTCTAAGCACAGATTAAAGCATAGTTTAAAATTTTTCATTCTTCTTGTTTGTGTGTGTTATCTTTTTCAATGTGGTTAATACAAAAATATGCTTTGCATAATTTCACATATATAATGAATACATTGCCTGTCTTCTCAAGCAAGGGATGAGAGAAGGGAGTGAATTTGGAATTCAGTTTTTAAAAATGAATATTTCATTTTTACATGAAATTGAGAAATATTTAACAAAATCAATAAAAAATACATTAAAAAAGACTTTTGCCTACAAACAGCTCTGAGTCTATTTCACCATGACTTCTTCAGAATCTTTTTACCACAATCATATAGAAGTATAGCTATATGAATGTACACATATCTGACATACACACAAGTCCAATTTTCAAATACTCTTTCCCATTTATTCACAAAGAGTTCCAGATTTCCCCAAACTCTAAACATGTCCTCTAAAGTCTTCCCTCATCATTAATAATCATAAATTGGCACTTACGTTTTAAGGATTTTATTTTGTTTTATTCTTACAATCCTCTAGAGTTAATATTCCTGGTGTTATAATCCCCACATGTAAAGGTAGAAAAACAAAGGTTTAGAGGTTTAGTGATTTGCCAGTAATCTAGAAGTAGATTTGAACCTATGTATCTCTTGTTTATATGACTAATACTTTTTTAAAAAATTATTCCATGCTTGCACTCCTTCTCCCTCTCCCCCACTCTCTTTGAATCTCTATCTCTGTCTCTCTTTCTCCATCTCTTTCACTCTCTAATTCTGTCTCTCTTTGTCTGTTTTTTATCTGTCCTTCTCTTTCTATCTGTCTTTGTCTCTCTCTCACTCTTTCAAAGACAGTATGGTTATTACATGAATGCTGAACTTGAAGTCAGGAAGATCTGCATTTAAATCCCTCTTCGGACATTTACTAGTTATGTAATTTTGGGTAAATATCTTAACCCTCTGAAATTCAGTTTCTTCCACTGTAAAATTAAAAAGAAGTTTTACTTATGACTGCTAACTTCTTTTCCAGGCCTAAATCTGTGGTCCTTCCTCTTCTTTTGAAAAAGTTATTTATACTTGATTAATTAGCTTCTTCAACATTCATTCACTCTTACAAACCTTGAAACCTGCCTTCCAGTTTTATGCCTTTTTTGAAATAAACTAAAAAATACTTCCTAATTGTCAAATCCAAAATCTTTTAAAATATCCTCTTAGTGAAGATCATTCTTCTTGCCTACCAGGGCTTCAAGATATTTCATACCTTCCTAGTTGCTGCCTTTGTTTCCAATGATTTTTTAATAGCTTCTCTGTTTCTTTGGCCTCTCTTGATATTTCAAGGCAATGGATATTGACCTGTTTTTCTTCTCTGACTATACTTTCTCCATCAGAAAGCTCATTGACTGCCTTCCTTAGATTAAACTACCACTTTCATGGGCGAAAATAAGATTTTGCAGACTTCACAAAGGGTTTGAGGGGAAATTTTTTTTTTTTGCCAAATCCTAAAATGCTATGTAAGTTTCAGTAGTTTGTTATACCTTATAATATATAATTATATAAAACTTATATTTACATTGCATTTATGTATCAGGTATTTTGCTAAACATATTTACAAATATTACCACATTTAATCCTCACAATAATTCTTCAAGATGGGTGCTATTATTATCCCCATTTTACAGATTAGGACATTGATTTCAGGATGACACAACTGTAAGCATTTAAGACCAAATTTGGACTTAGGTCTTTCTGACTGTTGTCATAATATTCTATTCACTACACTACTACCTGCCTTTTTTTTTTCAGAGTGCTTTTCAACTGCAAGCTTTCTATGTTAATAAAATCACAGATCCAATTGCTATATATGCCTAGATATTTTTTCCTTTTTCATCTCTGGCTCCTAGTTATCTTCAACTCTCAGCTAAAATACAACTTTATTTCTTTTTAAATTTTTTCAATTATATAAAAACATGGTTTTCAAAATTCACATTTATTTAATTTTGAGTTCCAAATGTTTCTCCCTCCCCCTCCCCAAGATGGCAAGAAATCTGATCTAGGTTATATATGTGCAAACATGTTAAACATATTTCCATATTAGTCATGTTGTGCAAAAAGAAATGGAACATAAAAAGGAACAGCCATGAAAAACAAAACCCCAAAAGTGAAAATAGCATGCTTTAATTTGCATTCAGATTCCTTAGCTCTTTATTTGGTTTTGATGTCATTCTCCATCCCAAATTTGTTGGAGTTGTCTTAAATCACTGCATTGGCTAAGTCTATCATAATTGGTTATCACATAATCTTGCTCTTACTGTGGACAATGCTCTCCTTGTTCTGCTCACTTCACTCAGCATCAATTCATGTAAGTCTTTCCAGTTTTTTCTGCAATGTTTGTTCATCATAAAATCCTACTTTTTAAAGGCAATCTTCCCAATTTCCTTTACTTTGGCTGCTTCTGTGTTGATTACCTTCAGTTTACCTGTATGTATCTAACCTGTATATAGTTGTCTCCCCCATGAGATTGTGAACTCCTTTAAAGCAGAGGCTGGCTTTTGCTTTTCTTATAGCTGCAGAATTTAGCATAGAGCTTGGAACATCATAAATACTTAATAAATGACAATTGACTAAGCAGATAACTGACTGAAATGAAAATTTGAATAAAACTTAAAGAAAAGATTCTTTTCTTTGTCTCTTCCCCTTCACTTTTTATTCAGTATTGAATTAAGTTTAGAAAACTAATATATATATATATATATACATATATGTAATATATATATACATATGTATGTATACACACACACACATTATATATATATATATATATATATATATATATATATATATATATATTTTAAACAGGAGCAATGAAAGCCTGGCCTGATGAAGAAGTCAAATTCTTAGGGTGAGAAAGGTTTTGAAGGTAGAGAAAATAAGCAACATTTATAGGATCAGTACAGTTTAATTAAAGAAAACAATTATAAGTTATTTATTCAGTTGTCAGTACAGCTTATCTAGTGGACCAGTTAGCAGATTTGCCCATGGAGAGTTTATATATTTATACTGCATGACATATGGCCCTAGAGTTCTCTTCTTGTTTATATTGAGTTGTGTACATATACCTGCAGTAGAACCCAGTATCACTGTAACCTTTATAGAATTGCAAAGATTATCTAGTCAGGAATATGCTGCCAAATGTTTTACAACAGGCTTTCTGGGGAGCTTAAGTGGGTAGAAATATACCCATGATGTAATTTTAAGGTTAATCTGTATTATAAACATTCTCTTAATCACTTTTTAAAGTCTAAGGAATCATCATCATCATCATCAACAACAAAACCTCTATTTTGTAGTGTATGATAATTTCTGAAGTATAAATATGTGTAAACACTCATACTACAAATCTTACAATCAACTGTAATTCAATATGAACTATCTCTAACATACACTGGGGTTATCCTAAACTCCTGGATTACCAATGTTAGAAGAGATCTTAAACCTTACAATAATAGAGATAGAAGGGACCTTAGATTTTAGAATATCAGAGCTGTAAAAAAAGTTAGAAGTCAAAATATTAGAACAAAGAACACAGAATGTTAGAAGTGGAAGAAATGTCAGAACTATAAGGGAAAGTAGAGAATAGAAAGTTAAATATTGGAAAAATGACTTAGAATGTTAGAGTTAGAAAAGAACTCAGAATGTACAATTTCAAAGCTAGAAAATATCTTTATAAAGAACATGAGAATCAAAAGGAATTTAAGACTGTATACAGTCCATTTTCTTTCCTTTGGTGCTCTTGGCATGCATCTCTGGTAATGTTTCAACTTTGGAAATCTCAGAAATTGCTGTTGGTGGCATATTTGGACTTAATCACTTACTATAAAACTGTGCAAACACTATCTCATCCTTTGCCCCCACTTGTGTAACTCATCATTAATCTTGAATTCTCCACCACTTAATGATGGGACATGACACTATTGCACAGAGGATTCTTTTTCTGCCTTCTTTCCTCAACCTGGTTTGTTAGTCACATTTTGTGCAGATTTAGTAGTAAGTTGTTAAAAAGAGATGTAAAGGATTGTAAGTCAGAACTGAGAGGAGTCAGCATGGATAATTAGACCTGGAGGGAATATCTAAAATGTTTCTTCTGCTTTTGTGTTCTCACCACACATTTCCAGTTATTCTTTGGCTTTGAGCTTCTCAGAATTTGTTGCTGATTATATATTTGGGTACTAGTTATCACATTACATTCTTGCTCCCAAGCTACATGATAGTTTACTGTGAAGATGTTAAACCTTTTCCTGTCCTTAGTCCTAGCCACCACAGCTCATTAAAAACATGGACTGGGGTGGGGTGGGGAACAGGAGGCATCTGAAAGGATTCTGGAGGGAGAAAATTCACAAATATTTAGAGTATAACAAATTTCCAGTAGAAGATATTTTGGAAGAAATTCAGAAAAAGTCTGTCTCAATCAAGCAAGGGTGATGGGATAGGGTTGGAGTTGCAGCCCAGAGCAGGCATAGTACAGCACAGAGAGAGCCTAGTAGGGGGCTCCTGGCCAAAATACAGCAGTGTTGGCTACTCTGTACTGGTTCAAAAGCCAATGAATCATCAGACTAGCTGTGAGACCTCCAACACAATTACAGAAGGTTAATAGTGAGCCCCTGAACCCCAGCATAACAAGGGGGACTCAGCATTACCCACCCAGCTTGAGAAGGAAGCCCATAGCACCAGTTTCAAGCAGTGTGAAGCCACTGTGACCTCATAGAAGAAGCTTGAGACAATCTCTTCTTTGCCTTAAGAGCAGATGTTGACTGTAAAAAAATGAGTAAAAAATTAAAAAGAGCTCTGATCATAGACAGCTTTTATGGAGATAGGGAAAAACATACCTCCAAGCCTGAGGACACTAAAGGCAAAAATATCTCCAGATAATATCTCAAAAGATGATATAAGTTGGTTTCCATCTCACAAGGCTCTCTTGGAAGAATTCAAAAAAGATCTTAAAAGAGAGTTAAAAGAAAAATGGAAAAAGGAAACGATTGTCCTGGAAAAGGAAACAGAAATTCTCTGAAAAAAAAACTCATTAAAAATAGTTTTGGAGAAATGGAAAAACAAAATAACTTCTTAAAAAACAGAATTTGTGAAATGGAATAAAAAATCCAATGAACAAAACAACTCAGGTAAAAGTGCAATTGGCCAAATGCAAAGGGAAATTAAAAAAACCTAATTGAACAAAATAGTTCACTAAATATTAGAATTGAACAAATGGAAGTGAATGATTCAATGAGATATCAAGAATTAGTCAAACAAAAGGGAAAAAAAGAAAAAAATGGGAGAAAATAAAAAATACCTCATTGGAAAACAACTGATCTGGAAAATAGATCCAGGAGAGACAATCTAAGAATTATCGGGCTACTTGAAAACCAAACTAGGAAAAAAAAACAACCTAAGCATCTTTCAAGAAATTATCAAGGAAAACTGTTTCATGTCCTACAAAAAGATGATAGAATAGCCATTGAAAGAATCCACCAATCCCTCTAGAAAGAGACCCCAAATTTAAAATTCCAAGGAATATTGTAGTTAAATTCCAGAATTGTCAAATCAAGGAGAAAATAATGCAAGCAACCCAAATGAAACAATCCAAATATCAAGGACCCAGTCAAGATTACACAGGATCCAGCAGGTTCCACTTTAAAGGATAAAAGGACTTGGATTGGAAGGCACAGACGGTATTGGAAGGGATTGGAGGGCAAAGAAACTTGGACTGTAGCAAAGAATCAACTACTCAGCAAAACTTAACATTATCTTTTAGGGGAAAAGATGGACATCCAATGAAATATGGGATTTTCACTTATTTTTGATGAAAACACCAGAGCTGAAGAGAAAATTTAATCTTCAAATATAGAACTCAAGAGAAACATAAAAAGGTAAAAAAGGAAGGAAAAAAGTATGCTTGTTTAATGTTAAAATGTTTACACACCTATAGGGGAAGATGATATGTTTAACTCCTGAGAATCATATCTTTGTTAGGGGTATACTTGGAGGATGTAGGTATAATTTGACTTTACTATGATGATATAAAAAAGAAACTAGGGATGGATGAAAAGAGGATTCTACTGGAAGAAGAGAAAGGGGGAGATAAAGTGAGGTAAATTACATCACACAAAGAGGCAAAAAAACTCCACTTATTACAGTTGTAAAAAAGAAGGGAGGGGATGAGCATTGTGTGAATCTTAATCTCATCAGATTTGTCTCCAAGAGAGACTATCAGACAGATTTAGTTTGCTATAGAAACCCCTCTCAACTTATAAAGAAGTAGGAGGAGAAAGGAGAAAGGAAAGGGGAAGGTAATAGAATAGAGAACAGAAGTAGAAGGGGAAAGGTTTAAGAAAGGAGGCTAGGCATGATTGAGGGAAGTGGTGATCACAATCAAAACACTGGTAAGGGGGGAAAGGAAAGAGAAAAGTATAGCTTGGGGAAAATAAGATGGCTGGAAATACAGTTAATCATTTTAACTGTAAATGTGATTGGAATGGCCTCTCCCATAAAATGGAAGCAAACAGCAGACTGGAATAAAAGCCAGAAATCTACAATATTTTGTTTACAGGAAATGGATTTAAAGCAGAGTGACACATACAAAATAAAAATAAAAGGCTGGAGCAGAATCTATTGTACTTCAGCTGAAATAAAAAAAAATGCAGAGGTAGTAATACTGATCTTAGGTCAAGCAAAAGCAAAAAATAGATCTAATTAAAAGAGATAAGGAAGGAAACTACATCTTGCTCAAGGGTACCATAGGTAATGAAGTAATATTAGTACTAAACATATATGCACCACATGATATAACACCCAAATTCCTAGAGGAAAAGTTAAGAGAACTGCAAGAAAAAATATACAGCAAAATTATCCTATTGGGGAATTTCAACCTCACTCTATCAGAACTAGATAAATTGAAACACAAAACAAACAAGGAAGAAGTTGAGGACGGTAAATAGAATTTTAGAAAAGTTAGGTATGATAGACCTTTGGAAAAAATTGAGGACAGAACATGGAACCTACGCAAAAATGATCATGTATTTGAGGATAAAAACTTCAAAATTGTTGGAATGTTTACAAGCTGCTAACTCATTAGAGTTGATAGATTATTGATCTGATCTTACAAGAAGATGTTTTGGGCCAGAACTTGAAACAAGGTACTAAGTAGAACTAATTGATACAATGCTTGTGTTCGCATCAGTACTCATTGGAGTTCACAAGTATGGGAGATTCACAAAGTAAACTTTGTGAATCCTCATCTCCCTTAGATGTGCCTCCAGAAGGAGGAGTCAACCTTTGGGAAGTCATATATAAAGAAGCTCTTAGCTTTGGGTTAGTTAGTTACTTCAAGTTAGAGCGAGTTCAACCAGAAGCCCTCTCTGAGTGAGGAGTTTTACTTCGGAACATTGACTGGGGTCGGAGAGGAGCACTCTGGGAGATTGAGAGCCAGAAGCCCTCTCTCAAAGGCAGGACAGATTCAACTTGGTGTGGCTCTGGAGGCTGAAGAAAGCAGAGACAGAAGCAAAGGACAAAGCTGCGAGAGCTCTTGAAACCAAGCAGAGAGAGAGGCCTTTAAGCTAACCAGGCTATATTGGAGATAATAAAAGATCTGAACTTTTATCACCTGGCTGCATTTGGGGTAATTATTGATCAGAACTGCAACTAAGGCTGCCTCCAGAAAATCTCCCCTGAGAAACCGGCTCTCTCTCCCAGAGAAGAACCATTTTTATATTTTAAAAGAAGAAAATCACTACATTTTGGCGCCTTGAATGTGGGACTGATTTCAGTGGAAAAGCTCTGATCCTGATTCCAGTGGAAAAGCCTCTGATCCTGATCCAGTGGAAAAGACTCCTCAATCTAGAAATTAGAGTGAATACAACAAAGAAATTTTGTTAAAAGGGTTAAAGTAGAATTTCAGCTAAGATGGGACAGATGTTTAGAAAACACTCTTCTGTTTCTGTTCAAGGAAAATGTTTAGAGAGCATTGTCAAAATTATGGAAAGACAAGGTTTGATTATAATTTTACAGCAGATCACTGAACTTTTACAAACTATAAAGCACATATGTCCTTGTTTCTCTCTGGAAAAGAAATTGGATCTAAATGAATGGCAATTAGTAGGAGAGGATCTTTGTCAATTCTATAATAAAAATGGACTTAACTCAATTTCCAAAGACATACTTAATACATACAATTTAATATAATTGGCTATAAGAAGTTCTTTAAGTGTTAGAATGAAGAAAAAGAAAGTGCAGGAGGAAGAAGTGCCAATTTTACTAGGTGAAAAGGAGGACGAATCAGATGAGAATGGAGTTAATTTTAATTCTAAGTGTGATACTTGGCAGCAGGAGGAATTAGATCATTCCACATCTCTTGACCCTCCCCCCTCAATTAACCTTTCCTGGGTGGAGGAAGAAGGGGATGAGAGAGAGGTAGAAACAGCCAGCTTCTCCTGTAAAGCAGAATTTGACAAGATTAAAAGAGACATTAATTAAAGCAAAAAATGAAGGAGAAGATATATCTGATTTTATAAATGCATATCCTGTGATTGAAGAGCTCGACTCTTCAAGTCAAAAAGGGAGAAGATACACTCCTTTTAGTTTGGAAAAAATTAAAGATTTGAAAAAGGGTTGTACTCTTCATGGGGCTACATTCTCTTATGTGAAGATGTTACTAGATAATTTGTCTTATGAAATCTTAACCCTCAATGATTGGAAATCCATATCTAGGACATGCTTAGAACAGGGACAAAATTTGTTGTGGTTTTTGGAGTTTCATGAATTATGTAGGATTCAAGCCCAATGCAATCGGCAAACAGGAGCTATTGGACAAATAGCTTTTGACGAACTAGCTGGTGAAGGTCAGTATGCAGAGAGTTCATGTTGTGGGGGGTGAGTGTTGAAAACTATCTTTGCATGTATTTTGAGCATAAACGGCTACTTACCAAAAAAACTGTCTGGACTACCCAGGACTGATATACAATAATGCTATGGGAAATATCCCTTCCATCTTTGTTTTAAAACTATGTTAATTTTCTATATATTGATTTAAATTCCTCCCCATTCAGGCAAATATTTTCTTGCTTATTCTAGTTGGATTAATTAACTTCAAGCAAAAGCTTGTCAATTTCATATAATTGATATGATTTATTTTATCTTTTGTAATTGCCTCTTTTCCATTCTGCTCAGTTGCTAGTGCCTTCCCTGCTAAGCACATTTTCCATCTAGTCTGAAATATATCTTGAGGGTGGGGAGAAAGAGAGAGAGAAAGAGAATGAGAGAGAGAGGGACGGGGGAGAGAGAGAGAGACAGACACAGACACAGACACAGACAGAAAGAGACAGAGAGAATGAAAGGGAGAGAGAGAAGAGAAAACAAAAAGAGAGAGAGAGAGTAAAATAGACAGATAAATGTATAAACATATTGTCTTCAATTAGAATGAAAGCTCCTAGAACTCAAGGACTGTTTTTACTTTTTTCTTTGTATCCCAGGCTCTTAGGAAATGCTTAAAAACTGTGTGCTTGGTACATGGTAAATGCTTAATATGCGATTGTTAATTGTTGGTTGATCTATTGGCTCAACCACTATTAAACCATATTGCCTTGGCTAAGTCAGAATCATATACTCTTAGAACCAAAAAAAGCCCTCAAAGTTTATACAATCATTCCTTCCCTTTTTACAATACTCCCAACAACTTCTCCCTTCCCCTAAAGCAATTATTCTTTCTTTAATACTATAAACAATTGGTCATCCAGCCTTAACTTCAAACTCTCTAGTTATTTACATCAGTGTCTTAGACCCCCTTATTTAAAAGAATAATACTTTCTGACAAAGCGCTTTGAGCTTTTCTCAGAAACCTATATTTTAAGTTCAAGGTATTATTATTAAGCTGATAGGAAACAAATATCCTCTTAATAACCCTAATTATACTGTCAAAACTGCCTTAAATACCCACCCTGCCATGACTGTGGGAATATTGGGGAGTTTTCTGACTAGTAAATTGGAACATTATCATGAAATTAAAGGAAAAAAGTCACATTATCAAGCAAGTCATTGGAATGATTTGATTTTCTCAAAGATAACCAGCGAGCACACTCAGGAACATGTAATTATTTTTTCATTTGGCATTTTACAATGCATTAGTCATTGTGTGCTTGACAGTGCCTTGTAAAATAGAGGAATAACTAATGACAAGTGATAATTGTATCAAAGGGAAGGCTCTAAATAGGAAACTGAGTTTGGGATTGAATGATCTTACCTTGTTTTTACATCAGAAAATCTGTCTGCAGTTTGAAAGACCTAACTGAACCTTAGTTTTAATTAAACTACATCCTCTCTAGCTCTTCTTGACCTTTCTTTCATGCTATGTTCATTCCTGCTTGGGGCTTTTGCTCCTTGTATTTATCCACTTCTCCACCTTCTTCCTTTATCCATATATATCTATCTATCTATCCTTATATAATGAAAAAAGGTCCAACTACTTCAGTCCAAGTTTTCTTTCCTTTCTCTGATTTGCTTTAGGGATTATTATAGGATCATAGTAGTTAGAGATCTTAGAAATTATTAATGATAATATTCTCATTTTCCAAGAGAACTGAGGCATGGTGAGGTAAAGTAGTTTTCCCAAGATCATACAAATTGTAAGCAACAGAACTAAAGTTCAAACCCAAGCACTCTGTGTCTCCAAATCAAGTGTTCTTGCTACTATATCATGTTTTTTTTTTTTTCCTTTTTTGTGCAGTCTACAATTCTTTTTTCTTGATTTGTGGAATCACAAAATCTAAGCATTGGGGAAAAAAAACTTCAGAAAAACATCTAGTTAGTCATATAACTAATTCTGCCTAGAACTTTATTAAGATGCAGTTGAAGACCTCCACTGATAAGGTTTCTACATTCTCCCATAAATCCTATTCCCTGTGACCATCTCTAATTGATAAGGTTTTTTCCTTACTTTAAACTAAAATCTACTTCTATATTCTTTTGACTGTTCTTTTTTTTTTTTTTTGTTTTTTTTTTCTATTAAAAAAATAGCTAGACTTACAGAATTTTAAGGTTTAAAGAAAAAGTTGTTCAATTAATCAACCAACAAGTACACATTAAGTAGGGAAGCTAAGTGGCACAATGGATAGAGTGCCAGGTCTGGAAACAGAAAGACCTGAGGCCAAATCCAATCTCAGACACTAGCTATGTGACCCTGTGTAAGTCACTTAACGCTGTTTGCCTCAGTTTCCCTACCTGTGCAATGCATTGGAAAAAGAAATGGTAAGCATCTCCATATTTTTTTGCTGAAAAAAACCCAAATTGGTTCACAAAGTGTTAGTCACAGCTGAAAGGACTTAATAACAGCACTCTTTAAGCACCTACTATGTACTTTGCTAAGCTCTAGACATACAAAGATAAAAAATGAAACAACCCTTGCCATCAAGAGGTTTATTTTCTAAGGATGGAGACAAGAGGAATATTGCCTACTTGATCCTCACAATCCTCATAGGAGGAAGAAAGCATAGACATTATTATTTCCATTTTCCAGATGACTTTAGTGAAAATTAGAAAGATTAAGCGAATAGAATTTTTGAATCAGGAGAGAACTTAACTTCACTGGCCCTCTAATCCAAGTAATAATCTGGTCCCCATCTCAAACATTTTCTTTCATAAATTTTGGTAACTAGAACTCAAGATAAGGTTTAACCTCTCTGTTAAGGAACCTATTATCATATTAACTCTAGGTTTTGTTTGCCACATCACAGTGCTGACTCATATGGACTCTGAAGTAACTTAAATTTCTTTTTTTGTTGTTATTTGTTTTTTAATTTGTTTTTTTGCTGAGGCAATTGGGGTTAAGTGACTTGCCCAGGATCACACAGCTAGGAAGTGTTAAGTGTCTGAGATCAAATTTGAATTCAGATCCTCCTGACTTCAGGGTTGGTGCTCTATCCACTGCATCACTTAGCTGCCCGTGAAGTAACTTAAATTTCAACAACTTGAGGTTTAAATACAATTCATTTCATTTAAATACAATTCATTTCAATGGTAGGATAAGGAGGATGAGGAAAAAAACCACTTATTAAGGATCTATTATATGCTAACCAATTTACAGATATTATCTCAGTCAAACTTTTCAACAACTCTGGGAGATAGGTGCTTTATTTCCCACTTTATAGTTGAGGAAACTGAGGCAAAGATTAAGGGACTTGCCCAGGGTCACACAACTATTTTGAAGTCTTCATGACTCAAGATCTAAAAATCCATCTCCTGTACCACCTAAATGCATCTGAAAATTTCTTGGAATGACACTGAAAACTTTCCATCATGACATTATACTGGGCAACACAGGAAAAGTCAGCTCTTTTTTGGCATTTAACACATCATCTCATGGTCAGGAGAATTTCTCCCTACTTAATAGTTCATTTTGCTACAGAATCAATGGAAGAAAGGGGCTTGGGACTTGTGCTTCATGAAAAATTATAAAGTAAGCTCTTATCTTTTAGAATATTATTTAATCCTGGTGCCCTGGGTCAAAATATACATATATATACACACAAAATACACACACATATATATATACACACACATACATATGATTACATATTTGAGATATGTAGATAGTTTCATGAAAACAAGGAATATGAAGTTGAACAGACTTCAAAAATTAGTGGAGCAAAGAAAGGTCTGGGGTCCATGCAGGCACAGAATAGTAACACAACTGAATGACCAAATAATTGTCAAAATATGTAATACTTAAGGAAACTTCATTTAGTGTAAGTGCTGGAATTGAACAAATACTTATTTGATTTACAGCTTTAATTGATAGAAAGTGTTTTCTTATATTTGTTGACTGGTATAAGGGAGGGCATTATGGATGAATCACTAAGAGGGAAAAATAAAAGCAGTATTGGTATTGAACTGAATTTGGAATAAGGAAACCTAATACATGTCTGCTCAGACATGTATTAGCTATGTTCTGAGGATCATAAATCTATGTCTGGGAGAGCTCTCAGAGGTCATCTGATCCATCCACCTTATTTAACAGATGAAGAAATGGACCAAGCAGAGGTTAAATTACTTGCCCAAGATTACAAGTAATAAATGACAGAGATAGGATTTGAAAGCAGATGCTGGGATTTCTGAGTCAAAGTTCTTTTCCCTATTACACAGGACCATTCTGTAATCTTGGGTAAATCAATCTTTGTAGGTCTCAGTTTCCTTTTTTTCAAAAGGGGAATAACCTCTCTGGGTCCCTGTAAGAATTAAGTGAGATTTGCATGGAAAGCAGTTTGCAAAATTTAAAATAATATGAAAACAAATGCTACCACTAATGTGTCAGAATTATGATCTTCCCAAGGTCAGGGCTTCAACTGGTCATAAAAGCAAAGCAACCATCAATGATGTGAAAATGGGGTGAAAGGATGCTGCTCAAAGATGTCAGCTCCACAAGAAGCTAAGGTCATTCTGGTGGGATGAAAGACAGAATTTCATTATATTTGTTCTAGTGGTTTTAATTGCCAGAATAAGACTATCTGAAGCTAAGATCTCTAGCTTTTCCAATTAAAGATTCTGTACTCTGAGTCCAAGTTATCTGCTGGTTTGTTTTCTAAACTTTTTGTTTTAAAAAAATATTTTCAGAGATAGCTGTAAGTGGTGTCCTGTGGATAGAGCACTGGGTCTGGAGTCAGGAGGAATTGAGTTCAAATCTAGTCTCAGATACTTAATAGCTATGTATCAAGTCACTTAATCTCTTCTTGGCTCAGTTACTTTAAATGTAAAATGAGGGTAATAGTAGTACTTACCTGACAAGGTAGTTATGTGGATTAAATGAGATACTTGTTTTTACAAAGTGCTTAGTAAGTACTATATCATGCTTACTTCTTTCTCCTTTTTAGCCCACCTCGTCTATGTTTATAAAATCTTGTAAAATATCTTCTTCTGGACTGTCTCTTTAAAGGCTAGGAAATGAAGCAAATACATAGGGCATGGTTTTATGCCAGTGACAAAAGTCAGAAGAGGAAAGTTCACCCCTGTATCTTGCAGCTTCCAGTGGCTCGGATGGATTAATTAGCACCATAGATCCCATTTTCTGTAACTTGACATATTCAGAAGCCATTTCTTTTTTTTATTAAAGTTTTTTTTTTAATTTTCAAAACACATGCATAGATAATTTTCAAAATTCACATTTACAAAACTTTGTGTTCCATATTCTTTTTGGTTCATCCCTTCCCCTGGCTGACAAATAAACCAAAATATGATAAACATGTGCAAATCAGAAGCTATTTCTGCCCAGCCCAGCACAAACATACTCAGACAAAGTCCTACAAGGAAAGTCCATTACCCAAACACAAAATGCTCATGAACTCTTCCAACAGAGCCATTCAGAGACGCCTGCAATGAGAATTTCTAGGTGCAACTCCCAGAATGAAGGCTGGGTTTGGAGGATTGGGGGAATGCAGTTCAATTAAACATAAACTCTAAGACAATGCTAAAGGTATTTTCTTGAAGAGTCTTACTAGCAGCTCTGGAAGACAGACACTCAGATTTTGGGTTCTTCAATGAGTCTCTACAAATGGCCTGAAGAGATACTGCCAGAAAGTAAGGCTCCACTGAAGCTAATTATTCAAAGTTCCAATATAGAGAAAAGGATATTCCAAAAATACAGGTACTGTTAACCACCTGAACAACATTCTAATGCTGAAGAATTTGAGACTATAATAAATATCTAGTTCTACTGAAGGCTGCCAGTAAGCAGAATAGAAACTCCAAGAAGGAGTTGAGATGCTAATCTGTCTTGTACCTTTGTAAAATAACAGCCATTTAATTACATTCTCATGTTCTCCTATTGTTCCCTAGAACCAAAGAAATTTAGATGCCAGGTTAGGAATACAACTTAGAACATATGATGTTGGGAGAAAAAAGGGAGATAAAGTAATACACTCATCCCAAGTTCATGTCTCAACACTAAAGCGATGATGATTTATATAGACTCTCAAAAAAGGGATATAAGAGGGATTTCTGCAGTATAATTGGACAGAAAAGCAGAAGGGAAGAAGTATGATGGAAAAGAGGTATTGGCTTGTGATGGGAGACCACTCATTTGTCCAGTGAGAAATCATCTTCTCTATGGAAAGCATCCTATCCCATGAGAAGGAATGTGAGTGACTAGAGTTAACTGTCATGAAGAAGAATCATTGCAGACCTACAGAGAAGTGGGAAAAAAGTGTATGACCTTTATATGGGAGACTAATATTGGCAAGAGTAGAATTAAGGCCAGGCCCCTTAAATGAAGATAGAGAATAGCTCCTTCCATATATAACAATCATTCCCTCATGAACTGATATATCAAAGGATTAGATTCAGGCAACAGCTACAGAACCAATAACATGTAAATAGGAAAGAAGATGGAACTCAAAAATGGTACTTCCAAAGTTTCAATCCAAGATAATAATAGAAAATAAAAAATAAAATGATATAGAGTTACATGGATTAGAAAACAAAAATCAAAATAGCCTGGAAAGAAAAAGAAAAAAACTGAGAATAAACAAAGAAAAACTTCTTAAGAAAGAATGCAGTAATGAAGAATTACGAAAAGTGAGAGGTTAGAAGGAACAAGAGGAGGGAAACTTTTGAATTTGTTATTATTTAAGAAACTTGGAGAAAATAAAAGGAAAAAGAGGAGTAGAAATGGATAACTAAGTTAGTAAAAGGAAGGTTAATTTAGGAAAGTGTTAAAAATAAGATAGAGTAAACAAATGGGAATTGAACAGGAGAGGAAAGTGCAAGGAAATTAGTTTTAAAATAATGTAAGAAACATAAAACATGGAAATAATTCAGTTTAAAAGAGGAAACATAAAAAGGAAGTACAAAAGAAACAGAGGAAAATAGAAGCCTAACAATCAAAACCTTAAAGGTGGACAACAATTTTATAAAAATAAAAGATAACAGGATTTAAAAAATACAAAAAAACATATCTAAAGTGTTAAGACTCAGATATTATGATGAATTTAACTGGAAAAAATGAACAATTACGAAATTAAAGACCTGAAAAGAATTTTTTGAAAAAAAAAACTAGATATTAATCACCCCTGGAAATTATTAGATGGAAATGATAATATAAATACATATTAATTATATATATTATATAAATGTATTTCTCAGCTATGCATGGCAATTCTGCAAAAACTAATCATATCTTAAGTTATAAAACTTCATAAACAAATACAAAAAGTAGAAATATTATATGCATTCTTTACTGATCATAATGCAAATATATATATATATATATATATATATATATATATATATATATACTAAAAGACTGCTGGAAAGATATTAAACATTAATTGAGGAAAAAAACTTTTGATAAAATATAGCAAAGATTTCTGGGTTTTTTAAAGAACTAGAAAACAAAAGTTAATGGACATTTCTTTAAAAATGATAAATAGTATATAAATATATATATATGCACTAATCTTTAATATTTATATATAATATGCTCTCCCAACACAATTGGAACAATTAGAAAATTTCCATTTAAAAACACTACAAAATGAATAAAATATTTTAGAAGCTACTTACCAAGATAGAGATAAGAATTATATCTATACAAAGATAGATCTAAATAGTTGAGGGGAGGGAAATTACTCACAGAATAATTGGTAAAATAGGTCAAAAAAAATAAAAGTTTTATTAACTGAATCAATTTGTCTATTCAATGTCATACCAATCAATCAGAAGTTTACTCCATAGAACTAAAAAGAAAAATTAGAATGAAATTCGTATGGATGCAAAAGTTTCAAGAATCTCAAGAATAATAATTGAAAGTGGATATATCAGTACCAGATCTCAAACTCCACTACAAAGCAGTAATTTTCAGAGCAATTTGATTCTCATTTAAAAATAAAAAAATTGATCAGTAAAACAGAATGTGTACACACCATACAAAAGCAGCTGAGTATCTAGTACCTTAATGTTAAACAAAGAAAAAAAATCTTAACAACTACTTGGATAAGGAATTACTTTTGGAAAAAATTTTTTAAAAAAAGGTATCTGTATAATTTCAAGTGGAGAAAGGTACTTTCCCTATGTTTTAGACTCATTACCGATCTAAAATATCTTGAGAACTTTAGGTCCAAACTACATTAAAAATCTAATGCTCATATGAAGGGATGCTGATATAATAATCAGGGAGAGATAATCACAATGCATTAGCAGAGCAGAGCTTTTAGCAATATTACTTTCCTCACGCTCTGATCCAGCTACTTTCCTTTCTTCTGCTCCTCATGCAGGACTTGCCATCTCTGGTAGAATTCTTCCCTCACTTCAAGACCAGATTCAAGAACCATCTTTTCCAGATATCCATCACTTCAAATGTTTTGTCTCCCTATCTTACCTCTTTCACCTTAACTATTCATTTTGTAATTATTCCATATAACTATTTATAGTTACAAGGCATGTTATCTCCCCCAACTGAAATGCTATATTATATGCTCTTTGAGGATAGAACTGTCTCTCTTGCTTATATTCCTACTTCTTAGAGCAATAGGAAACACTTTTTAAAAATTATTTTATTTATCAAATTACCTACTTCACTAGCTAGCTATCTCACAATAGCCCTGTGAGGCAGATAAAGAAAAAAAAAATTCCATTTTATAGTTAAAGTGACCAAAGTTAAATGAGATTAAGTGACTGCTCAAGGTCACAGCTTTTAAGTGGCAAAATCAGGATTCTAATGCAAATTTCCCAACTTTAAGCCCAAGGCTCATTACATTAGAGAGGACTTTCAGCTCTCCTGAAACAGATACCCTCCATACTGTGTTTTGCTCTTATTCCTGCTTTGGATTTGTTAGACAAATAAGCTACTTTTTTCTCTAGTCTGGATCCCCCACATCTAGTCTAGAATATTTGCATTTGGTAACTTGGTCAACTGCTTTGTTCTCTGAACTGTCAGAGGTGAAGCTGGCTACCTATGAGTTCTTATAAGCAAAACAGGGGATGAGGACATTTTATGAATATTTATGAATCCAACTTCCTTCATCTTTCCCACTTGCTTTAGAACTTGCTGCCCTGTGTAGAGTCTAATTTTGAATGACTAGAATCCCATCTCTTATTTGTTTCTGCCTTTTATGCTGCTGGGTCTCTTGGGGATATCCAGCCTCAATTTTCTCTTCCAATTGAGTTGGGCCCATCAGAGAGACCCCTCCAGCCAGCGAGTGTGTCTAATTCACTTTAGCCAATTTAATCTACACCATTGGGTTTGCTCTTCCTGCTGAATCTTGGCACCTGAGGTAGCTTGAAGCTGGAGCAACGGTGTCGAGAATTTAATCGAGATATATGGACTATGAAGGAAGATCCAGTATTGGCCCATGTGCACACTGATAGTGGAAATGCAGGCATCAATCATTTCTGAAGGCTTGCCAACAAGGTAAAATGACCAGATGTCTTATTTTCACAATTTTGTAATTCTCTTTGAAGAACAGAAAATAATGGGTTCTATCCAGAAAATACATTTCTCTCCTAATAGATGTCACATCCAACTACTACAATCTATGGAATAAAATACATTAGGTGCCCTCTGTTCCTTCAGATCAGTTCAAGAACAAATATTGTGGCTATTAAGAATGGAAATGGGGAACTGTAGTATCATATGTTATGAATGGAACAACTACCACCTTCTTCTTAAAAAGTTATAGGAATTATGATTTTTTAAAATGAACAATTATAAAACCATAAGTTTTGAAATTTTTGAAATTCCTTATATTAACTCTCATTAAGAGTTAATATTTTAAAAGGATGTAATTTTACAAGAAATGATCTTTAAAGATATGCTTATAGCATGAAACAATTAAACTTCAAGTCTACAATCATCACATCTCGGAATTCAGACTGACTAATGATTGTTTTTTTTTTTAGGGTTGAAAGGAATTGGGAGTGGAATGAAGGACAGAAGATGCATAAGACAATTTGTAACAAAGGATTGAGGGAAAAAGCTATTTTTCTCTGAATGTGTTGAAACATGCATTTTTCTTGATTAGTTTTATCCTCAAGGTTGAAAATTATGATAAGTTTGTTGGATGTATATAATATTGGTTGCATACTGGTATGTGTTACTTGCATAGACTAGATAAAACAAAGGAGCTAATGATAATATTTTATATATAAAGTCCCCTTCTCTCCTCTCACACAATGATAACTCAGCTGCCAGTCATTTTTCTAAAATATGGCAGTGACCATGTCATTCTCCTCATCTCAATAAACTTGGCTCACTATTACCTCCAGATTGAAATATAATATCAGTAGGTAGTCAAGTGGGGCTTTATGACATGTCAGGCTTTGTGCTAGGGATACAAAAAAAATGTATTTATTTTTTATCTTAAAGGAGGTCACATTGTAAAGGCAGGGTGGGGAGAACATAGATAGATAGATAGATAGATAGAGATATAGATATATACAAACATACAAGATATATAGAGTAGTTTGAAGATTGGTGGATTAGCACAGGCAAATTGCAAACAATAGGAAACAGAGGATGGAGAATCACAAAGGACCTCTTACAGAAGGTGAGAGCTAAGCCCAGTTTTGAAGTAATCTGGGAGACAGTTGAATAATAAAAACATTCTAAATAAGGGAGACATCCAATGAAAAGGCACAGAGGAAGAAGATGGGGTATTGTGTGCAAGGAACAGCCTGTGCTGATAAATTACTGGGTGAAGGGAGGTAGGATGTGGATGTTATATTTTATTCTTGAGATAATAGGGAGCCAGTAGAGTTTGAGAAGTAAGGGAAAAACAAAACTAGACATGCACTTTAGGAAGAGCACTTTTGCAGGATAGGAAATAAACTGGAATAAAGAGACTTGAGGGAGTAAGATCAACCACAAAGTTATTGTAGTAGTCCAGGCATGAGGAAATGATCTTCCCCAGAGTGTTGGGAGAAGGTGATGTATAACAAAAATGTTTTAAAGGCAGAAAGGGCAAGATGTGACAGCAGGTTAGATATAAGTGATGAGTGTGAATAAGAAGTCAAAGATTATCCCTAAGTTGTGAGTAGTTGGGAACCTGGTGTTGTCCTCAAAAGTAAGAGGGAAATCTGCAAGAAGGAAGTGTTTGGGGTGGGGGAGAAACAAGTTATGATTTGGATATGTTGAGTTTGGGATGTCGATGTGACATCCAGCTTGAGATGTCCAAGAAACGGTTGGTATAGTAAATCAAGAGATCAAGATAGAAATTTTCTTCTATCTATTCCATATCTATATCTATATATTTATATATCTTATATGTAACTAAATATTTCCCATTAGAATATATACTCCTTGGGTGGGGAGGGGTTGGTTTATTTGCTTCCCCAAATAGTAAGTACCTAATAAATGTCCCAATATGATCCAACCTAATTTCTTCCCATTCTAGTCCAAACTTGATCCAATCCAATTCTGTTATCATAATTTTGGGCCCAACTCATTATCTATCTATGACACCTAAGTTGATGAATGAATGCCAACTATAATTTAACCAAGTAGTTCATATTCTTAGCAATAGACACTTTAATTTTACCTTATTTTGTCATGGTAGATAGAAAAAAATGAATACTTCGTGTTAATTTTGAGAGTAAGCTGTTTCTACTGGGCTTTAAAAAAAATAAACTGGTCCAACTGGAACAAAATTATACAATCTTGGAAAAAAAGAATTTGTAGTTGAAGTTACCTTTTTAAAATGCATTTTAATTTATTTTTTATTTATTAAATAATAGTTTTTTATTTACAAAATATATCAAAGATAATTTTCAACATTCACCCTTTCCAACAAAAGCAAGTAAACAACAACCAAAAAAAAATTCTATGTTGTGATCCACATTTGGTCCCCCTAGTCCTCTTTCTGGATACAGATGGCTCTCTCCATCACAAGTCTTATTGGAATTGCTTTGAATCACCTCATTGTTGTAAAGAGCCATGTCCATCACAGTTTACCATCACATCATCTAATTGTTGCTGTATACAATAATCTCCTGGTCCTACTCATTTCACTCAGCATCAGTTCATGTAAGTCTCTCCAGGCCTTTCTGAAATCCTCCTTCTGGTCATTTCTTACAGAACAATAATATTCCATAACATTCATATACCATAATTTATTCAGCCATTCCCCAATTGATGGGCATCCACTCAGTTTCCAGTTCCTCACCACTACAGAAAGGGCTACTACAAACATTTTTGTACACATAGGTCCTTTCCCCTTTTGTTATGATCTCTTTGGGATACAGACCCAGTAATGGAACTGCTGGATCAAAGGGTATGAACAGTTTGAGAGCTCTTTGGATATAGTTCCTTGTAATGACCGCGTATTTAAAATCAGCCGGAGTCAGGAATTCAGGTTAAGGGGAAAATCTTCAATATTTATTGAAGTGAAGAGGTGAATAAAGATTGCAATAGCAAATATGGGCAGTTGCGACAGGAAGCCAGCTAGCAGAGAGAGAGAGGCGAGCTGAGCCAACTGTGGCAATGGCAATCCCAAAAAGTAACTCCTCCCCTTCCTTTTCCACTCCCCTGCCTCCACCCACCAAAATCGTCATTTCCTATACAACACATCAGGACTTGCACAAAGAGTGGGTGGGGGCCATTCTTTCTCCAAGCTTATATATTAATAAAGTATGGTCCAATTACTATTTAGCCTCATGTGCTTGGGACCTCGGTGCATCAACTCAAGCCTCAGCCCATTACAGTTCCTAATTGTGAAACTGGTTTTGGAAAAATCAAAACACCATGTAGAAGAGACCTTGATTCTAGTGTGTAAGTAGATTATAAAATCCTCAAATATCTACAAACCATTTATTAGATACACTACTGACATGTAGAGGAGAGGGATTTTTTTTGTCTTATTTCAACATTTCACTGTGCTCCTACAAATCAGAATCTTGATTTTCCTCTGAGCAGCTAACATCTCTGTCTCTCTTATTGCTAACAAACTTTGCAGCCTTAATTCTCATCTAGAATTCCTATTTTTTACCTCTGAGGCAGCAGAAATCTCTCAAAACCAACACATTACCCTCACCCAAAGAGAAATGTATTTCAAATACACTTCTACATCTCCACCCCCAGCTCTATATGTCCTTGGAGGAATCTACCAATAGCTAGTAATTGTTAGTATCTGCATATCATTTTAAGGTTTGCAAAGCTTTTACAAACTTTTTTTTTTTTTTTTTTTTTTTTTGCTGAGGCAGTTGGGGTTAAGTGACTTGCCCAGGGTCACACAGCCAGGAAAGTATGAAGTATCTGAGACCAGATTTGAATTTAGGTCATTCTGACTTCAGGTCCGGTACTCTTATCCACTGGGCCACCTAGCTGCCCCAACATTATTTTTTTTTTATTTTAGAAAAATCCTGGAAAATTAGTTGCTATTATTGTCTCCCATTTCACAGGTGAAGCAGCTGAGACAATTTGAGTGACTTGCCCCAAAACACACAATTAAGTGCCTGAGGTTACTAGATTTTTCTGATTTCAGATCCAGCACTGTACTCCTAGCACGTTTACCTGGGACTTCAGATAGCCCCATTTCAGGAATAAAGTTAATTTCTGTGAAAGACAATATGAAGTATTTTTTCAAGTATGATAGAGTAAAACTGCCACAGTACCTTTCCGCTACCTTGGAAGTCATGGGCAATAAACTCCCTGTTGTATCCACATCATATCCATACCAAATCAAAGCCAAAAACAGTGATTAATCCATTTTTAAAACGTTGGCTCCCTTTATCTTTTACAGAGACCCACTCACCAGTTTGGACAGAAATCACCATTTATGAAAGTTAAGATCATAGCCCAATAAATCAAAGGGAAACTGAGGCCCTTGGAGCTTAATGATATCACTCAAAGTTATATAAGTAGATGACTCTAAATCCCATATATTTCTTGCTCACATCTTTAATTGATTCTTTCATAAATTATCTATTTCATGTAATGAAGGCCTTCCTCTGGAACTTTTAGCATTATATGTATAATCAAATTGGCAAAAGTTATAGAAGACAAGAGTTAATGCTGGAGAAACTGTGAAGAGACAAGCACATTAACACACTGCTGGTACAGCTGTGAATTAGAGCAATTATTCTGGAAAACAACTTGAAAATGTGATAGACAAGTGACTAAACTATCCATCCCTCTTGACCCAACAATATAACTGTTAGGCTTTTGATGCAAAAAGGCTGTATACAAAAAGAAAGAAACTATACACACTAAAACATTTTTACTTACAAATAAAAATCTAGAAACAAAGAGGCACCTATTGAGGGATATCTAAGCAAATTATACTATATGGACGTTAAAAAATACTATTGGGTGACAAAAAGACAATAAAAAGAGGAATTAAGTGAGCAGGAACAGGAGATCATTACATACTTGAACAATACTATATGATGATCAATTCTGATGGACGTGGCTCTCTTCAACAATGAAATGAACCAAATCAGTTCCATTTGTTCAATAATGAAGAGAACTAGCTACACCCAGCGAAAAAACTATGGAAAATGAGTATGAACCACAACAATAGCATTTCCACTCCCTCTGTTTTTGTCCACTAGCATTATTGATTTCCTTCTCAAATTATTTTTGCCTTATTTCTAAGTCTATATTTACCTTATTTCTTATTGTGCAGCAAAATAACTGTATGGATATATATACATATATTGTATATAACATATACTTTAACATATTTAACATGTATGGGTCTACCTGCCATCTAGTGGAAGGGGTGGGGAGAAGGAGGGAAAAAGTTGGAAAAGAAGGTTTTGCAAGGGTCAATGCTGAAAAATTACCCATGCATATATCTTGTAAATAAAAAGGTATAATAAAAAAAGAGGAATTAAGAAAAACTTGAGAAGACTTGTTTAAGCTGATGCAAAGTAAAATAAATAGAATCAAAAGTATAATAAACATAATAATATAAAGGGGAAAATGCAGATAGAACTCAGATCAATGTAAGATACCATCTTGACATGAAGACAGATAATGAAACATCTCCTTCTTCTTTGGGACTGTACTAGGGACTGAGACATATGTTGGATGGCATATTCAATGCATCATTTTGCCTTCCTTGACTGTGTTTTTTTGTTGTGAGA
The DNA here is from genome assembly GCF_016432865.1 of Antechinus flavipes. NCBI lineage: Eukaryota > Metazoa > Chordata > Mammalia > Dasyuromorphia > Dasyuridae > Antechinus > Antechinus flavipes. Next base: position 632,376,360 of record NC_067398.1, read on the forward strand.
GAAGATTCTGTGATTTAAAGGCAATTATTGGGAAGTGACAAAAACATTAAAAAAAATAAGAATTTAGTTAATTTATATTGTTTAGAGACTAGCATAGGATTCATGTTGACCATCTATTGCCCTTTTTTCTCAATTTATGACTGCCCAATTTCCTTTACCAATCCTGTACTTCTTGGATGATATCTTTTAACCTAGCTCCTGAGTACAAATACTTGTTAGCAATATGTTGCTACCAATTTTCACTTGACATATCTCTATTGCAGGATCACATGTAATTTGTTTCTATAGAGACTGTAGTGTTTGAACAATCCAATTTGGGGTTGTTATTATTCGGGCCACATCCATTTTTCATTTTTTATTTGTTCACCTAAGTTGACTCCTTCCCTAAATTTGTTGGTCTTATTGAAAACATACATCCCATTCTAAAAGACTCCCCAAAAAAGTAGCAAGTTGTTTCCTGTCTGTTAAAATAGTCAATTTCATATGTTTAGAAGAATTCTATATGTGTAATCTATATTGGATTACTTGCTGTCTAGAAGAGGAAGCGAGGGAAGAAGAAACATTGGAATACATATTTTTTCTAGGGTGAATGCTGAAAACTATTTTTGCATGTATTTTGAAAAATAAAAAAGCTATCCTCATTTAAAAATAATTAATTAATTACACTGAACTGCAAAAAAAAATAGTCAATTTCATTTTTTTTTTTTGTGGTGTTGCTCAGTGCTCACCATATTTCAGTGCCTTCCAACTTTTTTTGAAAAGGAGATTCATAATATACAGATATGAAGATATATACATGTGAACCAGTCAACTTGATCCACATTATCCATTGCATATTACTTTGCATCCTCCTTTATTGCTTTTCAGATACCAAATAGTAAAATGTATGGTGGCTCTGTTTGGAAGACCTAATTGATTTTTTCTAGGCAGTTAGATAATGCTATGGATACAGTGCCAGACCTGGAAGATCACTAACTGAGTTAAAATTTGTCCTCAATATCATTTGATATTGTCAGCCACAGTTTCCTCATCTGTAAAATAAGCAATTTCAGTATTTTTGCTGAGAATACCCCAAATGATATCATAAAGAATCAGACATGACTGAAAAATTAGTGAGCAATAATGAGTTGAATTCCTTATTGAATTTGTTAATTTCTTCCACAGATGTAAGAATATTCTATAATTCTGATGCTTATTATGTATCTTGTCCATAAGACCCTATTCCAACTGGTATATAAAAAGCTTAACTTATAGCACACTAATGCTCACCTCGGTGACAATTGATTAGAAAAACAAAGTTGTTGATAAGATAATTTTAAAATCTCTGTTTCCAGGACCATTTCAAACATAGCTTGGAAGATTACAAATGCATATTCTGGATTTAATCAAAACTAATATTCTCCTTATCAAACTGAGACCAGGGATCAATAAAACATGTTTGAAATAACGTCAGAGTCAACCAAAAACAAAGAGTTAGGGAAGGTAAACAAATAAATCCATGTTTTCATTACCATCCCAAGCTATTAAAAATGGATGCTGCACAAATGCACTGAATGTGTCATGGTAACCTGATATTTTTTTCCATCAAATTTAAGTCTCTTAATCTGAGACATTTAAGGAACATTGTTGTAAGCATTTCAAAATATCTATAAAAGAAGAAGAAATATAACCTTTTTTTTCCTATGAGCAGCAGACTAAGGTCACCTTCTCTGTATCTTTTTTCACTGTATTCTAGTTAAATCTACTGTAATTTGACTCCTCCTGCCTCGCTACTCATCCCCACCTCTGTCTTGGTTGGGATTATATTTGTCTTTCTGTGGTCTGCAACCCAGAAACCGACCTCTGCCCACTTTTGACAAGATATTCTTAGCTCAAATGGTGACCTTAATGAAAATACAAGCTTCTGCCCACTTCTTATAACCAGTCTTGCCCCTGGGGTGCAGACAGAGCAAGTTATCTTCATTGAATTTTAGCTATGTAATTTGAAAAATGGCTAATATGTACCATTGCTTGTATTCCCTATCTTTGAGAGAAATATTAAGGAAAATACTTTGCAAATCTCGAAGTTCTTTATCAATATGACTGTCGGTGATTGATATTATTTATTGTACAACTCACATCTGAAGTGCCTAAAGATGTGTATATAGAGTGGTACCCCCAACAGCCAGATACCCCGATATCTAGGCAGGAACAAGCCTTAACAGGACCAGCCTATAATAAACCCAGCCCATTTACTTTGGAGGGAGTCAGACATGGGAGCTTGGTGGAATAACTAGCTAATTCACATAGACATGTGAAAGAAAAAAAGTCTATCAGCATTTCAATGAAAATATGATAAAGGTCAAATTCACTATCAAAAAGGAAAAGAAAATGGATAAATGCATTATTAGAGGGAATTGATCACTTCTAAAACCCTGAACTGACCATTTAATTCAGGTAAAGCAATCAGATTGGCTTATGTGAATGTATAACTTACTAAAGGGAAATTTTATGTTAATTGCATTTGGCTTAACTGAAGTGCATTTCCTTTTACATCAGGAATATTAAATTTGAATGAATTAAAAGAGTATTTTTATTTTGACAAAATCAACAAGGTTATAAAATGCCAGGAAAGCATCTATTGATAAGAAAACTCTTCCAACTATTACTATGCCAAAAAGTTTTAAATAGAGATTATTATAGTTATAATGAGTTTGCTCTGACCCCTATTCCAGAGCCAGCTCTCAATGAATGCACCTTAGGGTTTTAGGATACCCTGAGGAGTCAGGGTGACTATTCTTTAATTCTATCAACTATATTATAGAAGAGGTTATATGCTTTGAAGTTTAAAAATCACCGAGGAACAATTATTTCTCTCCAACACTGTAAAGGCAAACTCTACCTTAGATTACCTCAATCTAAGTACCATCCTGACTTTTTGAAACTCACAAAATTAGAGGCTTTGCTGAAATGGTGACTGAAGCTCATTTCACTGGGCTACATGACTTCAAAGAAGAAAAAAACAATAAAATAGATAAACCATTGACTAATTTTGATTTAAAAAAAAAGAAATAAGAAAACTAAATTAGTAGTATCAAAAATTAAAAGGGTGAAAGAACCACCAATGAATATAAATTAAAACAATTATTAAGAGCTATTTCACCCAATTATATACCAGTAAAACTGATGATCCAAGAGAAATGGATATTTACAATTTAATTAAATACAGTTTAATATTTACAAAAATATAAAATACTCAGATTAACCATATGAAGAAACAATGCTTAAATAATGCCATCTTAGAGAAAGAAAGTGAACAAGCCATCAGTGATCTCTCTAAGGGGAAAAAATCTCCAGGACCAGATGGATTCACAAGTGCATTCTCCCAAACATTTAAAGAATAATTAATCTCACAATTATATATACTATTAGTAACAATAGACAAAGAAGATGTCCTACAAAATTTCTTTTATGAAAGAAATATGATACTGATACCTAAACTTGAAAGAGCAAAGACAGAGGAAAAAAAACTATAGACTAATTTCCTAAGTGAATTTCTATGCAAAAATGTTAAATAAATTTGTACAAAAGAGATCACAGCAACATATCACAAACATTAAACACTATGAACAAGTAAAATTTATACCAGGTATGCAGAGCTGGTTAAATATTAAGAAAACTATCAGGATATTTGATAGACTATACAATAACAAAAATAACAAAATGTATATAGTTAGAGCAATAGATACAGGAAAAAGCTTTTGACAAAAGACTATACCCATTCTTAAAAAAAAAAAAAAAAACACTACAAAGCATAGGATTCAATGGAGCCTTTATTAAAATAATAGGTAATTTATATTGAAAATCAAAAACAATTGTTACCTGCCACCAGGATAAACTGGAAATCTTCTCAATAAAATCAATGTGAAGCAAAGATGACTATTTTCACTACTATTATTTAATATTGTATATTAAATACCAGCTATAACAATAAGACATTAAAAGTAATTGAAGTAATAAAGAAAGATAATGCAAAAGCAAAACTATCATAGATTATATGATGATATCCATACAATCACTCTTTACAAATGATATAATGATATTTTTGCTGAACACTAGAAAATCAATTAAGCACATCTAGGTGATACAGTGGATATAGTGCCACAACTGGAGTCAGGGAGACTCGTCTTCCTGAGTTCAAATAAGGGTCTCAACTCAAACACTTACTCTCTTTGTTACCTGGGCGATTCATTTAACCTTTTATGCTTCAGTTTCCTTATCTGTAAAATGAGCTGGAAAAGGAAAAGGCAAACCACTTCAGTATCTTTGCCAAGAAAATCCCAAATGGAGTCACAGAGAGTCAGACATGATTGAAAATGACTGAATAACCAAAGAGAATCAGTTAAAAACTAGGTGTAACAATTAGCAACTTCAGCAAAGTTGAACAATACAAACCTAAATCATCAGTAATTATGTATACTTCTGTATACAAAACCCAGCAGCAAGAAATAAAGAGACATCTCATTTAAAATAACTAACAGTATAAAATACCCCAAAGTCTAATTGCCAAGACAAATCCAGAAACTAAATGAACACAATTAAAAAACATTTTTTTAAAATAAAGACAACTGAAAAAAAATATTAATTGCTCATGGGTAGTCTGAGCCAATATAGCAAAAATGACAAATCTACATAAGTTAATTTACTTATTCAGTGCTATGTCAAACTACCCCATAATTATTTTTTAGAGCTAGAAAAAATAGTAACAAAATTTATCTTGAAGAAAAAAATGATCAAGAATATCAAGGGAATCAATGAAACAAAACCTTAAGGAGGGTAGCCTGGCAGTACCAGATCTCAAACTATATTGTAAAGTAGTAATCATCAAAAGAATTTGATTCTTCCATAAGTAATGGACCAAGTACACAATACATAGTGGTAAAAAACTATAGCAACCTAGTGTTTAATAAACCCAAAGATCCAAGGTAGAGGGACAAGAACTCGGTATTTGACAAAAAATTGGTAGGAAAACTGGAAAATAGTTGGTAGAATTTAGGTATAAATGAACATCTCACTGTATATCAAGATAAGGTCAACATGAATAAATAATTTAGACATAAAGGGTGATATCATAAGTAAATTAGGGAATAATAGAAAAATTATACTTTTCAGATCTTTGAATAAGGAAAGAGTTTATGACTGAATAAGAGATAGGCTCAAATGAGGCAAAATGAATAAATTTGGTTTTGTGAAATTAAAAAAAAAAACTTTCACATAAATCAAATTAATGCAGCCAAAATAGAATTACTAGAAAATGGGGGAAATGTTTGTAGCAAATTGCTCTGATAAAGGTTTAATTACTCAAATATATAGTAAACTGAATCAATTTCCAAAAAATAAGAGCCATTCTCAAGTTGAAAAATAGTACAATGATATGAATATACAGTTTTCAAAAAAAGAAATCAAAGCTATCAATTGTTATTCAGTTGTGTCTGATTTTTTGTGACCTTCATTTGGGGTTTTCTTGGCAAAGATGTTGAAGTGGTTTGCCATATCCTCCATTTTACAGATGAGGAATCTGAGGCAAATAGTATTAATGATTTGCTCAATGTCATAAGCTAATAAGTGTCTGAGGCCAGATTTGAATTCAGAAAGATGAATTTTCCTGACTTCAAGTCAGGTAATCTTGTCAACCATACCACCTCATTACCTAATTGAAAAGTCACTGCTCTTCTAAACCTCTGCTATCAATACAGCTATTGATAATGTTTTCATTTATCAACTATCAGAAAACGCTTAAATTCAGTACTAAATGTTCTAATTTTCCTTTTCAATTTCTTAATGGTAAATTATAGAAGCCACAAAAAAACAAACTCATGGCTTATCTAATAGTGTTTCATTAATATATACGCCATGAACATATTGTAAAACAAATCAAAAGAGATAAGCTGCTTTTGCATGATTTATATCACAGTGGGAATATAACCCAAAAGTATGCAAAATACTAACTCAATTTATTATTTTTTTCAAATTTGATAAAAATATTTTTTTTCATTTTTCTGCTATCCTCTTCCTAACCTTCAATACTGGCAAATATATATACTAAAATCAAAGTCTGGATGCAGTCCATAATTTTCTGCAAATAATCCCTATAGGAATGCTATTTGTGATAATTTGATTACTGCTTGAGAAAGATGGCAACTCCATAGCCACCATGCACTAGGATCAGTGTTTTTTGTGAGTTAGCATTTCACTGTTTAGGCTTTCTGGGGCATTTTCAAGGCTCTAGATATATTTTCTCCCATCAGCTCTAAATTTCTATGTAATCTGCTCAAATTGCTTCCATTTAAAATTTGTGGAAGACCACCTTGTTGGTCAGGATGAAGTAAAGTTTTTCCAGATTAAGAGGCAATGTGCATGCCTTGGCCATCATGAAATAGTGTTGCTGACACAGATATAGTGATTCAAGCACCTGTCAATAGTCATATTTAAAAATGCAATAAATCACTACTGATTAGAGAAAAGCAAATTAAGACAACTCTGAGATAACACATCATGTCTGTCAGACTGACTAACATAACAGAAAAGAAAAGTGACAAATGCTGAAGGGTTTGTGGAAAAAATTAGGACACTAATGACTGTTGATGGAGTTGTAAACTAGTCTAACCATTTTTCAGAGGAATTTGGAACTATGCCTAAAGGGCTATAAAACTATATACACATTGACACAGCAATGCTACTATTAAGTCTGTATTCTACAGAGATCAGAGAAAAGGAAAAAAGGTTCTATTTATATTAAAATATTTATAATAGCCCTTTATAAAAAAAGTAAAAATTGAGGGGATGTCCATTATTTGGGGAAAAGCTAAAATAGTTGTGTTATATCATGGAGTACTATTGTTCTATAAGAAATGATCAGTATTTCTCTCTCACACACACACACGTTTTATACATATATGATGTCTCTAAATTTACTGAGCCTCAATTTTCTCATTTGTAAAATGAGGGAATTAGACTAGATGTCTTCTTAAGATCTCTTAGGATTCTCTGGATTAATGATCCATTTTATTGCCCTGACAAGGCACAGAATCATTTCAGCTACCCTGTTTCATGTAGATGTTAAAAGTCCATTGGTTCATCCTTGATACATAATATGCTTGTAGACCTTACTCTAGGAAAAAAATGACAGATAATTATTTGCTTTTCAAAAGGATTCTTCAGAATAAAAGTCATATTTTTCCTTTTTTTGTAATTTTGATATCTAGAACATTCTTCCCTTAGAAATCATAAATTTTGAATTAAATTTTTTGAAAAGAGTCAGACTTACATTACTTTCAGATACCAAACTTACCAAAAAAGATGACATTGGATCAAGAATTAAAAGGCCTTGGTTCACCAACTCAGCTTTCTGACTAAATGGTCCATCTTAGCTTTGGCCATTCATTTAACCTTTCTGAGCCTCAGTTCCCTTATTTGAAAAATGAGGCCATGGGATAACATGATATTTAAGGCCTCTTACATTTCAATCCTTCTGCAATTGAGGAAGCAGCTAGATGTCTCAACATATAGAGCATTGGAACTTAAGTCAAAAAGTGCTGAGTTTAAATCTGGTCCAAGATACTTTCTAGCTGGTATAACTCTAAACAAATCACTTAACTTCTGCCTCCCTTAGTTTCCTCTTCCATAAAATGTAGATAATAATAACATCTACTTCCAAGGATTGTTGTGCACATAAAATGAGAAAATATTTGTAAAGTGCTTTGCAAACTTTATAAGATCATGCTAGCTATTATGATTATGATTGAATATATAATACCATTTAATGATAGTTGAGTGCACCATCTGCTATAAAAAATGAGGCAACCCCGTATGTAAAGTTACTGTGTTGTATAACTTTGCTTTTAGCATAATGAAATCAGGATGATATTGAAAAGAGCAGGTATCATAGCTGAAGAGGCATCTGGGAAGAAGGCGGAAAATGGATCGGTGAAAGGATCTATTTTCCTGACCCATTGATATAAATCATTCTGAGCCAAAATAGGGAAAATAAGCTGACTTGTATAGGACTTAACATAAACAAAGCCAACAAAGCATGATAATGAGAGAGACAACATTGTTGTGAGCTTTTAAAGTGACAGATCTCAAACCCACCTGTGAGTTAAGGGTTGTCTATCCCAAATCATATAAACACAGATGAGAACAATTTTTTTCCAACTGCCCCATGAAAGCAGCTGAAACAGACACTGTGGCGTGCTTAGATTTGGTGAAATATCAAAAATAACAAATTCATCCATTGAATCTTGGACCATTTCCAGACTTTACTCTTATATTGCCATTGAACTTCCATGATTCTGGAAGAAAGAGGAGGCTGATGACTTTGTGCAAGTCTGCATCCTTTAAATCAAATTCATGTAACTCAAGACAACAGCCTGGATATTGTTGGTCTTCAAAAACAAAAGGCAAATCACAACATGGCAATTACTACATAAATATCAACTATAATTGTTATTAATATTGCCATTGTGGCTGGTATTATCATTAGCCAATGCCATTCTGAAATCAGATCTCAGAGTAACTAAGAAGAGATCCAGTAATTCTTCTGCACTACATTACATTCTCAAAATGGGATTTCTCTCAAAATTCCTTTATTGCTTTCCACAGTACCAATACAGGATTCTACTCTCCATTACTATCTACTGGCTAAATCATTGAAAGAAAAAATTGCAAAGTTAGGATTCAAGATTATTGAACAATAACTCAAAGAGTCAGAGAATTTTAAAATGAAAAGGAAACAACTATTATGTATTCTAAATAGAAGGATTATTCCGGGGGAGGGGAGAAACTGTGGTTGTTTAATCTTCAGTTTGAAAGATTCTTAAATGGTAGATTTAATTAGATTTATAAAATTTAGCCCCAATCTGCATATCCTCAGGAAATTCCCACCTTTCTCCCAACTAGAAGTGATCTTTCAAACTCCTTTAGATCTCCACTATTGCTTTCTTTATCCCTGTAAATGAATTTATCCTAGTCTATTTTGTATTGCAATATTTAGTTTATCTTTCCTTCTAGACTGTAATCGCCTTAAGAGCTCAGAATTGTGTATTATTAATCTTTAGAGAATAGAGAGTCATTCAACGCCTTGCTCATAATATATCTATTTGATCAATAGAATTGAATTGAGTTGAAGTTAGAGGGAGGCAACTTCAAACAATACAAAACAAGGAAGTTCTTCCAAACCATTAAGTTACCTTGAGACATAAGGAGTTAGTTGTCAATGGAATTATTCATGCAGAATTTGAGGGCCAGTTGTTAGAGATGGTTGAAATAAGATTCATGCCTCAGGTTAGAGGAGCTATAGGTGACCTCTGAAGTCCTTTAAAATTTAAAATGTATTGTTCCAAGAGTCATGGGATGATAATTTTTTTTTTTTATTAAAGCTTTTTATTTGTCAAAAAATATGCGTGGATAATTCTTCAACATTAACCCTTGCAAAACCTTGTGTTCCAATTTCCCCTCTCCCCTACCAGTGTAAACATGATAGAAACATATGTTAAATCCAATATATGCATACATATTTATATAATTATCTTTTTGCACAACAAAAATCAAATCAGACCAGAAAAATGAGAAAGAAAATAAAATGCAAACAAACAACAACAAAAAGAGTGAAAATGCCATGATATTGTTTGGGGCAATTGCACCTACCCAAACTGACTACTCAGGAGTCACTCCAAATGACATACAGAAAGAATTTATTAGAATCTCGAGAAGCGGACCATCCTGGCCTGTGGGCTCAAAAGGACAGCAAAGATACCCACAGGAGGAGAGTCATTCACTTGAAGATGCTTACAACTTTTATACATTTCAGACAAAGAACCCCCAAAATCCCACCCTTAACAGGCTGTGATTGGTTACATAAACCTTTATCTCCCTATTTGGTCAGTGGAATGCAGTGAAAAAGGTGATATATAACTTTGGCCACTTAATTCCTTCTTTGGACAATGGAATGCAGTCCAGGTCTCATCTAAAATCACGTGACTAGGGCCTATAGGCCTGATCTACTTCAGTTAACAGTCTCTAATCAATATGTGCTTAATCTGTAAGTTCTTCACCTTTCCACACAATATGATCCACATTCAGTTCCCACAGTCCTCTCTCTGGGTGTAGATGACTCTCTTCATCACAAGCACATTGGAATTGGTCAGAATCATCTCATTGTTGAAAAGAACCACGTCCATCAGAATTGGTCATCACATAATCTTGCTTTTGTCTTGTACCCTGATCTTCTGGTTCTGCCCATTTCACTCAGCATCAGTTCATGTAAGCCTCTCCAGGCCTCTCTGAAATCATCCTGTTGATCTTTTCTTACCAAACAATAATATTCCATAACATTCATATACCATAACTTATTCACCCATTCATTATTCACCCAATTGATGAGCCTCCACTCAGTTTCCAGTTTCTTGCCACTACAAAAAGGGCTGCCACAAACATTTTTTTGTACATGGGGGTCCTTTCAGGAGATGATAATTTCAAGGTTGATTTACAGCCTTAAAAATCATTAAACCCAGTACCTCCCCTCCCCCCCACATCATCTTTTTACTTTTTTGCCTTTTCTTATCAGATAACAATCAATATCAATGATTAGGATATTATCCTGGAGAGAAGAAGATTTCTGTCTCTCAACAGGCCTTCAACAAGCAATGCTGAAACCCCTGGGCATTTAATCTCTTTCTAGCTGAATTCCAATGGAAGGAGAGGTTTTGAATCCTATTCATTTCCTCTCTTGTGACAAAGAACTTGGTAGATATTCTATTCCAGCAGAGATCTACAAGGCAAGAGGTCCACTGCTTATATAAAAGCTGGCTGACATTTTCCAAGTTAAATGGAAAGAGGAGGTCATCCTCTAGAAAATCAAGGATGTCTCTATAGTCCATCTATACAAAGGAAAAGGAAATAGCCTGTCCTGTGACAACCACAGAGGAGTCACTCTCTTATTCAATACCAGGCAAGATTATAGCCCAAATCTTCCTTAATCAGCCGGTCCTTTACCTGGAAGATGGCTAACTATCCAAGAGCCAGAATGGTTTTAGAAAGGACCAAGGAAGAATAAACATGGTGCTTGTTGCCCAATTACTTCAGTAGAAAGAAATGAAAGAAACAGAATAGAAGTCCATGTATATGTCTTGATCTAAACAAGGCCTTGGGTATTCACTCTTTTTTTTTTTTTTAAATTTTATAATAACTTTTTATTGACAGAACTTTTTATTGACAGAACCCACGCCAGGGTAATTTTTTACAACATTACCCCTTCTCACTTCTGTTCCAATTTTTCCCCTCCCTTCCTCCACCCCCTCCCCAGATGGCAAGCAGTCCTATACATGTTAAATATGTTGCAGTATTGGATACTCACTCTTGAGAGATCATGTCAAAATTTGGTTGCCATCTTCATGATGGTCTGCTTGCACAAGTTCTGAATAATATTCAATACTCTCATGCTTTCCCAGTGATCAGTGAAATGAAGGTTTTGTGCTTTCTCCCATGCTTTTCAGCAGTATTTTCAGCAATGCTGTCAATGTTTCAACAAAGACAAAAATGGAATCAAAGTCAATTACTACATTAATGATAAATTATTTAAGTTGAAAAGGCTTCCATCTAAGGCTACAGTGGTAGGAGAGTGTTTGCCCATGATGGTGCACTCATTGGAGCCTCTGAAACTGAGATGCAATGAATTATGGATCTATTCTCTGCTGCTTGGGCTAACTTTGGTCTGACAATTAGCACTAAGATAATAGATGTTCTCCACCAGCCAGCACCACACCATCCATATGTGGAGCCATCAATTACACCAAACAGAGAAAATTTGAATGCTGTGGATTAGTTCATTTACCTTGACAATATACTTTTAGAGATGACTGCATGGATGATGAGGTGGATACATGCACTGCTCAGCATTTTGGAGGCTCCAAAAGACTATAGACATAAAGCTTTCCATTAAACTGAAGTTCTACAGAGTCATTGTTCTGACATTACTGTCATATGGCTGTAATAGTTAGACAATCTGCCAGTATCATGCAAGGAAACTGTCTTGCTTCTATTTGATTTGTTCTAGGAAGATTCAGATGATCACTTGGTAAGGTAATATATTGAACGTTGAGATCTTTTTTTCAAAATGAACTGCCAAACTTGTGGAGAGGGTCACTGGTGGGCTGGCCATGTTGTTTGAGTGCTAAATGTACACTTGTCTGTAAGACTATTTTAGAGAGAATTCACACAAGGCAGGCACTAACACGGCAGTCAGAAGTGATCCAAGGACACGGGGTCTCTCTGAAGAATTTTGATATTGATTATGAGACAAAGTAGATTCTGGAATGGGATCATCCAACATGTGCATCCTTATCAAGGAAGGCACTGGGCTCTATCAGCAAAGTAGAATAGCAGCAGCTCAAAAAACTGAGATGTACCAATTTATAGACATCTCCATCCCAAATGTCCCTTTCGGCTATTTGTGCCCATCTCATCCAAGTCCATACTGGTATGACCAACCATAGGTGAACACATTATACATTGACCCCAGCATCATCAATATTTTTTGGTCCTCTTTAAGCATGAAGGACAATCAGCAAGAAATTCGTGAAAACAGACTGATCTCAGTTCTTTCTGACTCAAGTCCTAAATACAATCAACTATCTCACAGTTCTCTCTAACTGAAGCTTAAATTTAATAATCCATTTCTCCATTCCATAATTCTGAAATTCCTTCATTTGATTATAATTTCCTATCCTTCCACTGATCCTTTGATTCTTCCTAAACCTATCCTCCAAGCATACGACAAACTTAATCACTCCATCCTTCCTAATTTCTACTTCTCTGCTCTAGTCTTACTTTCTCCTTTCAAAATCTTGAGCTTTTACCTAATCTGTTTTCCTTTGACTTTTCCCAACACGCAGAAATCATGCTACTAAAGAAAATCAAATACTGGTACTGACTGGGCCCACTACAAATTTGTAGCCCAGTCCCAAAAGGCAATCACAGTCAGTTAAGCAATAAATATTTATTAAGCATCTAATTTATTAAAAGCATTGTGCTAAGTGCTAGAGTATGCAAAAAGAGGTAAAAGTCAGTCCTTGTCCTAAAGGAACTCACAATCTAGTGTGGGAAAACAATATATAAAATAATTACAATCGTGACAACTAACACATATATAGTGTTGACTATATGTCAAGCACTGTGCTAAATATTTTACTATGTCCTTTGATCTAAAAGGAAGCTCAAAATAGAGAAAGTACCATGTGCAGGACATGATAAAGTCCTGCAATTGGTTGGGAATTCGTAAGATAGCCATTCTAGGTGCCCATCTTAAATGGTGGATATAAGTAGAACCTTCTAATATCCATCCTTTGCCCTCTCCAATCAGAGAGAAGGAGGGAACCAAGTGAATGGAAAGTAGTAAGGAGGTGTGACTTTCAGATGATCTTATAGGAAGTTTCTGGTTATAATCATTGTGGTCTAAGTGGAAAATGATGAGGTAGTTGCCTTGGACCCCCTCCTTAAGTGAAAAATCTGGCAGAAGCTTTCTGATGTTCACTCCCAGTTCTCTCCAATTAGAGGAAGGGAGGGACTCAAGAGAAATACACTAATTTTTCATCCTTTCCTAATTGTCCAGTCCATTCTCCAGACTGGTTGTTCTATATCCTCTCTTTTCTCTTCAAGTGAACTATACAACTCTCTACCCTTTTCCTCTCAGCAGAAAACCTCGCCTTCTCTTCTCTGTTAAAAAAAAAATGAGGGCATCTGTGTAAGATACCTGTTTCACTTGCCCTTTCCCCACTATTTCTTCCTTTTCTAAAGTCTTCAAGAAAAGTTGGATCTTCTTGCAAGTATCAGCTCTTCTGTTGTATCCTTGATTCCATCCACTCTAATCTCCTCCCAAAGTTTGTCCTTTCAATTATTTCTTTTTTTATTTCTCTCTAATTTTGAATCTCTTCTCTCACTGACTCTTTCAGGCTACACAGAAATGGATCTATATTCTCCTATCCTTAAAATAATCTTTACTTAAGCCAATTCTTCCCTCAAATTATTACTGTTTACCCTTCCTCCATTTCATAACCAAATCCCTTTCTTACTCACTTTATGAATCCTTGAAATCTAGTTTTTTTGGTCTCTATAATTATACCAAAACTATTCTTTGCAATGTCCCTAGTGAACTCTTTACTTTTAAATCCAATCATATTTGTATAGCTGTTTTACTCTTTACCCTTTCTATAGTATTCGACATTGTTGATCCTGACCTCCTCTTGAATATTGTCTTCTTGGGTTTTTAATGACATTGATCTACTATGGTTCTTATCCTCCCAAGTTCTTTTAAAATTCAGAAACTGTTATTCTGAGAGTCATAGGATCATAAATTTATAGTGGAAATAACCTTAAAAGTCATAAAAAACCCAAAAACCTTGTCTGCCTCTTTTTGTGTTGTCTTCCCCCATTAGATATTCCTCAAGAGTAGGGACTGTGCTCTAGACCAAAGCTTTTCAAACTGTGGGTCGCAACCCCATATTGAGTCATGTAACTTTATATGGGGTTGCAAAAAAAATTTGACAACAATGAATGTTTCTGAATACAATGATGAAAATTAATTTAAAATCAAATGCATAACCAATCTGAAATGTTTCTTTCAGCAAGTATCTATATTGCTTCATGTGATTTCTCTACAGCCTTAATTCTGAACACATAAACATGCACATTTTTCACTGTTCATGTACAAATGCTGCCAGAAACATCTTGGTTCAGGTTTTTTTCAATAATATTTTATTTTTCCAAATACATGTAAAGATAATTTTAAACATTCATTTTCATGAAACTTTTTTTTTTCCTTCCCTCCCTTAACTCGCTCCTCCTCAAGGCAATCTAATATTAGGTAGGCAATCTGATATAAGCTAAATATATGCAATCCTTTTAAAGATATTTTCATACTTATGTTGACCAAGAAAAATCAGATCAAAAGGGAAAAAAAAACACACAAAAAAGAAAAACAAATTGAAAATAAAATGCTTTGATCCACATTCAGTATCCAAAGGGAAATTCTCTGGATGTGATTGGTATTTTTCATTCCAAATCTTTTGAAATTGCCTAAAATCACTGCATTGTTGAAAAGAGCTAAATCCATCACAGTTGAGCATCACATAATCTTCCTGTTACTGTGTACAGTGTCTCCTGGTTCTGCTCACTTCACTCAGCATCAGTTCATGTAGATCTTCCCAGGCTTTTTTTGAAATCAGCTTGGTTCAGATTTGAGATGGGGTCCCATAAAATTTATTCAGGAGAAAAAGGACCATGATAAGTTTAAGAAGTCCTGTTCTAGATCTATCCTTTTAAATCTCCAGCCACCCACAGCCTGTTCCCTATGTAAGGGTTACCCCGGGCTATATCTATGGATGTTTTCTCTTCTTTCTGTATATTGTCTCTTGGTGATTCCATCATATTCCTGTGATTTCAGTCATTATTTATAGGTTATTCACAAATCTACATACTGAACTATGTCTATCCTGAACTCTATACTCACATCTGTCTGCTGGACATTGCCTCCTAGATGCTACATAGGAATCTAAAATTCAGTACATCCTTCTATGAGATAAGCAGTATAAGTATTATTTCCATTTCCATTTATAAGGAGATATAATAATGTAATAATATATATTTAAGGAGGTATAATAATATAAAAATATATAACATTATTATAATATATAATAAAATAATAGTTTGTTCATTTATAATATGTAATAAATATAATAAAATAATACCTTCTTTGTTCACACCCTGCCCCTTATATGCTTTTCCAGTATTGTTATATAATCTATAACTTATATTGTTATATATTGTTATAGATTATTTTCCATACCTGTCACCCCAACCCCCAAATTCACCCAGCTAACTGGCCTTTTTGTCAGTCTAAATAAAAGGCTCTCTATCTCCCTCCTCTAAGCCTTTGTATTCGCTGACTCCCCATGTCTAAAATGTCTTACCTTTAACTCTTGAATTCTTTGACTTCCTTCAAGATTTAGTTCAAGTGCTACCTTTTACACAAAACCTTCCCTAAATCTCTACCATCATCCCTCCAAAGGGTCTCTTTCACACATTCTATATTTGGGTTTCCTACATCTGTTGACCCCAGCCTGTGCAGAACCATTTCACTACCGAAGGCTCTTTTCCTGTTAAAAGAATTTCATTCTTCATTCATGGTATGGGAAGGGAATTTGGGAAGGAGAATGGGGAGAATAGTAGCCCTGAAATAACACTATTTTCACAATATTCTGAACTGATATAGAAGATCAGCCCCACTCCCCATCTCTCAAAACTCTAGAAGTTTTTCTCTCCAGAATTGTTGATCCTTCCCTGTGAGTCCCATTTAAGACGGATGCAGCTTGGATAGGTGGATCCTGAAGTTATTTCTCACTGTTTTTGCCAAAGGGCAAAGCCAAGGCCAGCATGTATGGGTTGGGAGGAGAGGGGGGAGTTGAGGGGAGTAATGTGTTTCCAATCTGTCACTTGAAGTAATTCTAAATGTCTCTACACTTCCCTTTCAGATGTCAGAAAGCAAGGCCACTGTTAAAAGACAAGGACTTCTATTAAAACCAGAACACAAAGGAACCAGGCATATTAACATCTGACTTTGTGGAAGGAGAGACAGATACTTGCCTTGGACTAAGTTTCCAGCAGATCAGTCTTGTCCACCGATGAAAAGGCTGCATTAGGAATAATGTGAAAGGATGCCTCCTTTCCTGACTCTTTGTGCAAAAAACAACAACAACAACAACAAGACCCAGAAATCCACAAAATCCACATAACAATAATAATAATAATATAATTAAAACTTACATTTGTAATGTATGTTATAGCAGATAAAATCTTTCCACATACATTATTTTACATGAATTTCAAACAATTCTAGCCAATAGAGCAGAGCAAAGATTATTATTACCATTTTACCGAAGAAAAATCCTGAAACAAAGTGGTTAAAGTATTTGTTAAAGGTCACATAGCTTATCATTTGCAGAAAGGGGAATAAAATCCAGGGCTTCATGCATCTTCTTGAGGTCTTCCTACCACAAATGGATCACTTCTTCCTATTCACAGTGAATTAAAGGAAATAAGCCATATATGCAAATTCTGACAGACAAAATAAAAGAAATGAAAAGGAGATATAGGGTCAAAGACTGAAACAGATTGTTATAAATGGATGGAAGTAACAAGAGACAGTTTTCCCATTATAAGAGATATTCTATAAAAAGGGATAAAGAGATAATTTCCATTTTCCCTTCAACTTCCAAGGAGTCTAAATATCTTAACCAGTAGAGGTTTGTGGGCTTAGCTCACACTACTATTTCTTCTTTCCCCTACCTCTTCTAATATCTTACCCTCCTCCCTACTGCAGTCCTCCCTCCCAGTCAGTCCTAAACTAGACAGACCCTTGATTTCTGTTACTCATTCCATCATTACCCTCTGCCCCTTTGATTAAATGGTGGAATCATAACTCTTCCATTTAAAAGGGGGCATTTCCTCAGTTATCTCTTTATTTCCCACTCAGGGGCACTCATTTTTGAGCTTCTTTGCCTTCACTATATCCTCATGCTAATTAAATAGTCCTCATCCTCCTCCCTCCCCCTTTTTAAAGCCATTTTTTAAGTTTGTATGTGTGTGTTATCTTTCCCCATTAGACTGTAAACTCCTTGAAAGACTCTTCTTAAGGGACTGTCTGTTTATCTAGCACGTCACATAATGCCAGGCACATAGCAAGAGCTCAGTATTTTTGGCTTATTAAAATAAATTCTTCTATATAAAACTATTAGAAATATTTCCTTTGAATGAAGTTAACCAGAAACTGGCATCTTTAGCTCTTGCTCTAGATGGCTCTTCTCTTATAGCCCTTACTCTCCCACCTAGCACAGTGTCATGTAAAATATACTGGACTGAAAAATACTTGGATTCAAGACTTATCTTTGTTAGTTACTAATACTAACCTTGAGTGTCAAGAAATTGAAGCTCACCTATTCTTCTTTAAAATGGGATGAATAATCTCTGTTATACCTACCTCAAAAGGCTATCATGAGGTTTTAACATATAAAGACTTTTGACAAACTTAAAATTCTTTACAAATGCTGATTATTATCAATTCCATATTTAACACTTTCTCCAATACACAATAATACAAATTATGGATCAGGTGATCATGTAATTAATTGTCATTTCAGGTAAGAGATGAAAAAACTGGACAATAAAATGAAATGGAGGACAGGGGGCAGAAAAATTATGATACATCATTAAATCTAGAAAGGATCTCAGAGATTTCTGGGACAAAAGACCTGTATTCTAATCCTAACTAACAAGGATGAGTATTCGCTTTCCTTTTCTGTGCCTCAATTTACTTCTCTCTAAAGGAGATACAATATAATTTATACTGAATGATGTGCCTGACACAATAATCACTACATAAATGATGATGATGATGATGATGATGATGATGTGATGATGATGATGATGTAATGATGATGTTATTCTTGGTGAATAGTATGGAGAGAAGAACAGGGAATTTAAATTCAAGGAGGCCTGATTCTGAAGCCTGGATCTGCTTTTTTAATAAATGTATGATATGAATTAAATTTTTGTGATTTATTTGTCTATAAAATGTCCTGAATGACTGAACAACAACAAAAAGAATGGTGGTGAGTCTTCCTGGACCCAGGTCATTTGCCAAGAGAAGCAGTGTAAAGTAGTGTAATAGGTAGTTTACCAGTAAGAAGACCTTGGTACTATCACTTCTGAACTATGTGGTATTGAGCCAGTCTCTTTTTATCTCTGAATCTCAGGCTGATAATCTGTAAAATGAGGATATTGAATGTATAATTGCCTAGATATCTTGCAGCTCTCATATACTACTATTTTCTTCTATATTATACATGCAAAATACTTTGTAGCTACAACATACAACAGAAATGTGAGTTATTATCATTGTGTATGATGGGGTGCTATTTCACTATAAGTCTAGGTAGATCAATTGTTAGGGGCCCTAAGCAACCAAAAGGCCTCATGGAGACAAAATGTATTCTGATAAGGAATCTAGGGGTGAAAAGAATAATACTCTTAGCTATTTTGCCCTAATTGCCCTAAAATTTTGCTCTAATGACCACATCCCTAATCTTAGGGACATCAGGAAATCTTAAACTATAATTATCCCACCTTGTCACTTGGAAATTTAAAACATCAGATGCAGCCATTCTAACTAATGAAAACCAGGATGGTGACAGGACTGGAAACCTTATCATACAAGACTCTCAGACAGTTAGCCTAGAGAAAAGAGAGTTAAAGGAAAAGACAAATATTGCTGTTTAGTCATTTTTTCAGTCCTCTCTGGCTCTCTATGATCCCATTTTTGAGTTTTCTGGCAAAGATACTAGAAAGGTTTGCTATTTCCTTTTCCCAAGTCATTTTACAGATGGAGAAACTGAGGCAACCAGAGTTAAATGACTTGTCCAGTCACAGAGCTAGTAAGTATCTGAAGTCAAATTCAAACTCTGCTTCCTCTGTATCACCTTGCTGCCTGAAGGATAAATAGCCATATTTGTATATTTGAGAGCCAGCCAGGCTAAATAAGGATTGGAAGTAATGTGAGAGACGGAAGGAAGTCGTTATAAACCTATGCAATATATATATATATATATATATGTGTGTGTGTGTGTGTGTGTGTGTGTGTGTGTGTATGTGTGTGTATGTGTGTGTGTGTGTGTGTATAAAATGCACAATATTTTACTTTTAGAATTAAATGTTTGATCTTAAATACACTCAGACTCTATAAACAACTCAAAGGGAACAACCTATTTATGAGAATTGGACTCAGAATCACCTTAACTGCCCTAAAATCCCAGCTCTGTCAGTGACCATCTGTGACATGGACAAGTTCTTTACTCTCATTCCTCAGTTTCCCTCATCTGTTATATGAGCTCATTGGACTAGATGTTGCTTAAGGTCTCTTCGGAATAAACCCTGCATGTACCATGAAAACATTTTCAAAGTAAACATTTGATCCTATGCTTGGAACATAATAGGTTCCTGAAGACTATTTTGCTGTTCCACTTCCTTTCTGACAGAAAAGTGATGCATTCAAGAGGCAGAATGAGATATATATTTTGGAATAGGATTAAAACTATTCATTTGCTTGAGTTTGCATGTTCATTATGGTTTTTTTTTCCCTTTGACTTTTTCAATGGTGGAGAGAGCGAGATTAATACATGTTAATTTTAAAAAACAAGAATGTTTACTGCATAGAATTGGATTTCCTGGTATAGACAAGACTTAGAAATCCTCTGATTAAAAAACCAAAGACTTTTGTTAATATCACAAATGATATAAATACATTAATAATTAGCCCAGTGACTGAACTTAATTACTGGGATGCCTTACAGGACGTCAAAAATTTCGGGGGGGATGTATACAATTTTTTTTAATATCCTAAAAGGGACCATTTTATAAATACAGTGAGCTGTATGAAAAAGAGGTCATCCATAAAGCTATAAACTATAAAATAAACCTTGTCTCCCCATTATCCCTTTGATGAATTAAGTTTCCTTGGAATCTTTCTAAGCATATGGCAGTTATGCTTCATCACTGTCCAACTCTCTGCCATGTTCAAAGACTTCTATTTATTGGGTGAGGTTTCTGTGTTTTTGTGGTTCTCTGATCTTCAGAGATCTTCATCATTTATAAATGAATGGGTCATTATTGGTCTCTGAAGCATCCTTAGAAAGCTATCAAGGCCTTCATTATTCATAGTCTCTACCACAAAAGAGACCCTCAGAGTCCCAAACTGTCGTAGACTTTCTAGAGGGCTTTACCTGTTAATGAGGGTTGGATTTTTTTATATCCTGGGAAGTGCTTTGGGGACTGAAAATAGGGGATTGCAATGGTGGTGTTGAAGTCCTAGAAACTCAGGATGCTTGGTGTGGATATTCCCTAGAGCAAAGACAGAGTAACTCTCAGAAATAAGCTCCCAGAACTCCCCCAAGTACCCCACTACACATACACCCCCCCCTAATTTAAAGCTCTTCAATCTGCTTTGGTCAATTATCATCTTTATTCAGATGACTCTCAGATATACATACTCAGCTTTCCTCTCTTTTCTGAGGTCTATCCTCACATCTCTAACTGCCTAATTGACATTGCCTCCCACATGGCTTATAAATGCATTCCTATCCAAAAACCAAATTTACCTACCTTCCCTATTTCTGTTGGTCACCACTGTTCCAGTCACTCAAGTTTGCAATCCTCCAAGTCATTTTCAACTTTACTCACTTATTCTCTATGTCCAATCAGTTGCCAAATATTATTCATTTTAATTAAATTTTATTTTCAGATATACTTTCTCTCCTCTCCCCATTAAAAAGGAAAGATGAACAAAATCCCTGTTTCAATAATATATGAACAAACAAATTCCAGCATTGAGTTACCATTGATTCAATCTCCTCAATTTCTTTCCTATTTATGCATTTCTCTTCATTCACATCTCCAGCATCCTAGTTATATCCATTTTCACCTCTCAACTACGCTTCTATAATACTTTACTATTCCAGGGTAATTACATTGTTCTTCTTCCCATAAGCTATGGTGTAAGTAAACCTGCCTACTTGCTGCTCCTTGTACACAGTGTTTGTTTCCTTTCTTCATTCCTCTGCAGAGGCTTTCTCCTTTTCCTTCCCACCATCCTCTCTCTTTTTCTCCCTCTACCCCAGGTTATAGCAATTACTTCTTTTTTCAATCTAGGGGGCAACAAATGGCTCTTCATGTGTTCCTCTATTGCTTTATGAAGTTTTTATTTAAAAAGTTAGAATAACTAGATCAATAGTCTAGAGTTGAGAATTTTGGAAATATCTAACATTCAGGCAGAGATTTAAATCTCTGCTCTGATTTGAATTTAAGTGTTTTCTTTAGTTTAACATAGTGTCTGAAATGCAATAGTTACTTGATAAATGCCAGTTTACTAATTGACTGACTTTGGCTAACTTCTGGTTTCTGTATGGCCAAGACAAAAATTCAGATTGCCAGAAACTTTGGTCAATAGCTGAAGGAAACATTCCCCTTCCTCACTTTTTTCCCCCCTTCTCTTTATTTATGTATTTATTTATTCATTCATTCATTCATTTGTTTGTTTGTTTATTTATTTTGTTTGAAAAAACAAAATAAGAAAAAAAGAAAAACAAAAGGAATTCAAAACAAAATTAAACAAAACAAAAGAACATTGTCATGTCTGGCAGAACATCAGGGAATATTCAAAATATATTACAACAAATTACTAGATCAAGAAAGTATGTGTGTGTGTGTGTGTGTGTGTGTGTGTGTGTGTGTGTGTATATATATATATATATATATATATATATATATATGTATATATTAGTAGAAGAAATTATATTCATGAATGTCCATTTTTTCTTTGCTTCCTTGTAAATTCGTCCTGGTAAATAGCTACTTTATTATGATGTGAATATATTACCAATGGGAATGATGATAAAAGAGAAGACATATTGGGAGAGAGAGGGCACCAGAGCAAAACACTTTTGAGGAAAGACAGGATTGATGAGGTATGGATAGTGGCAGGAATATGGATTGTTCTCCTAGTTCTCCAAAACACCAGGTTACAGCTTGAAGGGAGAAATTCCCTAACTCAAAAGGCTGTGATAAGAAAAGGCTTTTTCAGAAAGATAATGCTCTCTTGGTTGGCAATATCAAGTGATTTTGCAGAGACATTTTCTAAGAACTTATTGTATACAGAAACAGAACAATAGAAGATAATAGGCAAGACCACTTAAGTTTTGCATCTGAAGTTAGATAATTTTTCTTCCAGCTTCCAGAGGGTGTGGGACCATATAGGTTTGTATATGAAAAGAGTCTTTCCTTAGAGTTTCTTCCAGAGAATGTAAAAAAAAAAATCCACTTAAGTTTGTTTGCATCACTTTACCTGGACGGGCTGTCTGGTTTCGCCCTCATCAAGGATGAAAGGAGAGAAAGAATAAATGAGGGGAGGAAAACACAATTAGCAATGGTAATTGTAAAAAAATTTTTCAAAGCAACTTTCTCTGATGGAATATTATTGTTCTCTGGGAAATGATGAGCAAGAGGCTCTCAGGAAATAAAGAAAAAAAATCTGGAAAGTCCTGTATGAACAAAGTGAAATATATTGTGTATAAATTAATAGCAATATTCTGGGATGACCAGCAGTGAATTATTTTGTTGCTCTCAGTATTATAATTATCCACAACTACTCTGAAGCACTTATGAAGAAAAATCCTATCCATACTCAGAGAAGGCACTGATTGAATCTAAATACAGATGGAAGCATTCTCTATTTCTCTTTTTCTCTATTTTTTTTATTATAGCTTTTTTTATACAAAACACATGCATGGGTAATTTTTCAACATTCACCCTTGCAAAAACTTCTGTTTCAACTTTTTCCCTTCTTCCATCTACCCCCTTCCCTATATGGCAAGTAGTCCCATACATGTTAAATATGTTAAAGTGTATGTTAAATATCTCTTTATTTTTAACTTAATTTTTCTTGAAGGTTTTTTTTTTTTAATTAGGTTAGGAGATCTATGCTTTTTTTCACAACTTTTACGGAAAGGTTTTACATAACTTCACATGTGGTTTCTTAATTGTGGTTTGGGATAAAGAAGAGAACCTAAACTCAAAAATGTTAAAAACAAACAAAAAATGTAAAAAAAAATGTTTTGAATGTAACTGAGAAAGAATATTAAATAAGAAAAATAATTGAGACATTAAAAATAAAAAAAAATAAAAGTTAACCTATCAAAAATAAATAAATTCTCTCTGGATAGGGAGCCATCTAATATTACTCTTTGGGATAGAAACTTTTTTTTTTTTTTTTTTTTTACTTCAGTGTTCAGTTTTTTTTCCTGAAGATGAACCCCAGTAACGTCATAGTAAGTTTCTATGGGGGAGGAGAGGGGTCTTTCTTTGTTGCTTGTTCAACTTTTGAAATAAGAGGTATTAGTATAAGTACCTCTAACTGTGGACTGGGGGATGGGGCCTTGAGCTTCCTTTCAGCTCTCCTCTCTGATCAGGAACCACAAACCAAGAGCTTCCCCCTCCTGCAGGTGCCCACTGCCAGTGGGAGGCCCAGACTCACTACTTCTGCACTCTATAGGTGCTGGCTTCTTACCCTGGGTTGGGTCTCAGCAGCACAGCTGTGCTTGGCAGTCCCAATCAATCGAGGTTCACTCTGTCTTTGCAGACTCAAACCCAGGCCCCACCAACTGTCCAGCAGGTGAAAGTCTCTGGGACACCTGCTGAGACTCCAGTCACACCTAGCTAGCCCAGGGTCCCCACCTGGTTTTCTATAGTTAGCCTGGAGATGTTTATACTTCACCCAGATTAATCCCAGCCTGGGGTCTTTCTTCAGATCCTGTCAGGTCGTACCAGGAGGATCCCAGTTCCATCCCAAATCCTTCTGTTTTTTCACCAGTCTGTGTTCACTCTGCACCTCAGGTGCAGGCCCCCTGAGGTGCAGATTTGTTCTATTTCTGGGGGAAATTAGGACAGCTTGAAATTTACCAACCTACTCCATTTTCCCAACTTTCAATTTTGGGGTTCCTTCAAGTCTCTGCTGAACACCACTTTCTGAGGAATTCTCTTACTTCTCCTTGAGATGTGAAAGGACTTCTGTCTCTCAAGTCATCCAAGGGGACTTCTCTGAAGCTGTCATATCTTCCTTGTATATAAGTTGACTAGCTAGTTCTTTATATGTCTCCCTCATTAAATATTAGTTCCTTGAAGGCAAGAAATGTTTTTACCTTCTTTTTGTTTAATCCACAAATTTTTGCACAGTTCCTAGCAATCATTTAATAAATCTGTATTGATTAGTTGAGCAATTTATCACTTGCTTGCTGGGGGAAGTCTTCACTTGTAGTAGACAGCCTCCCACTTCACCAATAGGTTTGAGGATTATTGGTTAATCCTTAACCTAATTTAATTCATCTGTTGAGACAGTTTTACAGGGTATGTACAGGGCACACATGCAGCTTTTTGGAGGCACAGATGAGAGTTGGTGGAAGGGAGACTCCAATGGTGGATGAGCAAGCGCTCACACCAGAGGCCCTGGTCCTCTCTGAATGGCTCATACAGCCCCTTTCATCTGTAAAATGACCTGAAGAAGGAAATGACAAACTATTCCATTATTTTTGCCAAGAAAACCCCAAATGGAGTCACAAAGAGTCGAACATGACTGAAACGATTGAACAAGAATTCTTCCAAGAATTATAATATCTCGTTATTCATAATGGTACACATAAATATATATATTACATGATTTCTGCTCTTAAAGAATTTTTAGTGTTCTAAAACTAAGACAAATAACTCACAAGATCATGGGTATGGGAGCAAGAAATAATAGAGACACTCAATGGATCACAATTCTTTTTTTTTTTTTTTAATAACTTTTTATTGATAGAACGCATGCCAGGGTAATTTTTTACAGCATTATCCCTTGCATTCACTTCTGTTCCGATTTTTTCCCTCCCTCCCTCCACCCCTTCCCCCAGATGGCAAGAGTCCTTTACATGTTGAATGGGTTGCAGTATATCCTAGATACAATATATGTGTGCAGAACCGAACAGTTTTCTTGTTGCACAGGGAGAATTGAATTCAGAAGGTATAAATAACCCGGGAAGAAAAAGAAAAATGCAAACAGTTTATATTCATTTCCCAGTATTCTTTCTCTGGGTGTAGCTGCTTCTGTCCATCTTTGATCAATTAAGGCTCTCTTTATCGAAGAGGTCCACTTCCATCAGAATACATCCTCAAACAGTATCGTTGTTGAGGTATATAATGATCTCCTGGTTCTGCTCATTTCATTCAGCATCAGTTCATGTAAGTCTCTCCAGGCCTCTCTGTATTCATCCTGCTGGTCATTCCTTACAGAACAATAATATTCCATAACATTCATATACCACAATTTACTCAACCATTCTCCAATTGATGGGCATCCATTCATTTTCCAGCTTCTAGGCACTACAAACAGGGCTGCCACAAACATTTTGGCACATACAGGTCCCTTTAATGGATCACAATTCTGGCAAGTAAGAGGCTCACCCCTCAGCTGCACAGGCTTGGGTGCATAACAATGGAATGTATACCCCAACTGAGAGCCCAGATCTCTGAATCTTTGCCTTTATATCTGAGGGGTTTTGCTGGGCAGATTCATTAGGGCCGAATGGAAGGAATAATTTAGGGGCAGTTGATCAGCAGGTATTCTGAAATGAGGCACATATTAATCACAAAGGCATTGGGATTTAGAAAGTTGGTTGACCTTGCATCACTAAATTTCATGAAGTTTGCTAAACTGTTTGTGATCAATAGAGCCTTGCCTAAAAAGTAGCTGACTCAACTAGGATTGGATACACAGGAACTTCCCAGTTCATAGATGAATAGATTGGTGATCAAACATGGAGTCACTTCTACCAGTTAGGATCTAACTAGCCCAGCAGTAAACCAAATCTCGCAATCATAGTATAAGTTTTTCATTTTTCCATCTTATAAGGAAAAACTCAGACAAAGGAGATGGAAGAAGAAAGGGAGGTACATTTTAGTTCAAAATGAGGAAGAATTCCCAATTATAAATATTCAGTATTGATATGGGCTGCCTAGAAAGGGAGGGAGGGAAAGAGTTCCCAATCTTTGAAGGTCTTCAAGGAAAGCCTAAATGACTCTTTTTTAGAGATGTTGTACAGAGGATTTATAATTCAGATAACTTTTGAACTTGATGATTTCTGAGCTCTCCTCTGACTGAAATGTTAAGATTCAAATGTCCATGTCTACTTCAAATTTCCTTGACCTACAATTTCAGGTTCTACACAGTATAACTCTCATTCGCATTTAAACATTTCATACAAACTATGGAGTCAAATTGGTCTATATAGCATTCTTGAAAATTGCACTACTAACTCTTGCCCCCATGCCCTCATTCACCATTCCTTAAATGTATTTTCATCACTCTATGTTAATAATAAAAACTATGTTTACCGGCTGGTAAAACTATCCCAGCATACAGGATAAACAAGATTGAGGGTAACCCCCAGCCCTCAAACACATCAATGAGTGAGGGATTGTTCTACCCTAAGCATGTAAAGACTTTTCCCAGTGGAAAATTATATGAGAATAATTTGTTCCAAGTCAAGAAGGTAACGAAAGCAGGCACTGTGGAACATTTTCAACTTGGTCAGACATCAAACTCACCAAGGTTATCCACTGCCTTCTAGGTCACCACCAGTCATCCTGAGCTTTTATTGTCACAAGGCATTATTGACTCAGGAGGAGAAAGTGAGACTGATGATTTTGTGTAACCTTGCTTCACTTAAATCCAATTCATGCATTAGTCAAGACATTGCCCTGTGACATCACAGGTCCCTTTCAAAATGAATGATAAAAAAATATAAAGTTTGCAAAGCATTTCACACACATTATCACATTTGATCCTCACCATAATCCTAACATGTGGATACTACTGTTAGCCCCATTTTACAGATAAGGGAAATGAGTTGTCTATGGCGCTTCCTAGGTTGATAAGACTGGATATCTTCTGAAGTATTATTTTAATGCCTCAATGTTTCCTTGATCCCAACATCTTCCATCTTTTCTCTCTCACAAAAAAATCAAACCCTAAACTTTCAAAGCTTTTAACATACAACTTCATCGGTGTCAGGTATATTTGGGATAGCTGAGAGTCTAAGTGTTGAAACCAATCTGGAAGAAGATCGCTACCACAAAGATTTTTCTCCTTGTTCCTACCTTCCTCAGTAGCAGCAAGGGAGTCACTGGTGAGCTCTACTTTCATAGGAATACTAGAAGAATTGCTGTTAAAAATATTGTGACAAGTTATATGGAGCACCAAGGGATATTCCTGGCTTTATCAAGAGTAAGGCAATCATTTCCACAGTCATAAAAACACCTTGGCAAGCAGAGACAGTAAATGTAATAAAAGGGGAGAAAATGTTGTCTAAGCTCATAAAGGAGGAGGTGATTGTGTAGTTACAGGCCTTCATAAAATCCTTCAAGGTATGAGAGGGAAAGAATTGGGTCAGGAAGAAGTATAAAATCACCACCATTGAGTTAGCTCACCTAAGCGAGATCCACTGTATGGAAAACAATAGGTCAATTTTATTATCTCGGCATATAAAGGATGGCAACATGTCACTCTGGATCCAGAGCAACATGTACTCTAAGGCAATATGTTCTGAAGAAGTTACTCTGAGAATAATAGAATTCTGTTCAGAGATGGCCAAATCTCAATTCCTCCCTGAAGAATACATCCTGTCTACAAATTCTAATCATCCAATATTACATATTATCTTCCTGAACACTTGTAATGCCTATGAGTGCTAACTCTTATGAAGTAGTACACTGACCTCAACATTTTAACTTAAAACTAGTCAAAATTTATGAAATCTACCCATTGGTTCTTATTTTTCTCTCTGGTGTTATACTCCCTCTCTAATGTGACAAAACTTCAGCTATTTTTACTTTAGAAAATTTTCCAAGGATCCTCTCTTTTATAAAAAATATTCAATGATTTGATTTGAAATTTAGATTATGCCCAGGGCAAGGATGTCCAAGTTTTGTCAACAGTGGTTCACATGTTCCAGTGCTTATAGATCAGGGATATAACAGTAACTAACCAACTGCCTCAGTAGGAGAGGAGGATTCTCTTAATCATTAAGTCATGAAACATTAATCCAAAACCTTTTGTGTGCCAGTAAGCTAGGTGACACAGTGGATAGAGAAACTTCTAGTCATGTAGGTGGAAATTGGAAGTGACTAGACTATCTTCCATGTCACAGGACAACTATCAACACATCTGAGAGAGTCTACTTTGTCATGGAAGAGGGCTTGGTCATTGTGTGGGGGACCTCATCTCTGATTTTTTTTAATTCTGTTTCCCCTCCTCATCCTATAGTCAATTGCTTGCACAGTTTGACATTATATATCTCCTCTTTGCATTTTGTGTGTGTTGAAATAAAACAACTCATTCCCACTTCAGAAAAAAATAAAGATGAAAAGATATGACATGTAGCTAAGACAGCTTTAACTTGACCTATTTAAGTGAGTTATTAATATTTTTTATTTATTTAATGATTACTTTATAATGACAACATTATTCCTTGCACTCGTTTCTTTTCCGATTTTTTTTCCCCGAGTTATTAATATTGAAAAATGGGAAGTAAAGGAACAGATGCTTAGCATAATTACTGGCATAGAGTATTTAACAAATTTGTAGGATGATTAATTGATAATAGACATTGACACGGAGTTTATTTCCTAAGAAACTTTAATCCATATATCACAATGCCCACAACAACACCACCAAAAGATCACAATGATATCCTTAGTCTCTTAGTATTTAATCTCCTTGTCAAAGTGTGAAAAGATAGTAACTAAAGGCAACACCAGTCTAAAGTACAAGTTCATTTGTAAAACACTATGGAGGATAACATAGAACAATGAAAAGTAGTGCTGAGTCACTGGAAAGGCTGACAGACTGTAATAAAATGATAATCAACTAAAGGATTCCTCAAAACCTGAAATGTTTGTGGCATTCTAGACTTCATTCAAAGTACCAAAAATGCCACTTTGAATAGCTTCCTCTTTGATTTCTCAGAACAATACATTTTTAATATCAACTTTTTCACCTGATTTGGAGGTAACTGTAAATACTTTTCTCATATATATAGAGTTCAATATTCACTTATCTTGCATATTAAAAAACAAAATGTTCATTCTCCTGGACAATATACTGATGTTTCTCCTGAACTTTGGAATTTATGTTTTTCCAGATTTAGTTATACCAAAATTTGAAAAAAAGAGTTTTGTTTTTTGGTTTTTTGGTTTTTTTAACCAGGTAAATCATGCTACCTTCAAAGAATTTTTTTCTTTGTCATTTCAAGATCCCAAACTTTGGAAAAACTATTTGCATCTCATATGCTCATAGTTGGGTTTGAACAATTATGATTTAGGAATTTTTAGTGAACAGTATTTATCTTGAACATATATGCTGCACTAAAAATCCTTATCTTTTCCTTTTTAACTTTGTGAATGGCCTCATTCTTAGATTAATCCCATAAAGTAGTCTTTATATACTTAAGACTTGTTAAAACAATCCATAATTGGCTTTTAAATTATTTTGCCTGCTTGCCCCAGGACAATATCATGACTCAGGATACTACCTCACAAAAGATAGACAAAATATAGAAATAACAAGGAAATATTTAAGGAGAAAGAGAAAGGATTTGAAGTCATTCATTATCTGCTGTAAATGTCTCAATCTAAGATAGCTCACATTTTTGTAGTATTGTAAGCACTTTATTCAAAACACTGTAATGTAGGTTATACAAGAGTTAGTCTGTTTTTACAGAGGAGGAAACTGAAACTCATAAAGGAATTCATAGAATTTAGAGCTAAAAGAAACTATAGAAGTTATTTAATCTAATTCTTCAGTTTATAGACAAGGAAATCAAGTTTGAAAAGTTAGAGGATTTATGAAATGTCAAAGAACTATTAAGTCTCAAGACTGATATTCAAACCCATGTCTCCTGATAATAGGACTAGAACCCTTATACCACAGCCAACTGCCTCTGCAGGTCATTCAGAATTCCAGATTAATCGTAAGAATGCATCTGATTGCTCCATGTGGAATTTTTTTTTCTTGGCTGGAAAGTCACAAATCATCTGTATGTCCTTTGAAATCTATCCAGGAGTACAGACAGACAAATGATCAAAGCAGGAGCAAGTCTGGAAAGCTATTGGATCATTTGAAATGTGCCCCAACCTGAGCCTGAAAAATTCAGGAGAAAAGCATGGACTATCTGCACAGTTTGCTGTGAAAGATCTTCTCTCTTTTTAGCCTAGCAAAATAGAAACTTTCTGAATTAAAATACCTGAACAAAAGAGACAGAAGAGGTCATTTAGTCCAGTGCTCACAATTTGTTGACCATCCCCTAATTTAAGACCTTTGGGAATAGAAAACTCATTACTACCAAAGCCAGTCCATCCCACTTTTGTATAGCTATCACTGTCAGTACTTTGTTTTCCACATTAAATCTTGCCTTGTTCAAGGAAAGATAGAACAAAATCAGGGATGCTAAATAGATTTGCTTTTTAAAAAGGAACAAATATACTGATATCCTGCTGTATATATGAATTGGCCTGATCATTCTGGAAAGCAACTGGAAGTTATATTTTTTTCCTTTTTAAATTTTTTTTCTTTATTAAAGATTTTTATTTTTCCAAAACATATGCATGGATAATTCTGCAACATTAGCCCTCTCCTACATGGCAAGTAGTCCAATGTATGTTAAGGAAATTATGTTGTTAAAAAGTAAATAAAATATGCTTTGTCTTTGACCCAGAGCTCTCAGTGTTGGGCATAAAACCCAAGAGGTTAAAGATGATAATGATAATGGCTCACATTCATGTAGTACTCAATGTTTTCATTGTGCTTTACCTCCTTTCATTCTCATAACATTTCTATAAAGTAAATGCTATTGTTACATGTTTTTGATTCTTTATTTTTTTTGTTGTTGTTGTTCCTGGGGGCGTTTTTTGGTTTGTTTTTAAAAATTATGAAACTGAGGGTACAAAAGCTTAAATGAGTTTCTCAAAATTGTGTGACTAGTCAATGTCTAAGGCTGATTTAAAGTGCAGTATACTACATATTAAGTTGCCTAGTCAGCAAAATAGAGCAATATCTCTTAAAGTAGTAACAAAATAAAAATAGCCAATGCCCATGGTTTGTAAATGTATCACATTAGCAGAACTGGTAAAAACGATTAATTCAAAACTGCATGGGAAGATTTCTATGAATTGTTGCAGAGTTTAGCAACTAAAAAGAAGAAAATGGTATATACAATTACAACAATTAAAGTAGAAAGAAAAATAAAAGGGAAATTGAACCCTGCACTTTCAATTTTCAAACACACTCTGGAAAAGAATTTACCTCATAGGGTTGTTGTATTCATTAAATAAGTAAATATATAAAAATGGTTTGCGAATCTTGAAGTTTTATATAAAAATGTTATTTATAATAATATATTTTGCATAATATTTATATATTTATAAGTATAATTTGTATTTTTAAATATCATTTGAAACATAAAATAAATATAAATATAAAATTATTATCATTAACATTAATATC
The DNA here is from genome assembly GCF_016432865.1 of Antechinus flavipes. Classification (NCBI taxonomy): domain Eukaryota; kingdom Metazoa; phylum Chordata; class Mammalia; order Dasyuromorphia; family Dasyuridae; genus Antechinus; species Antechinus flavipes. The sequence goes on from NC_067398.1 coordinate 632,408,587, forward strand.
CTGACTATAAAAAGTAGATTTATCCAAATTCACAAGTATCAGAGTACTACACAGTGGATTAAGTACCTAGGTCCTCTGACTCCAAAAACTGTATTTTTCCATTGTAATTTATCCTAGACCTCTCCCAAAGGGTACTAACACTATATAAGTATCATCAATCATTAATGAACACTTTAAAATTATAAGGGCTCATTTTATATCTTGTAATTTTGCTTGTTTCTAGTATTTTTGTATTTTATTCTCTGGGATTCTTTAAATATACCATCATCTCATCTGCAAAGAGTAATTTGGTTTCCTCCTTACCTACTCTAATTCCTTTATTTTTTCCCCTATTTTAAAGAGCAAGGGCCAGGAAAACAATGACTGCATCTCACCTCAGGTGCCACCTTGGAAGAAGCAAATACTTAAAGCCCACTAGAGCTTGCTCTGAAAAGAACCACTTGAAAAATCTGAATTTGGGGATATGTCCCTGCTCCTGCAAGGAGCAAAGCACAAGTTTAACAAAAAATTAAAGGTCAATGAATAGTCTGGGAGAGAGAAGGAATGAGGAAACTGACTTAGAAAGCTAGTAGGTTGAAAGGAAAAATCAAAACACAAGTTCAAAAGATAATAAAGTCAAAACAGCTATTATAGAAAGCCCCAAAGTCAAAAAAAAGTTTCCTGGAAAAGCACCAAAAGGAATTTAAAAAGCAAATATGAGACTTAGAGGTAAAAATAGGAAGCTAAATGAGAGTTGATGCAAGAAAATTATGAAAAGAGAATCAATACCTTGGTAAAAGAAACATGAAAAATACTGAAGAAAATGATATCTTAAAAACCAAAATTGACAAAATTGCTTTTTTTTAAGAAAGAAAAAAAGAAAGAAAGGTACAAAAATCCACTGAAGAAAACAACTTCTTAAAATAGAACTGGTCAAATGGAAAAAAGAGGTACAAAAATTCACTGAAGAAGAGGCTCCGTAAAAAATAGAATTAGTCAAATGGGAAAAAAAAGGATACAAAATTCATTGAAGAAAATTATTCCTTAAAAGCTAGAATTGGACAGATGGAAGGTAATGACTCCATAGAAGATAAAAATCAATAAAACAAAATCAAAAGAATGGGAAAAAATAGAAGAAAATGTGAAATACATCATTGTAAAAATAGCAGCCCTAGAAAATAGATAGGAGGAACTCTTTAAGAATTATGAGACTACCTAAAAGTCATGACCAAAAAAGAGAGCTTAGACATCATCTTTCTTTTCTTTTTTGGGAGGTATAAAACTAACTTTATTTTATCTTATTTTAAATGATAGTTTTTTTTTTAATTTTCAAAATATTTGCAAAGATAGTTTTCAACATTCACCCTTGCAAAAACCTTGTTCCAAATTTTTCTCCTTCCTGTTTCCCACTCCCTCCCCTAGACAGCAAGCAATCAAATATATGTTAAATATGTGCAATTCTTCTTTACAAATTTCCACATTTGTAACAGACATCACCTTTCAAGAAATTATCAAGGAAAACTTTCCTGATATTCTAGAGCCAGAGGATAAAATAGAAATAGAAAGGATCCATTGACCACCTCTGGAAATAGATCCCAAAATGAAAATTCCCAGGAATATTATAGTTAAATTCCAGAGCTATCAGGTCAAGGCTTGCTATTGCAACCAACCATAAAGAATCAATTTAAGTATTGTGAAATCTCAACTAGGATAACACAGAATTTAGCAGCTTCTACATTAAAGGATCAGAGGGCTTAGAATGATATTCTGGAAAGCAAAGGAGCTAAAATTAAAATAAAAAATAACCTAAGCAGTAAAACTGAGTATAATTCTTAAGGGGAAAAAAACTAATATTTAATAAAATAGAGGACTTTCAAATTTGCCTGGTGAAAAGACCGGAACTGACTAGAAAATCTGATTTTCAAATACAAGACTCCAGAGAAACACAAAAAGGTAAACAGGAAAGAGAAATCATAAGGAATATGAAAAAGTGAAACTCTTTACTTTCTTATATGAAATGATATCTATAACTCCTATGCCCTATCTGATTATTAGGACAGTTAGAAAGCATTTACATAGAAAGAGAGCATTGCTGTGACTTGACTATGATAGGATGACTTTCAAAAATAAAATTAAATTAAGAGGGGAGAAAGAGGAATGCTTTGGGAGAAGGAGAAAGAGCAAGATATAAAAAAGAAAATTATCTCATATTTTAAAAGTTGCAAAAAGAGCTTTTACAGTGGATGGAAATATGGGGGTGGGGTAGTGGGCAATGTTTGAGAGGCTTATAATCAGAAATGGCTCAAAGGGAATAATAGTGTGATATAAAAATCTATCTTACATGGAACTGGCAGGGAAGAGAAAAAGAGAAGCAAGGAGTGTATAGCAGGGAAGGCAAGTTAAGGTAGGAAGTGGTCAGAAACAAAACAGACTTTTGAAAAGGAACAGGATAAAAAGAGTGAGAGAGAAGAATACATGGGGAAAAATTAGAATGGAGAAAAACAGTGATGGTATCTCTGAATGTTAATGGGAAGAATTCACCCTTAAAAATCAAATCAGATAGCAGAATGGATAATAAACCAAAATCAGACAATATGTTGTTTACAAAAAACACAACCAAAGGAGAGACATACATAGAATAAAAAATAACAGGTTTGAAGCAGACTCTATTATTTTAGCACAAGTTTTTAAAAAGGATATTAATCATGATCTCAGACTGAGTAAAAACAAAAATATGTCTAATTAAAAGAGATAAACAGGGATATTATGCTAAAAAAGTACTAGAGATAATGTAATAATATGGATATTAAACATATATGCACCAAATGGTATGCCAAACAAATTCTTAACAGAAAAGCCAAATGAGTTATAGGAGGAAATAGTAAAACTAAACTAGTGAGGGACCTTAACTTTCCCCTCTCAGAAGTAAATAAATCTAACTGAAAAATAAACAAGAAAGAAATTACAAAGATAGAATTTTAGAAAAGTTAAATATGATAATCTGGAGAAAAATTGAATGGAATTAGAAACTAGTAAACCTTTTCTTCGCTACATATGTCTCCTACACAAAAGATGACCATTTATCAGGGCATAAAAACTTCACAACCAAATGCAGAAAAGTGTGGAAATATTTAATGCATCATTTTCAGATAATAATGCAATAAAATTATGTAAATAAATATCATAGAAACATAACTTAAAATAAATTGAAAACAGTAGTCTAATTCTAAAAATTGTGTGAGTCAAAAAACAAATCGCAGAAGTAATTAATAATTTCATTAAAGAGAATGATAATAATGAGGAAACACACTAAGATTTTTTAAAAAATATTTTATTTTATTTTATAATAACTTTATATTGACAGAATCCATGCCAGGGTAATTTTTTTTATAACATTATTCCTTGCACTCGCTTCTGTTCTGATTTTTCCCCTCCCTCCCTTTACCCCCTCCCCTAGATGGCAAGCAGTCCTATATATATTAGATATATTGCAGTATATCCTAGATACAATATATGTTTGCAAAACCGAACAGTTCTCTTCTTGCACAGGGAGAATTAGATTCAGAAGGTAAAAATAACCCGGGAAGAAAAACAAAAATGCAAATAGTTCACATTCATTTCCCAGTGTTCTTTCCTTGGGTGTAGCTGCTTTTGTCCATCATTTATCAATTGAAACTCAGTTAGGTCTCTTTGTCAAAGAAATCCACTTCCATGAGAATACATCCTTATACAATATCGTTGTCAAAGTGTATAATGATCTCCTGGTTCTGCTCATTTCATTTAGCATCAGTTCATGTAAATCTTTCCAAGCCTCTCTGTATTCATCCTACTGGTCATTTCTTATAGAACAATAATATTCCATAACATTCATATACCACAATTTACCCATCCATTCTCTAATTGATGGGCATCCATTCAATTTCCAGTTTCTAGCCACTACAAATAGGGCTGCCACAAACATTTTGGCACATACAGGTCCCTTTCCCTTCTTTAGTATCTCTTTGGGGTATAAGCCCAGTAGTAGCACTGCTGGATCAAAGGGTATGCACAGTTTGATAACTTTTTGGGCATAATTCCAGATTGCTCTCCAGAATGGTTGGATTCATTCACAACTACACCAACAATGCATCAGTGTCCCAGTTTTCCCGCATACCCTCCAACATTCATCATTATGTTTTCCTGTCATCTTAGCCAATCTGACAGGTGTGTAGTGGTATCTCAGAGTTGTCTTAATTTGCATTTCTCTGATCAATAGTGATTTGGAACACTCTTTCATATGAGTGGTAATAGTTTCAATTTCATCATCTGAAAATTGTTTATTCATATCCTTTGACCATTTATCAATTGGACAATGGCTTGATTTCTTATAAATTAGAGTCAGTTCTCTATATATTTTGGAAATGAGGCCTTTATCAGAACCTTTAACTGTGAAGATGTTTTCCCAATTTGTTGCTTCCCTTCTAATCTTGTTTGCATTAATTTTGTTTGTAAAAAGGCTTTTTAATTTGATAAAATCAAAAATTTCTATTTTGTGATCAGTAATGGTCTCTAGTTCATCTTTGGTCACAAATTTCTTTCTCCTCCACAGGTCTGAGAGATAAACTATCCTATGTTCCTCTAATTTATTTATAATTTGTTCTTTATGCCTAGGTCATGGACCCATTTTGATCTTATCTTGGCATATGGTGTTAAGTGTGGGTCCATACCTAATTTCTGCCATACTAATTTCCACTTATCCCAGCAGTTTTTATCAAATAATGAATTCTTATCCCCAAAGTTAGGATCTTTGGGTTTGTCAAACACTAGATTGCTATAGCTGACTATTCTGTCTTCTGAATCTAACCTTTTCCACTGATCAACTTATCTATTTCTTAGCCAATACCAAATGGTTTTGGTGACTGCTGCTTTATAATATAATTTTAGATCAGGTACAGCTAGGTCACCTTCATTTGATTTTTTTTTTCATTAATTCTCTTGAGATTCTCGACTTTTTATTGTTCTATATGAATTTTGTTGTTATTTTTTCTAGATCATTAAAATATTTTCTTGGAAGTCTGATTGGTATAGCACTAAATACATAGATTAGTTTAGGGAGTATTGTCATCTTTATTATATTCGCTTGGCCTATCCAAGAGCACTTAATATTTTTCCAATTATTTAAGTCTGACTTTATTTGTGTGGAAACTTTTTTGAAATTTTGCTCATATAATTCCTGACTTTCCTTTGGTAGATAGATTCCCAAATATTTTATGCTATCAACAGTTATTTTGAATGGAATTTCTCTTTGCTGTTGGATTTTGTTGGTGATGTATAAAAATGCTGAGGATTTATGGGGATTTATTTTGTATCCTGCTACTTTGCTAAAATTATGAATTATTTCTAATAGCTTTTTAGTAGAATCTCTGGGGTTCTCTAGGTATACCATCATATCATCTGCAAAGAGTGATAGTTTGGTTTCCTCATTGCCTACTCTAATTCCTTTAATCTCTTTCTTGACTCTTATTGCAGAGGCTAATGTTTCTAATACAATATTGTATAATAATGGTGATAGTGGGCAACCTTGCTTCACTCCAGATCTTACTGGGAAAGGTTCCAGTTTTTCCCCATTGCATATGAGGCTTACTGATGGTTTTAAATATATGCTCCTGATGATTTTAAGGAAAAGCCCATTTATTCCTATGCTCTCAAGTGTTTTTATTAGGAATGGATGTTGGATTTTATCAAATGCTTTTTCTGCATCTATTGAGATGATCATATGGTTTTTGTTTGTTTGGTTATTGATATAGTCAATTATGTTAATAGTTTTCCTAGTATTGAACCAGCCCTGCATTCCTGGTATAAATCCTACTTGGTCATAGTGTATTATCCTGGGGATGATTTTCTGTAGTCTTTTTGCTAATATTTTATTTAAGATTTTAGCATCAATATTCATTAGGGATATTGGTCTATAATTTTCTTTCTCTGTTTTCAACCTACCTGGTTTAGGTATCAGTACCATGTCTGTGTCATAAAAGGAGTTTGGTAGGACTCCTTTAATCCCTATTTTTTCAAATAGTTTATTTAGCATTGGAGTTAATTGTTCTTTAAATGTTTGATTGAATTCACATGTAAATCCATCTGGTCCTGGGGATTTTTTCTTAGGGAGTTGGTTGATAGTTTGTTCTATTTCTTTTTCTGAGATGGGACTGTTTAGTATATTTGCTTCTTCCTCTGTTAGTTTGGGCAAGCTATATTTTTGGAGGTATTCTTCTATTTAATTTCATTTCTTTCCCTCCAAATGCCCAATTATTGTTTATTTTTTTTAAGCCAGAAGTTATTTTTATTGTTCATTCATGTCAACACTTTGCTACCCTATCTGGGATTTTCTTGGCAAAGATAGTAGAATGGTTTGCCAGATAGCCAGGGATTAAAAAGCAAGGTGCCCTATTATTGTTGAGAGCATCAATTCTATTCTCTCAAATTACAATTTACGTATCATTCTTAATTCTCTTCACTATCTCTCGTCCTTCTCATCCCACATCCAATGTGTTGTGAAGGTCTTTTGCAATAACTCTCAAATATACCCATTCCTTTCTTCTGGAACTGAAATCACGTGGTTCTTAACCTCATCATCTCATCCTTGGATTATTAAAATCATCTTCTGGTGGGTCTGCCTTCCATCTCTCTTCCTACTCCCTTCCATTCAGCCAATAACATAACTTTTCTATAACACAGCTCTGAGCACATTACCCCCCAAGTCAATAAACTACAGTGGCTGTTTTATCACCTTCTAGATAAAGGTAATAAAAAACAGAATCCTCCATTTGGCATTCCACTCCCCACCACACTCAGGTCTTCCTAGTATTCTTACAGCTTACTCCTTTACCCTATCCCTTATACTCTGTGATCAAATGACATTGATCTTTCTGCTATTCCCTGAACAAGGTACTTCATCTCTTGTTTCTGGGTATTTTCTCCATCACTTATCCCTTAAATGTTCTCTCTCCTCACCACTTCTTACTGGCTTCCTTGGCTTTTTCAAGTCTCATTCCTTCAAATCTTTTTTTCAGAATATCAACTATAAGAAACCTTTCTCAGTCTCTCTTAATCCCAGTGCTTTCCTTCTTCTAATTATTTCCCTTTGCCCTATATGTAATTTGTTTGTTCAATTCTACTTATTTTCTCACCCATTAAATTCTAAACTCCTTGATGATAGCAATTATATTTTCCTTTTTGTATCTTGGCTTTTAGCATAGTGCCTAGCACATGGCAAACATTTAATAAATGTTTATTGACTGACCAATTGATCCTTCTAGAGACATCAAGATGGTGCAGTGGATGGATGCATTAGTCCTGGAGCCAGAAAAATCTGAATTCAGATACTAAGTTCAGTGACCTTGAGCAAGATCTTAACCTCATTTCCCTTAGTTTTTTCAGCTATATATCGGGATAATAACAGCACTTTCCTCAAAGAGTTGTTCTGAGAATCAAATAAGATAATATAAATTTAGCATGGTATCTGGCACATAGTAGATACTATATAAATGCTTATACTTCTCCCTTCATCCAAAAAAATTTAAATTTCTAGAAAAAATGATGTGCATTTGCTGCTACCTCATAGCTACTTGATGGCTTCCTAATGATTTCATTATCAATAATACTCCTTTTAAAAAAAATAAATAATTTCTTGTTGATGTCTCTCAAGTATTTGATCTCACTTTCCTTGATACCTTTGCCTTCTTTAACTTCCATATTACTCCTTTCTCATAGTTCCCTTCATCTTTCTAATCCACATCTTTTCTTTTTTTCCTGCCTCATCATCCTCCTTTACACATTAAATGTGGATTTTCCCCTAGGTTCTATCACTGGCCCATTCTCTCTTTTTCTTTCTTTATGATCTCATCTACTTTTATAGCTTCAACAATTACTTCTATTCAGATATCTGCAATCAATAACTTTATTCTGACATTTCTCCAGATCGTCAGTCCTTTATTTATATCTGTCTTCTGAATAACTCCATCCAGAAAACCTGACAGCACCTCAAACCATGAATAAGATTAGTTATAAATAAAATTCTTTTGCATCTTTTCACGAAGACTTTCCCACTCCCATTTTTATTTTTGTAAAAGTCACCATGGTTATAATCTCAGAATCATCTTAGATCCTTCCTTCTCCCTCACTCCATTACACATATCAGTTGAAAAGTGCTATTGATATCCTACCTATTTCACACCTCTTTCCAACCTCTTTGGGGTCATTATATCTTTTCATCTAGACAACAGTAAAAGCCTTGAATATTTTTTCTATCTCTCTAATTAATCCTTCATATCATTGCTTTGTCATCATCTTGATGTATCACTCTTGATTATTCCATCTATCAAAAGAACTACTAAATTAAATACTAAATAAAATACAAAGCCTTAATCCTTGCATTCAAAATTATCCATACTTAATTCAACCTAAAATTTTTAACCTCATATCATCTTAGTCTTTCACTTGTACTTTAAACTAGAATATAATCTGCCCTCCAATTCTAGTCACACTTTTCATATCCATCTCTTTGTTTATACCTTTCCTTTATTTGCAACAGATTTCATCTCCATTAAGAAATCCTTCCCTTTCTTTATGGACCAAATGAATACATAAAAGAGATCTGCTCCTTCTTTCAAAGTTCTAAAAGCACTTTCTCTGGACCACACCTTTCTAGTTATTTCACTTTCCCTTGCATTATAGTTTTGTACTTGTGCCCTCTCTACCACTCTTTTTAACATTGTAAGCTCTTGGATCAGATTATGTTTCATAATTATATTTTTACCTCTTGGACTAAGCATGTGGCCTTGTACATTGCAGAACTTAATAAATATTTGTTGTTTGCTGAATTGATTTGAGTTGAGTTGAACATAGGTGAGTAAAGTATAAAGAGAAACATAAGTTAAGGATGTCACTGAGATAGCTCACTTAACTTCCCTGCACCTCAGTTTCCTCTTATAGGAAATGAGGGCATTAGATTACAGGTAATTTTCAAGGACCCTTTCAGGTCTAACATCATAGGATCTATCAATATAGGTGTAGAATTGGATTTAGAGTGACCCAGAGCTAGGTGACTGAACATTTCCAGCAACTACTTGTAGGTGGGTTATTATTTTGATGTTTGGTTGAATTTTCTTTCAAAACTTCTGCCATTTTTTAAATAATATGGCAACCTCAAGCAAAAGTCACCTCTATGGGTTACTTTCCAAATAAGCACATCAAAAACCTAGCAAGATATTCTGCTTGGCTCTTTACAGGCTGATGCAAGTCAGTCAGCCTGGAATAAGTTTGAAAATATTACCAATAAAATGATGAACCATTTTTCAAGTGAACCAGGACTAAAACTTTTTTTCTTCTTATCCCAGAATTGTTTCCCCTTCATCTGTCTTATAGTATAATCAGATTCAACCTTGATATGATGAAAGCAGAGGTCACACTGAGCAAACTGGTGCTTTACGTGCTTGGAAAATGGCTCCTTTGTAATGAGGAAATTAAATCGTTTCTATAGAACTTTTTTTTTTCTTGAAAGGACAAGCTTTGTGCAGATCATCCTGTTTTCAGTGATCTGAAGAGATTTGTCTCCCTGCTGAAATCTAAGTATGTGTGTACATATGTGTATATACATATATGTGACATGTACAGATATGTATGTTTGGACACGTGTATATGTATATAGCATAAACACTTGTGTATATTTATGTACATGCAAACACATCTGACTGTATTCAAAGTTGCTGCCAACGGATGCTCAAAATATAATTGAAAGGTAATTATTTCATAGCCAGTTTTTGGTATTTTCCCATAGCCAAGAACTGGTTTATTAATCTGCATACTGTCCAGTGCTTTGGGGCATTATTGTTGGTATAATTAGAACATAAAATTTTTTATTTCAGGTCAGTCCCATTGTCCATCTAACCCAGAATTTCACCAATGGATGGAATCATAGAAAGTAAAAATTGGAATCAAGAAGCAATTTTTTAAAAACTCCAAAAAAACTGCTTTCCAGAAATGGGAATTAGACATGTTAGGAACTAGTGCATTACCTGTCATGAAGTCCTTCATGTAGAATCTGCAGATGTTTTTAGACAAGTAACAGGTCCTTTAGTTCAGTACAATAGGACTTTTTATCTCTATGATTTAATTATCTGATACCCACATGATAAGAGATGTGATGTGGAAGAGCATGGCTTTGTTAAAAAGTCAAACCTAAAGTGGAAGTAAGAAGGAGAGAATGCAGAGCAATAAACGTTAAATTTTAAAATAAATTCAGTTGAATTTTTAAACTATAAAGGCTATATGCCCTTAGAGCTACTTCTCCAAAAAGAAAAAAAAAATCAACAAAATAAAAATTAAACCTAAAGATTGAGAACAATTACACATACATATATTTCAGCACAGAAACACATTAAACTCAAAAGCAAAATAAAAGATGACAGGAACAATAATTAGATAAGCAATAACTAGATAAGTCAATCCCTAAGTATTTACTTACCACCTATTGTGTGCTTAGGGTTGTGTTAAGTGATGTGGAGATTAATCAATCATAATACCTCAAAATTAGAAAAGGATTTGAGAGATTATTCATTCCAGATCAGTTCCAAGGTCTTAAATCCTTTCTAATTTACATAAATAAGACATTAATGTTGTTTTATTTACTGCATAAGTCTTATTGAAAATCAGAGGGGAGGAAACAATAATATCAGTAAAAATTAGAATAGTTCAAGAGGGTTTCCCGAAGGTAGGATTTGAAAATTAATAAGACATTTCTATGTAATAAAATTTTATAAAATGCTACTCTCCTATCAACCCTCTGAAATTATTTGTACAAGTATTATCTCTAGGACATGTGTCATAGCTTCTGTCATGACATAAAAAACCCCTTGCTACACTATGGAGCAATGTTTCACTTCTTTGGTTTGTTGGCTCCACCCAGACAACAATGTTTGTCTGTCATCCTGCACGGGATTATCACATTCCTCTCTCCAACATGTCAGTTTTACTTATAGACTATTGCTTTACATATCCTACCCCACCTCTTAAATCCTTTCACCCCTTTTCATGTTCCTGTCATCTCTTATTTTGCTTTTGAGTTTAATGTGTGTGTGTCTGTAATGAAATGTGTATATGTATGAATGTGTACGATTATATTTAATCTACCATTACCCAGTTTAGATAAAACTAAGGTTTTTCAGGATTCTTTTACCACTTCATTCATGATTAAATACTCTTCATCTTATGTACATCCATTACATCACAGTAACCTCCTTTCTCTCCTTTCTTCTCTCCGTTTTTTTTCCCTTGAAAGTGTCAAAACAACCCCCCTATGAGACTTTCTGTCACATTTTATATTAATGTTTATATTTAATATTTTCTCTAGTTACATTCAAAACTTTTTTTATTTTGTTTTTAAGATTTTTGAGTTCTAGTTTCTCTATCTTATCCCAACCCACAATTAAGAAACCACATGTGAAATTATGTAAAACATTTCAAGTGAAGTTGTGAAAGAAAATATAGATCTCCCACCCTATAGAAAACACTCAAAAAATTAAGTTAAAAATAAGAAAGAGAGAGAGAGAGAAATAGAGAAGGCTTCAATATATGCAAATAAACAATCAGTTTCTTCTTAGGTGTGGAGAGGATTTTTCATTATAACTCTTTCGAACTAGTTGTGGATTATTATACTACTGAGAATAACAAAGTCATTTACAGCTGGTCATCCCAGAACATTGCTATTACTTTGTACATTTCACTCTGTTCATGGAGGACTTTCCAGGGTTTTTTTGGTTTGTTTGTTTTGTTTTGTTTTGTTTTTTTCCTGAGAACATCCTACTTATCATTTCCCAGAGAACAGTAATATTCCATCAGAGGAACTTGCTTTGATTTTTTTTTTTTTGCAATTGCTATTGTTAATTGTATTTCTCCCCATTTTCTCTCTCTCCTTTTACCTTATTCCTCCTCAAAAATGTTTTATTACCTACTGACCATTTCCTCCCATGATATGCCCTCTCTTTTATCACGTACCTTCCCATTCCCATATCCCATTCCCCTCCTATTTTCCTTCAGGGTAAGATAGATTTCTATGCCCCTCTTGAATATATATATATATATATATATATATATATATATATATATATATATATTTCCTATTTGAGCCAATTCTGATGAGAGTAAGGTTCATTCACTCATCCTTCTCCTCTCCCTCTTCCCTTCCACTGTAAAATTTTTTCTTATCTCTTTTTTATAGCAGATAACTTGCACCATTTTCACTTCTTCCTTTCCCTTTCTCCCAATATATTCCTCTCTCACCCCTTAATTTCAGCATCTTAAAAAATATTATTCCTTAATATTCAATTCATGCCCATTTCTCTGTCTATATATATTCTTCTAATAATAATGAGAATATTCTAATGAGTTTACAAGTATCACTCTCCCATCTAGGAATATAAACAGATAAATTTTATTAAGTCCCTTATGATATCACTTTCCCAATTATTTCCTTATGCTTCTCTAGAGTCCTATATTTGAAAATCAAATTTTCCTTTAGCTCTTGTCTTTGCATTATGAAAGCATGAAAATTCTGTTTCATTGAATGTTCACCTTTTCCTCTAAAAGATTATGCTCAATTTGGATAGGGAGGTGATTCTTGGCTATAATCCTAGTTCCATTTCTCTCTGGAATATATTCCAAACCCTCCAGTCCTTTAATGTAGAAGTTGCTAAATCTTTGTGGCTCCACTATACTTGAATTGTTTCTTACTGGATGCTTGCAGTATTTTCTCCTTGACCTAGGAGTTCTGGAATTTGACTATAATATTTCTGGGAGTTTTTATTTTGGAATCTCTTTCAGGAGGCGATTGGTGGATTTTTTCCATTTTTACCTTTTACCCTCTGGATGAGAACAGTTTTCTTTGATAATTTCTTAAAAGATGTCCAGGCTCTTTATTGGATCATGACTTTCAGATAGACCAATAATTTTAAAATTATCTCTCTCAGATCCATTTCCCAGGTCAGTTGTTTAACCAATTAGATATTTCACATTTTTTCTATTTTTTCTTTTTTCTATTTTTTTTTTTTTTGGTTTTGCTTTATTGTATCTTGATTTCTCATAAAGTAATTAGCTTCCATTTGCTCAATTCTATTTTTAAGGAATTATTTTCCTCATTGAGCTTTTGTACCACCTTTCCCAATTGGTCAATTTTGATTTTTAAGGCATTTTTCACCTTGTTAGTCTTTTGCATGCTTTTGTACCTCTTTTAATTCATTTCCTAATTTTTCCTCTATTCCTTTTACTTCATTTTAAAAGTTCCTTTTGAGCTCTTCCATGGCCTGATCCCAATTTTGATTTGTCTTGGAGGCTTTGGATATGGGGGCTTTGATTTTATTATAATCTTCTGAGTGTGTTTTGATCTTCCTTGTCCCCATAATAACTTCCAATGGTCAGAAACTTTTTCTGTTGTCTCATTTCCCTAGCCTATTTCTTGGCTTTTAACTCTTTGTTAAAGTAGATCCCTATTTCCAGGGTGGAGGATGCCCTGTCCCCAGCTTCAGGGTTTGGTGCAGCTGCTTTCAGAGATCCCTCTGGGAACCTGACCACAAGCCCTCTGTTCTGCCCTGGAGCTGTGAGGAGGGTCCCTGCCCTATTGTGACTGTGAGATCTCATGTGCTGGCCAGGGCTGAGGCTCCACTGACCGGGGCTGCTCTGGGACTGCACACAGACTCCCACCTCATTGTCACAGAATCTCTCCCCTGACCTGCCGAATTCTCTCTGGTGTTCCCTGGTCCAGAAGCCTCCAACACTGCTGCAGATAAGGTCCTGCCTCACTCATGCTGGGGCCCGGGCTAGAGCTGGGATTGTGTGCTGAGCTCCCACTCTGGTCCCACAGACCTTCAAGCTCTTGTTTGCTGGACCTGAACTGAGAGATCTAGAAGCCACCAGGACAGCAGCTGATAGAGTTTGGGCCCAGGTCAGGGTTGGGGCTGGGAATAAAACTGCATTCTGGACTCCCACCTCTTCTGCAGAGTTTCAAAGTTGCCTTGGCTGGAAAATGTTGTATTCTGTCTTTTTGCATGTTCTGATGCTCTAAAATTTGTTTAGAATCATTATTTAAAGGAATTTGAAACACTTTGCGGGAGAACTTGGGCAAGATCCTGCCTTTGCTCAGCTTCTTGGCTCTGCCTTCCCCTTCTATCATATTTACCTCTTTTATTTACCTTCATAGATATAAGAATCATGAGAAAACATTTGTTTCTCATCCCCACATATACTCTCCCAACTAAAAACGTGTGCACTTTTCTATGTTAGCCCTAGCCTCTGCATTTCTACATCAAAATGTTTACCTATTCCTGGTCTTTTCATCAGTATTTCTTGAAATTCTTCTATTTTATTAATGAAATCTTTTATTTCATTTTTTTCTTTGTTGGGTTGTGTTTAGACTTCATGGATTTGTTATTTTCAAGTACAAGTCTTTATCTCTTATCTCCTTGGAATGTTAACTCCAAGCTCTCTTCTTCTCAATAATGACAGTTACCATGTCTCACAAGGTCTTTATTTTTGTTGGTATTAATGTTGGTGTTGTTCAATCATTTTAATCTTGTCCAGCTCTTCATGATCCCATTTGGGATTGTCATGGCAAAGATCCTGTAATGGTTTGCCATTTCTTTCTCCAGCTTATTTTATAGATAAGGGAATTATAAATAATTAAACATTTTAAATGATTTTGCTAACAAATGTCTAAGTTTGGATTTGAAATTAGGTTTTTCTTCTTCTCTCTTCTTTTCTTCTTAAAATCTTTAAATGATTTTGCTAACAAATGTCTAAGTGTGGATTTGAAATTAGGCTTTTCTGACTGGAGACCTGACAATCTAAATATAGTAACTCTACCTTTTTAACTTATATGTATTTTATTTGACTAGGAAGCTTTGAATTTTGTCTCAGATCTCTGGAGTTATATTTTTAGTTTTGTTCAGTGACTGATAGATTGAGTTCTGGACATTTTTTTCAATGACACTTTTTGAAAAATTTTATTTTGAATTTTGGAGGGAGGGTAAGTCATGACTTTCAAATTGTCCAAATTTTTTTTAAGATTCCCCTAGCTTGACCTCTTTTCCAGTTCAATTATTTTTATGATTGTGTTTTTTAAATATTTCAGTTTTTCAGTATTTTCGCTGTTTTTGTTGTTGTTGTTGTTGTTGGTTTTAATGTCTCATCATTTCATAATTATTTTTTCTCTAACCTAATCTAGTTTTCAGGAATTCATTTCATCAATGAGACTGTTCTCTCACTATTTCAATGTCTCTTCTTTCATTTATAATACGTAGCTTAACAGTTCTTACGTAGTGAAAAAGTCCAAATAGTCAAAAATCATATAAGATGATTCTTGTGTTTACATTTTTTTCTCCTAAGTTTTAACTGGCTTTGTTCGATTATTATCTTCCTTGGAATTTAGTCTTTGGAAATCTCTCAGATCAAAGTTTTGTTTTCTAAAATTCATGATTTTTACTTTGCTCATCTCTGCATCTTTAGTTCAAGAAATTATTTAAGAATACCTTATCCTCACATGCTTAACAAACATCCATAGTGTTCTCAGTTCCAACTCTTCATCTCTGTAATGTCACTTGTTGATCTGTCTGAAATTCTCAGAAGTCCTCAGCAGAGTTTATTATCCTTTACCTATAATTCATCCACTATATACAGCATAATTTTATGTTTTCTGAGATTATTTCTAATTTATACTGCATAAATCATATATTTACACAGTTGTTCGTATGCTTTCTCTTATATTAGAATGTAAGTTCCTTTTCACTAGGGTTTTATAAAGGAGTTGTTTTTAGACTTGATGGATTTCTTATTTTTGAACATAAGCTTGTATCCTTTTTCTTTTGGAACATCTTACTCCAAGATCTTTTTTTTCTTAACAGTGGTAATTACTATGTATTTTGTCATCTTTATTGTTGTTGGTGTAATTGTTGTTATTGTTGCTTCTGATGTTTAATTAGTTATTTACTGGCCAGCCAAAGATGTCATTCATCCTTTCTGGTCATCCTGAATAATAAATTATAAATCTTTTCATTTCTGAGAGAGAAAAAGAGAAGGGAAGAAGGAAGAATAGAAGGTGGGGAGAAAGAGAGAAGTGGGGAGAGAAAGAGAGAGAGAGAGAGAGAAGAGAGAGAGAGAGAGAAGAAAGGAACCAGAGGAGGGGAATGAAACAGACAGAGAGACAAAGAGAGAGCAGAGAGAGCAAAGATAAGTGGGAGAGACACGGAGACAGAAAAAGAAACAGAGAGAGAGGGGAAGAAAAGGAGGAAGAGGAAGATAAAAAAAATGAGAAGAAGAGGAAGAAGAATCTCAATAGATTATAGGCCACTGAGCTTTATTTTGACTGCAAATAAAATTCTAAAATAAAAAAGGACTCATGAGATTGAACAATAAAGAAGTAAATTTCTATAATTCAATACAATTTCTATAATCTCTATAATTCAATACAATTTACTTAAGTAAAGCATTTGGCAGAGTTCTTCATTCTCTTCTTATGAAAAAGACTGGGAAAAAAAGAAAAGACTGGGAGATGTAAGTTATGCAATAATATAATTAATCATGTTCAGAATTGGTTGGAAGAATTTTTTATACATTAAGTAGGAAGAATGATCCAAGTGAATGCCAAAGGATTTATGTTTAACCCATGCTCTTAACATAATTTTATCAATAACATATATATTTATAGAAAAGATACTTATCAAATTTTCACATAATGCAATACTGGGAGTATAGCTTACATGCAGAATGACAGTCATTAATATAGAAAGACCTAAGCAAAGCAATCTTTTAAGTCAAGGTAATCAATCAATAAACATTTTTTTAAGCACCTAGAAAGTGCTAGGGACAGGGTTAAGCCTTTAAGGGGGAAAAGAAGCTGAAAATATAGTCCCTGTCCTCGAGGAATTTATAATCTAATAAAGTGAAATTTAAGAGTGATAAATTTTATCTGTATGATCTTGGGTGAGTCACCTAACATTTACAGGTCTATTTCTTCATTTGTAAAGTGACTGAGCTGGACTATATGACCTCTGAAGGATCTATCAATTCTAGACCCATAATCATATGATATTATAATCAGAGTCAGAAATCAAAAGCATGATTGAAGAAGCTGGTCTAGATAAATATTTTGCCTGAAAACAAATCTGAGACTTTTAATACATCAAAAATTTAGAGTGAGTCAAGAGAATAGTATGGCAGCCAAAAAGATTAATGTGTAGTCTACATTATAAGAGGAATATGGTGTCTAGGATTTGGGGTATTGGGCACATTTTTTTCCAGCTCAGAACGATAACTGACATATTATGTTCAGCTCTAGTTGCCACATTTTAGGAAGGATATTGATAAGTTAGAGAGCATCTAAATGAAGATTACCAGGATTATAATAAAAAGTTCCATTAAAGGAAGTGAGTTTACTTATCCCAGTGAAGAAATAATTTAGGAAGAACATGATCCCTGATTTCATGTTTTTGAAGGAGAGTCTTTTAAAAAGGTTCCTCCCAAATCTTAATCAACAATCCTAAAATAGATTTAATTTATTCTGTTTGGCTACAGAAGGAAAAAAGCAGAATCATGAATAGAAGTGGCAAGAAAAATTGAATTTAGTCTTAACATATAGGCTACATTTAATATATTTCATTTAGAATATTCTTCAATGAATGATATCTCCAACAGCACTAGGTTCCCTTGAGAGATGGTGGGTTCTTCATCACCTGAAGCCTTCAAAAAAAAGAATGAATTATTTGTTGGTTATGTAGTAGAGAAGGATAATGTTTGGGAAGGGGTTGGATTAGGGTTTCTGAAGAACTTTCCATATATGACATTTTGATGTTCTTCTTTACATATGACTATTAGAAAAGGAAATACACACTGGAAAATGGTGGAGAATAAGATTGGATAGGTTAGAAATAGCAATATTTTATTATGGTGGGACCAGAAGAACAAAGTGAGAAACTATGACTTAACACCTCATTATATAGTTAATTATTCTAACTGATGCTATTTTCTTTTTCAAGCCTACTGATGCTTTTCCCTTTGCCAGCCTAGCTCTGTGGCACAATGGATAGAGTGCTGAGTTTGGAATCAGGGAGCCCTCATTTCAAATCCAGTTTCATACACTCACTAGCTGTGTAATCTCAGGCAAGTCACTTAATTTCTATATGCTTTTTCCAACTGTAAAATAGGGTTATTTTGAAGACAAGAAAATGTAAAGTACTTAGCATGGTGCCTCGAACATCGTAGGTGCTTAATAAATGCTTGATCCCTTTTTTGTTTCCCTTGAAAGTTTATCCTCATGCAAGAGTTCAAAAGGGTCAGAAGCAAAGCCAACATTACCCTATTTTAGCCTATACTTATATAGCACCCAATTCTGCCAAACCAGATGGAGACTGATATGCTTTGGCTTCCTCCATCAGCCAGATATTTGGGCATATGTCATCTCCCATCTGCTATCAATGAACAGACCAGTAAAGCTAGGCAATAACTGGCACCATTTTATTTGACTAAATTCCTAGACCCATGGGCTACATAAGGTGAAATTTTAGGGCAGAGATTTTGTCTCCAGTGTTCCCTTTTTGATGTCACCTTTTGCAATCCTCTGCCCTTTAGTTAGCCTGAAGCTTTTGTTTCCGTATTATGTCTCCATTATAAGAAATAGGGACTGGATCTGTGATTTCATTGGTCAAAAAAAATTCCCCATGTAGAATTTCCTGTAACAATCCAGGTGAGAACCTTCTCTGAAAGAATTACTCAGAGAACTGAAAGTTTAAGGAACTTGACCAGGATCCCACATCCAGTATGTGACAGAGTGAGATTTGAACTCAGGTCTTTCTAGGTACAAGACTAGTTTGCTATATATTAGATTGTGATGTATATAATATATTCTGAAATTAGAATTAGACCACCTTTATTTTTTTAGAAGGATCATGATTATTATACATTAAATCATGCATCTTGAGCCGTATATGAAAGGTTCATTTAGGGTGCTCTGGCTGACTTATGGCTTTTATATATTTGATAAAAAATGATAAATATATAATTGATCTTTTTCATGAACAAAAACAACGAACAACAATAATAACAATTTTTTAATTTAATTTTTTAAAGTTTATCTAATGGCTTTCTAGGAGTGGAATCAAGATGGCAGAATAAAAGAAACGGTCAGGCTCTTCCAATACTCTCCTTTGAACAAATTTAAAATAAAACCTGATTAAATTCTGTAATACAGAGTCAATAAAAGACTGGGGTGAGATATTTTCTCAACTCCAGATGATTTAGAAAGTCAGAAGAAGAAATCTGTGAAAAGAGGTAAAGGTTGGTCCAGAGCCCATGTGTCAACATTAGCTGAGAACTTTGAAGTTAGTAATGGCAGCAGGAGCAGCTTTAGCAGCTCTTAACCAGACAAGGTAAGGGGACCAATCAAAAAGTGACTACAGGGGGCCCAGGTGTTAACACTGGGCACAAGATGGGGCACTGTTGGCAGCTTTACTGACACTTCTGGGCCACAGTTACAGCATGAAGGGGAAAACTTGCTGCCCCAAGGGAACTGTAGAGCAGCATCACTTCCAGTCATAAAGGAGCAGGGACCCTGAGAAGGGTAGTGAACATATGTCTCCCTAGATCATACTATGTAAAAGCACCAAAAATGTCCAAATCTTCAGAAGTGGCTCTAAAATAAACCTAATACATTGCTCCTCAACTTCCACCCCAGAAACAGAACCCAACTTTAACATGAAGGAGAACTAAGCAAAAACTGACTAGAAAAACCTAATGTGTAAACAGGGAAGATCAAGGTGCAAAATCAGTGAAAGACAATGTCCAAATAGCAATAAGCAAAGCTCAAAGGGTAAAAAAAAAAAAAAAAAAAAAAGTAAATTCAACACAAGCCCAACAAGAATTCCTGGAATAGCTAAAAGAAAATAATTTCAAAAATCAAACAAGAGAGGTGAAGGGAAACTTGGGGGGAAATGAGAAAATTAAGAAAAGATAATTAATATAATGGTAAAAGAAACAGAAAAATACTACAGAAAATAATGCCTTGAACAACAGAATTAGCCAAACAGGAAAAAAAAAAAAAAGATACAAAACTTCACTGATGAAATTAACTCCTTAGAAATCAGAGTTGGCCAAATGGAGAAATGAGTTAAAAAAAAAGTTCACTAAAGAAAATAATTCCTTAAAAATTAGAATTGGGGAAGTAGTTGTAAATAATTAGATGAGACAATAAGAAAAAATAAAACAAAGTCAAAATAATAAAAAGAAAGAAAAATTGTGAAATGTCTCATTGGAAAATAATTGACTTGGAAAATAGAAAGAAGAGATATAATTTAAGAATTATTGGGCTGTAATCCATGATCAAAAAAAGAGACTGGGCATCATATTTCAAGAAATTACAAAATGAAACTGTCCTGATTGCCTAGAACCACAGGGTAAAATAGAAACTGAAAGAATTTACTTGTCACTTCCTGAAAGAGATCCAAGAAATAAGTCCCAGGAATATTATAGCCAAACTCCAGAGCTGTCAATTGAAGAGAAAATAGTTCAAGCAGCCAGAAGAAACCATTCAAATATCATGGAGTCATAGTCTAGATTATACAAGATTTAACAACCAACAAACTAAAGGGGCAAAGATCTTGGACTATAATATTTCAGAAGGCAAAGAAGATAAAATTACAATCTAGAAAAACCTACCAAGAAAAACTGAGTACAGACAGTTCTTGCTTTATGTAAATGAACCACTCTGTAGATCTCCATGTAAAGTGATTTTTTTAATGCAAATTTGCCTATGAATGTGGAGAAGGAAGGAAGAAAAAAGGAAGGGAATGACATACCTATAGACAGAAGGAATAAACACATTCTTCAAAGAGGAGGGATCCTGGAACCAAGAAATGAGAGAAGGAGTAACATACAAGAGCCAGGGCCGTCTACATATATGGCCAATGGGTAGGTAGAATGAAACAAACGTCTCTGCTTTCAGAGATGGCGGTCTCAGATCAAACCCTCTCTCTGTCATGGTAGTGGTCTCTCCATGTGTGTTCTGCTTTCACTTGAATGGTTTGCCTGTTTTTGTTTTTTAATTTGGAGGCTGTCATGGAGTGCTGAACAGAGGAGCAAAAGCAGAAAGAGAATACAGTTATATAGTAAAGTTAACCTAAGTGTTTGTTTTGAGATTTGGGGATTTTTTTGGAGAGAGGAATACAGATTTCTTTCAGAAGACTGTAGGTAAAATTGAATTTGCATAATGTGAGTCCATGTAAAACAAGTATTGTCTGCATAATGTTTCAGGGGAAAATGGATATTAAATGAAGTAGAGGACTTTCAAGCATTCCTGATAAGAGGGGGAAAGCAAAGATGAATAGAAAATTTGACTTTCAAATACAAGACTCAAAAGAATCATAAAAAGTCATGAAAAAGAAATCATAAGGGACTCAATAAGGCCAAGGTGTTTACATTCCCATATGGAAAGAAGATATATATAACTCCTAAAAACAGTTAGAGGATAGACATATCATAAGAATGAATTATATTAGAACTATCTAAAAAGAATAGATAAGTAAAAAGTAAGAATATATTGGGAGAAGGATGAAGGAAAAATAATAATGGAGGAAATTATTTTACATAAAAGAGACCAGCAAAGAGTATTTACAGTGGAAATAGAAATGAAAGGGATGCAGGCCATTATTGAATCTTATTTTGAATCAATACAAAGAAGGATGAGTATATATACCTACTCTACTAGGTATAGAAATCCATCATAATGAGCAGGGGTATAGGAAAAAAAAAGGGAATTAGAAAAGGGGAAGAGGTCATAAAAGGGACAACAGATTAAAGGAAGCAATTGAGCAGAATCCAAGGATTAAAAAAGAGAAAAATGAAGAGTGTACAATTAATATATTCCTTGCCTTCTCAATAAGTAGAGTTGCAAGGGGAGCAGAGAATTTGGAACTCAAAAATGTTAAATTAATGTTAAAGATAGATAAATAAATTTAAAACAAAAAAATTTAAGGGATGTATATCATGCAGGAAGACAGAGATGATGGTATTTTTGTTCTAAACTCTGATTAAAAACAAACTATGCTCAGTTCTGAGACCTATATTTTGAGAGAAAGATTTAACTAGCTGGAAATGTATCCAGAGGGAAACTAGCATGATGAAATGACATATATATATATATATATATATACACATACACACACACACACACACACACACACTCACTCACTAAATGAATAAGTTAGAGTTTAGAGTCCAGACTAGCTCCCTGGAGGCCTCAGAATCAACCAGAGTCAGGATAAGCAAAAGTCCTCGGTCTTTAGGGGGAGAAATGAAGGAGATGGACAAAGCTGCCAGGAGTTTTGCCAAGGATTCTTCCTTCATTCTAGAGTCCAGAATCTCCACGAATCTCCACGCTTTTCTCCTCCTTGTCCTGAGTCCAAGTGAAGTCCTCTCACCTCTCTCACTTTACCCCCTAATCCTTCCCTACTATTCTCTTAACCCCAAGCATTGAGCTAGCATTAAATGTGAGAAGAGTAATTCCAAATATGCTAATAGAGTTATTGTCCAAGAGGTAATTAGCCTTAAGTGCTCCATTGTCTAATTCAAGTGAACCTATTCAAAGTTTCAGCCCTTTACATTAGAGATTCTTTTACCATTTAGGAAAAAAAAAGGCTTGTTAGGCAGGATGTTGGGGCAAGATCATGTTCTTCCAATATTTGAAGAGTTGTCATGTAGAAAAGTGGTTAAACTTATTCTGTGATTCTCCAGAAGACAAAAATAATGGACAGAAGCTACAGGAGTGGGGATAAAGGGAGTCATCAAAATGTATCTCTCATCTAGAAGAAAAGATTAAGCTTATCTCGTAATGTTCACATGTACATGACCAATGGATAGAACTTACAGGGAAGATGTGGTGTTAACATTTATCTCATTGTAAAGAACTTTATAATAATTTGAGTGAATCAATAATGGAATGGATTGTTCATTAAGTACAGAATATCCTTTAATTGGAAATATTCAAATAAAACCTACGTGATCTCCTGCCAGAATTATAATGTAGAATTCTCATATCTCAAGTAGCTAGTAGTTTTGATTATTTATTATGGGGGCCTGGGAATAGGAGACAAATGCATTGGTATATTAGTTTTGCTTAAAACAGAGAAGGTGAGAGAAAATGTTTTGAGTTGTGGCGAGGAAATGGTCCAAGGGGAGAAGCAGTCAGAATAAGAGCAAATATAAAAGATGACAGATAAAACCCATCCATACTATTAGACAAGGGCTTTGAACTGAGTTATGAAAGGAAAAAAAAATAATCGACTGAATGACAGAATTTAAGAAAACTGTTTGGATCTAGGTCAGAAAAATCTAATGTAATCTGGACATTATAAAGTGTCAGCAATTGTACATAGGTAGAATCAACCACAGAGTGCATTCTTTTTGGTAATCACTTTGTCCTGTCCTAACACAGGTACAGGGAAAATTAGGTGGTACAGGAAAATAGAGCAGGGGCCCTGGAGGCAGAAAAACTCATCTTCATGAGTTCAAATCCAGCCTCAGACATTTCCTAGTTATGTGACCCTAAATCATTTAACCTTATTTACCTCAGTTTCCTCATCTATAAAATGAGCTAGAGAAAAATGGCAAACCACTCCTATATCTTTGCCAAGAAAATTCCAAAATGGGGTCACAAAGAGTTAAACACAACTAAAAAATCATTCAACAACTGCATCTGAACAGTATGTACCTGGGCATAAATGATCTCGAAATGCCTTTCATCACTGACATTTTAAAATTCTATTAATTTTCAACTTAACAAAGCTTTATGAAGTGTATTTCATGTGCTAGTCGATGTACTAAAAAGCAAAACTATAACACTTTCTGTTCTCAAGAAGTTTAGAATCTAATTGTATGTATGTGGAAGAGAAAAATCAGGCTGTAAGTTGAAGGAGTATAGAACAAATAAATGCATAACCACAAATGAATATTATCCAATTGCATTTTTATTTATCAAACATTTCCCAATTACATTTTAATCTGGTTTAGGCAACACTTGGATTGGAAGTTTTGCAATGGCTTTTTGGCCTATAGTTATGAGTTTGGAGCATCTGGTGTAGAAAATAGAAGGGTTCAGCTCTATAATAGTCTAGGGAATGGAAATGAAATTCTAGAACATTTATGTTTGGAAAGAACTGGTCTCTACTGGAAAAGGGAGTGATGGGAATAGGTAGTGGAATCACTGGAGAGAATTGCACTCTAGAATACTCAATGCTTCTTTATGTTAAAGATTATGCTACTGGGGCAGTTAGGTGGTACAATGGATAGAGCACCACTCCTGAAGTCAGGAGGACCTGAGTTCAAATCTGACCTCAGACACTTAATACTTCTTAACTGTGTGACCTGGGCAAGTCACTTAACCCCAATTGCCTCAGCAAAAAAAAAAATGAAGCTACTAAGTTAAAGACATATAAGGAGTAGAGTGAACAATGGAGGAAGTGTCCCCAGAAAGATAATGTCCATTAAATTTATTAACCTGGGGCAGGGTCCATATTGCCCTAACCTAGGTACAGCTATTTCTCTTGAGACAAGAGAAGTTATATAGATAAGGTACCATGAGACACTTGAGATCATGATTGAAGTGTACTTTCTCTAAGTCATCCAAATTTTCTGTGCTAGTCTCCCTTGTAACAACTGTCGAGCAATTTCCTCAGGGTGAGGGGTACAGCTTGTGATCCTGATACAGAGTAAAATTAATTCCTCCATCCTGGGACAGCAGCTCTGACCTTGGGCTCATTAGAATGTTGTTCCCATCCTGCCTCCTCTCCAAGACATGACAGTCGGAGAAACCTTACAGAACCTGCCATATCAAAGGTGGGCTTGTGTGACTGCCGGGTGTGTAGACAGTTGATTATATACTTCATTGGGTAACAAAGGGAACTCAGAAGTTTAAAAAAAAAAAAAGTCTGGAATAATGTGTGTGCAAATGCTTAAAGAGGGAGCTTTTTTCCCCTTGTCAGGCCTTTTTTAGCTGAATGAACAATGGCAGTTGTCATCCCAGTGTTGTTTTTCAGTTGTCTAGCTCAGTAGATTAAATGTAGGACAACCCTACAAATTAGGAATCAAACAGCTATGATTGGAAGGAGCAAATGTCGTGATTTATCTAGGGCCAATTACAGCTCCATAAGTCCTTCTTTGCTGAATTGTTTTTAGGTTTAATGGTCAACCTAGTGAACTGCTCAGCACAGTGGGTCTGCCCAAGTGAGATTTTTCTATTGACACAGAGTGGAAACTTATTCTTTTCCAAATATTCCATGTGTCTGCTACTGGATGGTAAGAGGTTATAGCATTTAATATTGATCCTAAGTCAGCCACACTGACTACTGAGATCAATTTCTCTTCCATTTTGTATAAAGTACTTGGGAGTTCCACATAAATATCTAATGAACCACAAATTCATCACTTCCTTAGCAATGAATCACTCATGTGTGAATGACCCTGATTAGTTTTGAGTAGGAGGGAGGGAAAACGTTTTTAGTGGAAAAGAGGAAAGACTGGTTCTTTTCTAATAATTCACTGGGAGTGTTTGGCAAGTCCTGTTGCCTTTGTTCATCTATAATACCCATTCTACCCCTGTCTCAAGCTTATTTTGAAGAATCATATTATGCAGATATTTGTATGCTTGCATATATACATGACAGGTTTCTGTATACACATTTATGCATGTACATATGCCTATTCAATATACATGTGTGTTTATGTATATTGTGCATATACCTATTTGTATAATTTGTAAATAATATTTGTACAATATAATAATGTATAATTTGCATAATACTTATTTGTATAATTTGTATATAATAATATTTGTATAATATATGTATGTATTTATATCTACTTGTCTCCCCTGTTATAATTTGTAAATAATATTTGTACAATATAATAATGTATAATTGTATACCTATTTGTATAATAATTTGTATATAATAACAATATTTATATAATATATATCTACTTGTATCCCCTGTTATAATTTGTAAATAATATTTGTACAATATAATAATGTATAATTTGTATATAATAACAATATTTATATAATATATATTTATATCTACTTGCATCCCCTGTTATAATTTGTAAATAATATTTGTACAATATAATAATATATAATTTGTATATAATAACAATATTTATATAATATATATTTATATCTACTTGTATCCCCTGTAATAATTTGTAAATAATATTTGTACAATATAATAATGTATAATTTGTATACCTATTTGTATAATAATTAGTATATAATAACAATATTTATATAATATATATATATTTATATCTACTTGTATCCCATTGTAATTTGTAAATAATATTTGTGCAATATAATAATGTATGATTTGCATAATACCTATTTGTATAATAATTTGTATATAATAATAATATTTGTATAATATATTATGTATTTATATCTACTTGTCTCCCCTGTTAGAATATAATCTATAATCCCCTGGGGATAGTTTTTTTTTTTTATTTATTGCACCTCTAAGTCCAGTGACTCAGATGGTACCTAGTATACAGAAGGTTACAGAGTTTGGTCCTGCTGTACCATTTCTTAGTTGCAAAATCTTGGACAAGTTACTTTCTCCAATAATGTGCCTCTAAAATAAGAAGGTTGAACTCCCAAGTCCTTCCTAACTACAGAAATTCTACAATGCCATTGATGCATTTTTTCATTATACTAATCTATCATTACATTTCTCCTTGGGACATGTAGTCAGGGTCATGTAATATTTATGTATTACTGTACTTTGCCTTGGTCAAAGCACATTTGGAGTGCTGTGATCACCACCATTTAGGAAGGACATCAATAATGGTAAGAATATCCAGAGGACAGCAACCAGAATGGAGTAAAGTCTCCAGTCCTTGCTATAGTATATTATGTTGAAGAAAAATGTTTAGCCTGGAGAAGAGAAGGCTCAGGAGAACACAATAGCTGCCTTCAAGGACTTCAATGGCTATCAAATGAATATGATTAGACTTCAGTCTATCAGTTAATATGTACAAATTAAGTATCTACTATGCTGGGATGCTACTAAATATTGGAGATTAATTTTTTTTTTTCCCTAGAGAGTAAAACCTAGAGCAATTCTGGAAATTCCAAAGGGACACATTTAGTCTTCAGGTCAGGATGATTTTTCTAACAATTATAACTGTCCAGTTCTCAAATTGGCTGGCTCACAATTGAGTCTCCCTTACCAGAGGTCTTCGAAAACAAAACAAAACAAAAAAAAAACAACTCTGAAAGACCATTTTCAGAACAAGATGAAATCTTTTTTCAAGTCTGGATTGAGACTACATTATAAACTCCTTAGAGTTAGAGGCAGGGAATATTTTATTCTCTATATTTATAATCTTAGTGCTGAGAGAAGTGATTATTAATAACTAAGGTTTGGGGAGATTCAGATTTCTCCCTTTTCTCTTTTATCATTTCAAGACCTCCAGCTCTGAAGTTTGGGTAAACCTTTTCCTCTATCTGACTGCATTCAGTCTTACAAGGAGTCTCTAATCTAATGTGAATTTCATTCAATCAAGTGAAGACAGACCCTGTTCTCTAAATTCTCCAAGACTGGGGGGGTGGTCTGGATATAGAGATAATCTTTATTTTAAAGAATAACATGATGTCACTCTCAGTCCCTCATTGTAACATTTATTCTTCATTAATTTTTAGCTTATTGGGGTTAATTACTACCCTGGGAAGCCTACTTTTCCAAAAAGATATATAAACCCTGAGCCCACCTCTGTTATTGTCTTTGATCTAAGAGAGAGGCAGCCAAATGAGCATCCTTTTATTAAAATCCTGGCATTACAAATAAAATGATTAAATTACCCAGAAATTATGTCTCTTGGACCTTTTAAATGTCACAGTGCCTAGGCAACATAATCTAGGTGATAAATAAATGTGTGTTGATTAATACATGGCTACTGAAGTCTCTTCCAACTCTGAAATACTGCTATTCTGAGAAGACATAACAAAAGTCAACCATAATTCAAACCAAATCTAATTGTTTATTACTGTCTTGCAACTACACTTTCAACTAGGATGAAATAGTTAAAGGGTTAGTGTCCCATTGCTCACTTACTAGTTCATAAACAAATAAACATATTAGGTGGCCTAGTCTCTTGCTATTAAAATGAGAAATATGAAGGTTTAAATTATTTTTCATCTTGTAAGTTTGGAATGAATAAGTAAATTCCCTTATAATCAACCATGAAAATGCTATATAAAAATGTTGTTATTATTACTCTTCATTCATTCAACAAAAATTTCTTAAATAGGCAAAGCACTGGAGGAAAGAGAACAGTAATTAAGATACAGTCACTGTCCTTATAGACACTATGACACATGCACAAATATGCAATAACGATGCAATAACAGTAATTATTTTTATTATGGAAGTTATTATGGTATAACCCAGTGGTGTCAAAAATCAAATTAAAAACAGGAGGCACTAAAACTTACACATAAGGATCCCTGTAAGCTACGTATTAACCTAGTTTTAAAAATTAGAGTTATCTTTGTTCTATAGCATTTTTGTTTATTTGTTAAATATTTCCCAATTATATTTTTATCTTGTGCCGGTTGTATTCCAGAGAGTTACTGCTTTCATGCATGCTGAAGGTCACATGTTTGATACCTCTGGTCTCGCCTATCAAAATTTTCTGACATTGGAAATTACCTTCATTTTTAGTGATGCCTGTGGAACTTTTTATCAGATTAGTTACAGACATTTAATGGTCATACCAACAGAGTAGAAATGGAAGTGACTGGCCCGGATGCAGTTTTAGGGCCTCCAGTTATTAGGGCACTGGAAGGTAGTCAAGGGGTAGAGGAATATGGGGTTTCCCATATTCCCAAATCCCAAGATGTATGATTCTATCAGATAGGGTTTTTTTTTTTTTTTTAAGGTTTATGACTAGCCAGACAATTCCCACTTCTTACCATTACCGAGGCTGGCAGAAGGATAAAAAAAATTGCTTCATCTTACTAAACCCCACTCACTTAGTCCGTCTGTGATTTGTTTTTCCCTGAAATCTGGAGGGGAAAATGAGGCAGGTGACTTTGCCCAGCCCTCCCTCACTTAAGTCCACTTCACTTGTATATTATGGCATTTTCTCTCTGAGGTTATGGTCCTTTTGGAGAATGAAGGACAAACAACAATCTTCTGGAGGGAAAGGTTTGTTTTATTCTTGGTCCTTCTATCCCTGGAGTCTGATATAGTGTCTGACACATAGTAGATGTTTTAAAAAATGCTTATTGATTCACTAATCAATTAAACAGATATAAAAATGGAGGCAAAGAAAAGTGGAAAAAACACACAATAGGAGTGTGTCCTGTGTTATCATCTCCAGGTAGCCTTGACTACTAGCCTTCTTTACCAAATTACATCTTGATGTAATAGGCTGCAAAATGAATTAGAGTCAAACAGAGATGGAAAAGTGAAAAGAACATTAGACTGCAATTCAAGAAACACGGCTCCATCATTAACTCCAAGTATAAATACAGACAAGGGTTATGGGCCAGAACTTGAAACAAAGTGCTAAGTCAGTGGAATTGATAGAGATAATGGTTGTTTAGCATGTGTTTAACAGTGCTCTAGCTCAGTACATGTACTTAGTACTTACTAGAGTTCCACAAGATTCACACCTTTGATAAGAGAGCATATGAGCTTGGACAAGCTCAGCCAGAAGGAAAAGGAGGGAAAATAGAGAAGTGGTGGCGGGCTGTCCTCCTTAAATTCTCCACTGAAACCAAGATCTGGAAGGCCTCCAGAAAAACTAGCTGAGCCTCGAGTGATGGAGACAAGACTTTGGAGGAGATAAATAAAAGACTTGGACTTTAACTCCTGGCTGCACTTGTGGTGATTACTGAACTGAAACAAAGGCTGCTTCCAGAGACCCCAAGAAAAACCCAACAAGAAAATATTACATTTTAGAGAGAATATTACAGACAAGTCATTTCCTCTTTTTTAGGTCTCCTTTTTTCATATATAAAAATAAAAAATGAATGTGAATTAAAAGACCTCCATATTTAATGTTAGTTTGATAAATAATGTTCACCCTATATATGTAATCCATTGCAAAATCTCTTCATTTCCACCTTCACAACACATACACACAAATAGATATGATATATATATATATATATATACATATTATATATAAATTTGCATATATGTATATATATAGTGTAAACATATATGCACATATGTGTTAATATACATATCTTTATTCCTTTCTATCTACTCATATAGCCACATCATCTATCCTTCAGACTATAGCAATAATCTATGTAGTCTCTTTTCCTTGAGTTTCTCTCTCTATTTCAAACTATTTTTCATTCAACTATCAATGTGGATCGCCTACAGCTCAGATCAGACCATGTCACCAATCTACTTAAAATCCAGTGTCTCCCCAAGGAACTGAAAATTGAGTGGTTATCCATCAATTGGGTAATGGCTGAATAAATTATTGTATATGAGTGCAGAGGAATATTATAATTCTATAAGAAAGGGTAAACAGGAAATCTGGGAAAGACTTCCATGAATTGATGCTGAGTGAAGTGAGCAGAATCAGATCATTGTATACAGCAGTGGTTCTCAAACTTTTGTTTTCAGTATATTTATCCTATTGAAAATTATTGAGGATCTCTCCAAAGTAATTTTGTTTAAATGGATTATATTTATAGACATTTACCATATTGGAAATAAAAACTATTTTTGAATTTGTAGACCCTCTAAAAGGGTTTCAGAGATCCCCAGGATTCTCTAGACCATACTTTGAGAACCACTGGTATACAGTAACAGAAACTGATGATCAACTATGATAGACTTAGTTCTTCTCAGCAATACAGTGATCCAAAATCGTTCCAGTAGACTTGTGGTGGAAATGCCATCCACATCCAGAGAGGGAACGATGGAGACTGGATGCAGATCAAAGCATGCTATTTTCACCCTTTTTGCTTGTTTGTTACTTCTTCCTCATGGTTTTTCCCTTGAGTTGTGATTTTTATTTCACAACATGACTAATATGGAAATATGTTTAACATAATTGTACATGTAGAACTTAAATTGGATTGCTTGCTGTTTTGGGGAGAGAAGAAAGAGGGGAAGGAGGGAAAAAATTGGAACTCAAAGTCATACAAAAATGAATATTAAAAACTATCTAAAAACAAACTTGCACATAAATAAAATAAAATAAAACCCAGTGCCTCCCAATTATCTCCAGGATTAAATATAAAGACTTTTGTTAAGCATTAAAAACTCTTCACAAATCACTCCTTCCAATCTTTCTAGCCTTTTTTTTTTTTTTTTTTTTTTTACCTCCATACCTTCCATGGTTCAGTTAAACAAGCCCACTTGGAATTTCTCAACCACTCTGCTCTGTCTCATATTTCTGCAACTTTGCACTGATTGTCCCCTTTGCACAGAGATCTCTGTGCCCACATCTTCATCTCTTAGTTTTCTTCCTGGATTTCTTCAAAACCCAGCTGAAATCCCATTTTCTGTAGATGATTTTTCTTGCTCCTCCCAAATTTTCCTTTCAAATTACCCTCATGAATTGAAAATATAAATACATGCAGACACATACATATATGTCCATATATTTGTATATGTACATATATATTATAAAAGCATAGATAGGTCTATGACATACATATCCAGGCATTTAAATTGTGTTTCTTTATTGGAATATACATTCCTTGACCATGTTTTTGCCTTTTTTTATATCCCCAGCATTTAGCACATTACCTGACACATAATCAATTCTTAATAAATACTTGTTGACTGACTGACTGACTTACTGCTCCAATATTTTACAGCCTTTGGCACTTAGAAATTGTCTAAGAGTATAGCAGAACTATCTTCCCACCATAATAGCTGTCCTGAGATACATGTTTATTCTATTTGTGAATTTTGCTTTCCAGATGACCATTTTTCCCCTAGGCTTTTGTCACTGTATAATATTAGACAAGTCATTCTACCTCTCTAAATTTTTCCTAAAGGCAATTAAAAGGTGATGAAGATGTGCTGGCCCAATACTTCAGTTTGAGTTCCAGTCCTTCCATTTACAGATTGGGATACTTTGGCTAAGTGCTTTAAACTGGAAGACAGAGAATTGTGATGGGGAGGATTTTTGTAACAATGATACAGATACTGCTCTTGCTCTCAGTTATGATGGTACTAGTAATGATATTTGGGAGAAGGATCCTGGGCTCATTGTAGTAAAAATTAGAAGAAATCTTAAAGATTATCTGGTCCAACATCATTTTATAGAAAAGAAGGAAGAGAAATATGATTCTAAGGGTTTCCTTGAGGGCAAGAACATTTTTGTTTTTATATATCTTGAATTATAACAATGCTTGAAACATAAGAAATATAATCTTAATAAATGAGGAAGGAAAGAAGCATTTACAATACATTAACTAAGTGCCTTGTGCTGATTGCTAAGGGAGAAGCAAGGTAGTCACTGCCTTGAAGGAGATTACATTCTAAAAGGGGAATACAAAAGTGAACCAAAAAGTGGTAGGGAATATGGGAATAGGGAAAGTTCACAGACATAATTTTGAAATCCAGAGGAAGTCAGATAAGCTTTGATCTCTCCACAGGTCACAGACTAATCCAGAGTGAGGAGACAAGGAACTGCAGGAAACTCCAGGATAAGCCATTTGTAAAGGTTTAAAATTATAGAAAAAAAAAAAATAAGAAACAGGTCCCAGAAGAGAAATTGTGTACTGATTAATACTATTGAGAGAATAGTAGTAGAGATGTAAGGGGAGCCTGAGGACAAGGTAAAACAAAGTCTTGGACACTCCTTATGGAGTGTGAGATAGAGCATCAATTAGGGAAAAGCTGTGATGAGGGCTCAGATGATTTTAAGTAATATAAAACTATAGTGGACCACACAATTTTATGACTTCTCCCAGCTCTATTTAGCAACTCCAAAATAGGAGTAGAGAAGATAGTTAAGTAATAGAACAAGTAATGCTGTATGTGGCTGTGGTGCTTTTAATTATTTGGTCATAAAAATTGTAAAGATTGAGGAACTGGGAGGTTAGATTATTTAAAGGAGCTTTAATACATATGTTGAAGTTTCCTAGTCTAAAGGTAGGACTAGGTTTGGAGAGAAAAACTATAAGCCAAATATTAAATTTCTTGAGAAAAGAGGTAAAATGTTAAAAGCTGGGAGATAATTAGAACCAAAGATCTCCATTGGATTATATATTTAAATAGAATGAATTTTAAAAGAAGAGATTCTAGAAGAATAGTGGTTATCTTAGGACAACAAGGGAGAGCAAGTATCCCAAATTCTTTCATCTGGATTGATTATCAGTGGTATGAAAGAAGGTACAAATAGTATTGGAAAAAGGAATGCAAATGATTCAATGTCTTATGAACATCTAAGTTCACAAATGGAAAAAGTACCAGAGAAAAAAGTTTTTTGAAGAAAATAAGCAAATGTCTACTAACCTAGGAACCCGTTCTTGCAAGAATGTAAAATAAATCTTTCTTGCATTCATCAATGAAAAAAAAAAAAAAGAAAGAAAAAAAGCATATTAACAATAAAAAGAGAATTCTATAGGACAATAGAGAGAAAAGAGAAGTGGATCATGGTAGGAATAAGATTAAGGTGTTTCAGGATGAGGAAAAGGAGGTGGTGGAAATGGAGGAAGGTAGCTTTCATTAAAGTAAACAGTATGACTAAAATTGGTATGTTAAGAGGTGGTAGAAGATTATTAGCTACAAGGGAAGAGTCAGAGAGTCAAGTGGCAATAAATGGCAGTTCATCCCAGTAACCCTCTTGAACATAGAAAAGAAGTAGAAAAAATGGAGCACATCAGCTCATCAAGCATTTGGGGGGTAACTGCTCTGAATCTAACCTGAAGGTGTTTCTTAATAGATATTGATATTATTTCAGTCATCTTCTTTCAGTAATAATAAAGACCAATTTCCCTCCCAAGCTTTTGATACCTACTTCTCTCAGTTATCTCACTAATCCTCAAAAGCACTCAAAAATGCATCCCCTAAAGGCTAGTAGATAACAACCACCCATGAATTAAGTGATATTTTTAGAGAGAATTAACCTCAAAGAAGATTCTTAAGTAACAAGGATGACAAAATGTCTGAAAGTAACAATGAGAAGGGGAAAAAAATATTCTTATTCCCTTTCTAGGACCAGGTTGTCCAGGGAATTAAAAACAAAAGATTGGAAAGAATAATCAGGTATAGGTCATGTCTTTAATAAGTTAGTTTTTTTCTGAGTTGCAGAAAATGGAAGAAACACCAGAGAAAGAAATTTTTAAAAAGTACTTTTTTATTCTTGTATGCACCCCATCTGCATAATGCTTATGTTTATCTAGCTGCTTTCTCCAGTACCATTTATTTTTCTTCATGCAGTACATCAGGTGATTGTTGTTGCTGTTTGGTCATTTCTCAGTTGTTTCTTAGTTTTCGCGACAAAGACACTGGAGTGATTTGCTATTTCCTTCTCTAGCTCATTTTATAGATGAGAAAACTGATGGAAATGTAGTTTAAATGGCTTCCCCAGGCTCCCACAGCCACTAAATGTCTGAGAATGGATTTGAACACAGGTTCTCCTAACTCAAGGCACAGCATGGCATCTATTGTGTCACCTAATTGCACCTGGTATATCATGGAACATCTTATAAAGTTCAAATACAGTTGTTTCACATTTCACTCTTACTGACTGATCAGGGAGTTTATTAAAATAAATCTTTACAGATTTCCCACATTTTTCTTCTGTTCATTATCTTCTTTTAAAATCTCACCTTTAAGTGCCCTTCAGATTTTGGTACATGAAGCATAATAGTCTTCATGATAGTCTAGTCTTTTTTGTTTTTTGTTTTTTTTTCACAAAAGTTCATCACTAGCGCTAAAAAATGAGATGGCCACATATCTATGAAATTTGATTTCTTATTTTCTTTGTATGTGCAAGGGAAAAAAAAAAAAAAAAACTTTTTCTATCAGTTCTTATATTTGCCTTTCTAAGGGGAATCTGTATCCAAGCTTCCTTCAAACTGTAATGTCCTTTTATTTTCTGGTTTTGTTGAGGTTCAGAGGGGACCCTAAAAGGTTTGGGTGTTGTAAGGTGTCTCAAAAGAATCTCCAAGCTTGAACCCATATCCAAGTCAAGGGGCAAAGTCTATTGTAATTGTAGCGGCAATTGAAGTGGGCTAAATTCCAAAAGAATTTAGCAAAGATGGATTTAGCAAAGAATTTAGCAAAGAAGATGGATTTATAGGACAGTTAGATTAGAGTATTAGGTTTCTTATTTACTAATTTTATGGCTTTCAGGTAGGTTTGAGGGGTGGTTTATTCACTATTGTCTCACTAATTTGGTTATCACTGACCAGCAGATTATTTATCTGACAACCAGTAATGTTTGTAGGACTATCCTAAGGTCAAAAGACTTTAGAATCATTGACAGATTGTTAGAACAAACTGAAAGGTTCAATGTCAGCCATATTAAGGTGGAATGGAGGCAATGGCTTTCTCTTTGTTGTTGTGTTCCATGAGGGATGAGGATCAGTCATTGGTCTCTGATAGTGACACATTTGGAATAGAAATCAGCTATCAGGGCTTCAGCTCACATTGAGTATGGAGCTCATCCCTTATTCCAAAGAGAAAGTCAAAAACATAGAGGTCCTGAGTCTTCACATGGAAGGACTGTCACATGGAAGCATAAAGTAAGCATAGCTTAGATAATAGGCTGTGCTTCTTGAATTTCTTTGCCTGATCACTGGCGGAGTACCCATAAGGAATTAAATAAACCAAGGTGTGGCTCCCCTAGCACTCCTGATTTCAGTGCATTCATGTGTGGTCTTAGGGGAGCCTGGAAGGAAGAAGAAGCATGTAGTTACATGGTAGAGTGTGAGCTGTATACAGTTGGGTTTGTTTTCTCTCTTCCTATGGGGCACTTCTTTTTTTTCCTTTTTTTTTTTTTTAATAAAGCTTTTTGTTTTCAAAATATATGCATAAATAACTTTCAACATTCACTCTTGCAAAACCTTGAGTTCCAATTTTTTTCTCTCTCCCTTCTCCCCACCTCTTCCCCTAGATAGCAAATAATCCAACATAGGTTAAACATGTGCAATTCCTCTATACATATTTCCACAATTAGCATACTGCATAATAAAAATCAGATCAAAAATGAGAAAGAAAATAAAATGCAAGCAAACAAAAACAATAGAAAGTGAAAATACCATGTTGTGATCCACCTAAAATGCTCACAGTCCTCTCTCTGGGTGCAGATGCTCTCTCCATCACAAGATCATTGGAACTGACCTGAATCACTTCGCTATTGAAAAGAGCCGTATCTTCTCTTCAACAATGAGATGATTTAGACCAGTTCCAATGGTTTAGCGATGAAGAGAGCCATCTACACCCAGAGAGAGGACAGTGGGGATTGAGTGTGGTTCACAACATAACACTTTCACTCTTTTTGTTGTGGTTTGTTTGAATTTTATTTTGTTTCTTGTTTTTTCCTGTTTTGATTTGACTTTTCTTGTGCAGCAAGATAATTGTATAAATATGTATGCATATATTGGATTTAACATATTTCTAACATGTTTAACATATATTGGATTACTTGCCATCTAAGGGAGGGGGTGGGGGAAAGGGGGAAATTGGAATACAAGATTTTGCAAGGACTAATGTTGAAGAATTGTCCATGCATATGTTTTGAAAAATAAAAAGGTTTAATAAAAAAAAAATTATTATTTTTTTAAAAAGATCCATGTCTGCCAGAATTGATTATCACATAATCTTGTTGTTAGTATGTACATTGTTCTTTCAGTTCTATTCACTTCACTCAGCATCAATTCATGTAAGTCTCTCCAGGTCTTTCTGAAATCATCCTGTTGATTGTTTCCTGTAGAACAATAATATTCCATAACATCCATATGGCATAACTCATTCAGCCATTCTCCAACTGATGGGCATCCAATCAGTTTCCAGTTCTTTGCCACTCAAAAAGGTTTGCCACAAACATTTTTGCACACATAGGCCCTTTTTTTCCTTTTTTAAAAAAATCTCTTTGGGATATAGGCCCAGCAGAGACACTGCTGGATCAAAAGGTATGCACCGTTTGATAGCAGGGTTACATTTCTAAGGTTTAGTGAATTCTAGTAGATTGAAGAAAAACATGGGATTCCCAGGAGGATGAGTGCTGAAAGCTGATCTTGATTTAACATATCTATGTATCCATATTTTCTAGAATGACAAGTCAGACTGGCAAAAGTCATAATCTATAGCTCACAAGAACATGCAATAAATAAATAAAAATTTGGGCTTTTTTGTTTGTTTGTTTTCTTGTTTTGTTGTCATTAACAAGGATCAGATCAGTGGCTAGCAAAGCTCTGTAAGGATTAAATTTATGAATGGCATAATACAAATATAAGAAAAAACTTTCTATCAAGGAGAGCAATCTAAGCTATCCTAATTTGCTTGGGTAGAGTTGGGTAAATTGGCTAATTAGTGACTTTCACTTTACTGGAGATCTTCAAATAAAGGCTATAAGACCACCTAATAATTCTGTTAAAATCATAACTCGTTTTTAACATAGGAGTAAAACTAGATGATTTTTGTGGTCTAGTCCAACTCTTTCATTCAGAAAGGACTTCTTAAGAACTAAACACTGTGGTAAGCAATGGGAATAGAAATAAGACAAAGAAAAACAATGCTTGCACTAAGGAGTTTACAAATTTAAAGAGTGAAGACAATATATGAAAGGAAGCTGGAAAATGGGCTAGATAGCTCAAAAAGTTTATAGAGTTATATTAGTCCATGAAGTTGAAATCCAACAAAGCTGCAGATGGAAAGTTTAAACGTTGCCCTCTATAAAGAAAACCTGTGAGCAAAATTTAGATGTTCTCCAGCCACCCAGTCAGAGGGGAAAGGAAGCTGAGGAGGTAGGAAGAAGTTTGCATCATAGTGATTAGATTTGGAGTGATCAGCTCATACTTGAAGGAACATTTTGTAACTTGGAATTGAGACTAAACAGAGACTTTTTTTCTGTAGAAAGTATCTTGCATCCCACTCTCTGGCTAAAGAAATACTTGTCGGTGGGGTACTGGAGAATCACTCCTACAGCTGAAGAAACACCACTGATAGATCTTGGAACCATTTGCAGAAAACATAGGAACTACCTTCATTCTCCAAACTCTTTAAATGTACTGAAGAATTTTAGATGAAGAGAGATAATCTAATGTACTTGGCCTTTAGGTGGTGAAGCTACATTGATCTTGTACATAAAGAAAAATTCTGACCCTCTGAAACTTCTATCTGTTGATTTAGTCCTATATTTTGGGGCAAAGCAGAAGGACTTTAAACTTCTTTCACATGACAGCCCCCCAGAAATTCAAATACAGCTATCTATGCAGGTAATGAGTCCAAATAAGGTCTGAGTAGAAAATGGATGAGTCAATAGCTGCATATAGCCACTCCTTAGTGTCAAGATCATCAAGGTTAAGTGACTACCCTAGAGTCAAAATGGTAAGTCCACTGGAGGGTTCAAGTTTCATTTCAGAAAGCCCATGTCCCATGTAACCAGTAGACCATGCTCTGCGTTACCACTCTGAGCCCAGAGAGGCACATAAACTGTGATCCAAATTAGTAAGTATGAACAATAAACCCCCCCATATCCCAGTGTGATGTTAATGAAGTAGAAAAGATGGTTATTTACACTATAATTGGTTGGGGAAAATGCCATAAAAAGAATGGCAAAATGTAATTTCTATTTGAAATAAAAATTTAAAGCATTGACCCAGCCCTCTAGAGATATCCCTGACCTACATAAACAAAAGGAGCCTGGGTTAATTTTTGTTTCCTTTTTCTTATTATATCTCCCAAATTTTCCTTTCTTTCTTCCCATCAACACCTCCCCCCACCCCATCCTTTTCAGTTACAGTTGACAAATGTGAAAAGATTTTTTGGGGACTTTGATTAGTAATAAGGAGCTGTGAGACTCCTGCTGTGTCTTCCTTCTGTCTCTGATTCTTTCTCTCACACAAACCAACTTAGAAAGAAAGGAATGGAAATGATATGTCAGAAGACATCCAGGAATGCAAACTCGCAAACACACAATCTGAAATCAAAACTGGGGTCAGAGAACGTCTTGCTAAATTGGGTGCCCAATAGAGATTTATAATAAAGGGAGTCATTTTATTTAAATTTTCCTCAGGGCTTTGGGGGAAAGACATGCCATGATATCCACACAAAGAACTCCTTGGGTAAGAAAATAAGCTAATGAGGATATCACTGATATTTTCCTGAGGCAGATACAGCCGCTTAAATGTATTATTGGTATTGGGGAGAAGAAGGGATGAGAGGAAGGCAGTGAGCCAAAAGCATCTTTGAGTTTCTGCATTACTTCCAAGCACTTTATTAAATTATCCAAGCCCCAAATCGCTCAATACAGCCTAAAATTGTCCAAGTTTCTTTGTAGCCTTTTCAAAGCTCATGCAATTTCTTTGGGCCAATTATTTGGAGCACAGGTATGAAGTTCATTGAATTTTGCCCCAGCCTTAGCTATAATGGGGCCATACAGAGCATCTTTCTTCTGCAGGAGGGAAAAGATACTGATTGAATGCAGCAGGGGGTGAGAAAGTGGTGGTGAGCCTGTCCACTAGCAGTAGGAGGTTATTGCTGTTGCTTGGCAAACCAGATCTGAACTGGACCAGGTTCCGAGAGAGCTGGATGGCAAACCAGCTGAATGCTTGTGCTTTCTCTTCTGCCTAATAGCAATGAAGTTTGGGTACTTTTGAAGTAAGACAAATATATCTTCTGGAATGGGAATGGGGTGGAGGGGAGGAGAGGAAAATGTAGCTGAGACGAATGGCAAAGCAAAGGCTTTAAAAGCTACTCTTGCTGGCTGAGGGAAAAAAGGAAGTTAGGGCTGTCCAGTGGTGAGGTTGGGTTTGTGGAGGGCTGAGAGGGGGTCATACATTCTAACCTTTGGAGGGCAGGCATCCTTTCCCATAGCATAATTTTTTAATCACCCCTGCCACAGAAACTAAATATTAGGGTGGATACACAAAAGGTCTGCCCATTTGCAGCATTTATTTTCTTTTGTTATGTTCATCTTTAAGGTTATAAATCCATGAAATAAAAAAAAGTCTGATGAGATGGGATAATGTAAAGGGGAAACTTGGAACATTATAAATCACCTTAGGATTGCAAGGTAAAAAGAATAATTCATTCGTTTTAAGTCTGGACTTCCAACTTGTATGTATCCTCTGGAGCAATATTTTCAAATATTAATGTATTTTCAAAAGTTGTTCTTTAATACTCATTCCCTATACCTTTTGTAATAAACTTTTTTACACTAAGATAAAAATGGTAAAACAGAATCATCATCATCAGCTTCATCAATACGTTATTTTTTTAGTTTTGCTTTGCTAAACTAAACATATATATATATATAATTTAAACATGTTTAACATATTTAACATGTATTAGACTACCTGCCATCTAGGGAAGGGGATGAGGGGAAGGAGGGGAAAATTTGGAACCAAAGGTTATGCATGGGTTAATGTTGAAAAATGACCTCTGCATATGTTTTGTAAATTAAAAAAAAACTTTAATAAACTCTATTATTGTTTGAATATATATAGTCTATCAAATAGATGCTCTCGCAAACTTTAATAAAAATATATTATTGTTTGAATACATATTTTGTTTATCAAATAGATAGATGATCTCGCAGCTCAAGTCATGTGATGTGGGGAGAAGGGACAATAGCAAATAAAAAAATGCCAGTTAAGAGCAATCTACAAAATAAACTCTTTGTGCTCTGAGCCCTCTATGATAACTGTGAAGAACCCTGGCAATAACCCTTAAAACCAACTAGTTGGACTCTGGCAGTACCTATGGTTATTTTAACACCCCAACTAGTGTAACATAACTATTCCTATGAATCAAGAAATAGATTGTAGACTAGTCCTAACTAGAGCCATCATTATGATTTCACTAATCAAGTGCATAGGAATAAACATTTTTCTTAAGATTACTATATTTTGATCTGTAATATATTGCTATATAACTTGGAACTGAAAATATTGTTGACAAAAATAGAATGAAGCCCTTGCTTATAAGTATTTCTAATTTTGTTATGGTGTGTGTAGTATTGATATATAGAAAAAATTTTCATTCACTGTGCACGCAGTTCAGCCCTTGAAGCCAAGATGCAACAAAGTATTGATCAAGTCTCTGCTGCTTGTACTAATTTTGGACTAACAATCAACACCAAGAAAACACAGGTTCTTCCACCTGCCAGCACCACACCACAGATCCATCAATTGCAACAAAAAGAGGAATTTTGAATTCTGTGGATAGGTTTTCTTGTCTTGGTTCCAGGAATGTACACATAGGTGCTCAAGTGGACACACACATGGCAGAGCTAGCTCAGTATTTAGGAAGCTCCAAAATAAAGTAGGGGAGTGAATAGGGATTCAACTGCTACCAAACAGAAGGTCTCCCATCATTGTGCTATTCTCATTGCAGTATACCAGTGAAACTTGGACAGTCTACCAGTGCTAGGCAAGGAAATGGAATCATTTCCATTTTAATTGTCATAGGAAGATTCTGAAACTTTACCAGCTGGTCACTTTACTAGTAATGAGACCCTTTCTCGAGTTAAACTGCCAATTCTTCAGATTCCAGTGGACTGGCTACATTGTTCAAATGCTAAAAGACTATTTTACTGACAATTGTCACTAGACAAATATTCACATAGATGTTGGAAGAAGCAATACAAGAACACTCTCAAAGTCACTGAAGAACTTTGGAATCAATTGTTTGATGTGGGGGACTCTGGCCAAGAACCAGCCAGACTGACATGTGTCTATCAAAGAAATTGTGTACTTTATGAGCAAAGAATTGTAATTTCTAATAAAAAAAAAAAAAAAAAAAAAAAAAAAAAAAAAAAAAAAAAAGAAAAGAAAAAGAAAAGAAAAGAAAAGAAAGAAAGAAAATGAGATGTGTAAGTTTAGGGGAATCTCCACTCCATATGTTTGAGTGCATTATTTGTGCCCAACTTGTGGTAGGGCTTTTCAAGCTTGTTTTGGTCTGATAAGTCACAAGCAGACACATTGAACATTGATTCTAATAGAGTGATGTCATTTT
This sequence comes from Antechinus flavipes, assembly GCF_016432865.1. Lineage (NCBI taxonomy): Eukaryota > Metazoa > Chordata > Mammalia > Dasyuromorphia > Dasyuridae > Antechinus > Antechinus flavipes. The sequence continues at coordinate 632,450,796 of NC_067398.1, forward strand.
GGTCCTCTTCAAGACAACAATCAACCAACCAAGAAGTCTTCAGTCTATTTTTCATGGTAGTGATTACGATATAAACCAAAGCATTTCCAGGAGATGGGGTATCAATAGTTCTGATTTGTTCTAATGTATTCTTCTTCTGTGGTACCTGGAAACAAAAGAATTCCATTCACTTCTGTGTTAAAAATCAATTATTTGCTATGATTATCTATTACAAATGAATAGAACTTTGACAGATTACCTCAATATCTAGCAAGAAGCCAAGTAGAAAACTTGAAACCTATATCAAATAATTAAAGGTAAGAAAAAACATATTGGATGGAATATGAAAACAGTTGAACAAAAATTCTCGATACTTTCAGCAAATGAAGAAGTTAAAGTGATACAAATAGTCAAGTTATTCGACATTGAACAAAAATTATATTCTAAAGAGACTCGAGGAACAAAGAAAATAGAAGAGATAAATAAAGAACATCCAGGAAGGAGAACATAGGAAATTTCTGGCCATTTCTATAGTTCAAATAAGTATCCCACAAAGGAAACTCAAGTGGGTTAAACTCAAAACAGAAAGCTCATGTAGTTTGTTAGTATGAACCTATTTATGTGTTGTCTTCCCAGGCAGGTACTATCTTTTATCTTTGTGTTTTCAACATTTAATATGGCACCTAGTACATAATCGATGCTTAATAAATGCTTTCTGACAAACATATTGACATTAATAAAGCTGACTGAAACTTTAGTTTCTTTGAAAAAATGAAAATAAAGGAATCTAGAAAATATATATAATTATGGGCTCAAAGGCTTCAGAGTTGCATATAAACTGCTAGAAAAGCACATAATCAGTTTACTCTAGATGCAATTCTGTCCCTATGTTTCTTAACACTAGATATCACTTATCTCTATTACTAGAAGTGAATCTTAATAGTGCATCCAAATATAGGCCGATTATATGTTTATGTACTTTATAAAGAATCCATACTTTGTAGCATTCAAAAATTATGGAAAGAGGTGAAAAAGTATATTGCATGAGGAAAAAATATGGATTGAAAAAATGTCAGACATATAAAGAACATCTCATTATTGAATTGGAAATTACTGCATAAACTCTCGGGAGAATATTGATATTTATGCCATCTTTATTGGCTGTCACAAAATAGACACAAGTATTATGAGAATGCTACAACACTTGAAGTATATGTAGAAAACTTTTCTTTTTAAAATTTGTCAACAATACAACTATCAAGATCAACTGATATAAAGGTGACGTGTTTAAATACATTATCTTAGTTTCTAAATAGAAATGACTATAGCCTTCATGTGAAAAAAGTGTCATACTAAAGCATTGTATTAATCACTTTTTGTACATGAATGACATCATTGCATATGGCTTCACTGAAAATTACATTAAGCTGCTACTTCATCTCATGGAAACTTTCTCTAATGATATTAAAATGTCATTTGAATTCAGCAAGTGATAAATTTTTAATGTATACCAAGAAAAAAATACAGAATGAAGGCTTTGAGTTTAAAACTGGAGGTCAAATTGAACTAAAGGATACAAAATTAATCATAAATATCTTAGTTTTCTCTAGGTAAACAAGACAGAGAGCATAAAGCTATCAAGGAGGAAGCTAAAATCATGCATGTTAGGAAACCAAAAAGCATCCTGAAGTCAAAACTTAGTGGGAAAAACATGTACACAATGCAGGTTTCAATGATTTTCTCTTACTGTCATTCTTAGGAAACAGTAAAATGGATAAGGACATAATTAGAAATAACCTGGAAAGCCTTTTATAATTTTAATTAAACATGGTGCTCAGACAGTTATAGAAAAAAAAAAGTATCTCCTATTTGTCTAAAAGGAGGAAGAATAGTTAGCTGTGCTCAGAATGGGCAATACATTAAAATTTTACCAAAAAAAAATTTGGCAAAAGGACTTTATGTGCAAAACAATTGTAAAAGATGATACTAGAATTACAACCCTGGATCTGTACAATGTGAACAAAGGTACTTTATCTCCATTAGGAGCCTTAGAATAACTAAGACCCCCCCAAGTGTTTGTGGAAATTGCTTTGTCCTTCATTTTCCAAGAGGACATGACATCAGGGAGGGGATGCTGTGACCTGCAAGTGAATTGGATTTGAAGAAGGGAGGGCTGAGCAAGGTCACTGCCTCATTTTCCCCTCCCGAGCCTTCTGCAATGGGAGATTGGCCTTTTTAAGCTAAGGTCTTCATCAGGTCTCAGTTTGATGGAAACCACTACATTCAGTGATTAAGGCTAGGTAGCAATTAAGACAAAGAGTCTCCTCTTTCACCTTGTCCAAAAAAAAAAATCTAAATAAATAAATGAATGACTGGGGGGGGGGGGAAAGACCCTTGCAGTTTCTGACCAAAGTAGAAATGATTGCTATTTCCTTTCATTCTGAGTCAATCAGGACCTAAACAATGACCAAATAGAAAATGGCTTATGACCTTTTTGGCAAATTAGAATCAGATTGGTTTTGGTTTAAGATCTGATCCTTAGGGAAGAAATCTAGCTAGTAACCCCAAGATATCTTGGGAGGATTCAAAGATGCAAAAGAGAAGAAAATGCTTTTAAGAGCAACTGTAGGTAAGGGTATGATACCCTATGTGGACAGAAGGAGAAAGGGAGGAAGGGAGGAGGGAAGGAAGGAAGGAAGGAAGGAAGGAAGGAAGGAAGGAAGGAAGGAAGGAAAGAAAGAAAAAAGAAAAGAAGGAAGGAAGGAAAGAGAGAAGGAAAGGAAGGAGAGAGGGAGGGAGAGAAGAAGGAAGAAGGAGGGAGGGAGGGAGGAAAGGGAAGAAGAGAGGGAGCAAGAAAGGAAGGAAGAAGTGTTCCAACTGATCTATTCCAGGCCAACTTTAATCACAGAGATTGTTGTTTGTAATCGAAAAGCACCACATGGGTAGCAACCACATGAATGCTAAAAATAATATTAATATGTCAACAAAGAAATAAACAGAGAGCTGTGTCATTCAGATTACAGAAATGAAGGAATTTATAACAGATTCAGGATCAGGACACTGCCATTAGAAATTGTAGAAACATTGGTTGATATAAATTATGCAAAGAAATAGTAGTCAGCTATGCAATACTTAATTTATCTGGGTTTTAAAAATTTAGCATCTAGAAAGACAAAAGCAGACAGTTTTTACATAACAGAAGCTTGATATTCTATATAAACTATCAGAAATGAAATACCAATGTTATACAAATCATAAAGTAGCCTTAAAAAAACAAATAAACTGTTTTAGAAATGGAATATCATTATAGATAATATTGTTACCCACAAATGTCCAGATACAACATTGAATCACAAATAAGAACATTTTAATTAATATTGCCATACCAGATAATCATAATTTCCAAACTACATGGAAAAATATCAAAACATATAGACCCAGTGGTTGAAATTAGCTATATGGGAATAAGATGAGAACTATATCATCAACATTGTCTGCTATTTGATTTGTCCTAAAGATGGTTTTAATGATCTACAAAAGATAAACAATAATTCATGTTATTTATGCAGTTATAAGCAGTGATTTTATTCATCTGTGAAATTGTTCACAAGACATAAATATATAAGTATAGTAAGATTTTATCTTATTCTTGGAGAATTTTTATCAGTCAAATTGAAAAAATGTAATCAGAATAAGATTAATAAAAATTAAAAAAGAGATCTGGGAGCTGAACTTTCCAGCCAATTCTCCACTTTTTATTTGTTTTGAACTTCATGGAAAATAAAGTCCCTGTACCAAGTATTTACTATGTAGGCTAAATAGATCATGATTGCAATCAGGTATCTTGTAGATTAAGTGGATTGTGCTAGTAATTAAAAGCAATAACCTCATCAATATTTTTTCTAGATTAAGAATAGTTTGTGGCTAGTGGTCAAGTACCTCTTAGCTGAACATTTACACAACCTAATTCTTCATACACATCCTGCATGTACTTATATAGATTTGAGAAGAAACTTTCTCATAACACTCCTGGATGTTAAAGAGTAAAAGTATTATACTCTTGCTCAAGGTCATATAGTTAATAATAATAAAAAAATACACACATAACATAAACTAAAAACATAAATATGTGTATATATTACGGATTTACAAGATATTTTCTTTTCAACAACCTGGTACAGAATGTGGCAAAATATGAATAATTCCAATTCATTATGCATTCATTATTAAAGGAATTAGGAATAGTTAGCCTTGAGAAGAGAGAATTTGGGTTTATTATGATTGCCTTTAAAAAAATTGAAGGGCAGCATTTGGGGCAGGGATTAATTTGAGAGGAGAGAGTGGGAGATACAATGATGATCATCAAAATTGCACCTTGAACATTATCTTTGTTATATTAACCCACAGGTTGACTCAGAAGCATGAAGAGCTGGTTGTTGAGGCTAGAAGTTTGAGGATGAGAAAACAATCTCAACTTGCATATGGATCACTGAAAAATTCTTTGGCTGATTCTGCTAAAAATATACTTCTACAAAATTATTTTTACATGGAGAATTTTGATTTGACTAATGACAGCTTTCTCATCTATAATACTTCATCTTTCTTTGTCATTGTGGTTTTGATCTTTGGTTACCTGAACATTTTCAAGGGTCCTTGCTCTTCTTTTCATATCCTGTTTTCTTATGCTGAAGAAAGACTCTTTTTCATACTCTTTCTGTAATGGACTCTGATAATATTTGGCAGTTTACTTTCAACCTTAAACAATTTTATGACAAGTATACCATGAAACTAACATTAGTCCGTGGGGAAACCAAGCAGCAGATGGAAGAAGAGTTCACTAAATTCAGTGCAAAATTTTTAACAACAGTGAGATGCTAGTCATGGAGACCTATAAGTCCAAGATTTCCAAGCTCCATGATAGCTTCAGCATGGAAAATAAAATGAAAGAATTACTTTCCAATAAACCAGTTTTTGTTTTGACAGAATCATGCTAAACTTGGAAAACAAAATATACATATATACACAAAATGAAACAAAAATGAAAATAATGCAGAAATTCAAAACTAAAACAGAGAAACAAAAGGAAATTTAAAATTTTTATTATATTTTGTTTTGAAAACCTATTATTTCCCTTCTAGCTTGATAGAATTTTCTAATTGAAGACTGAAAGTTGAAAATTGGCATCTAGCTCAAGCTTTGATTGATATGGCTGCAGTGCTTAATCTGTTGATCTGGTAGTTTCCTGATCTCTGTGACTTATCAAGCATTTTTAGAAGGAGTTTTTCCTTGAATCTCTTACGAATTCTTCTTTTGTCCCTGGCAGTACTTTATACTGTTACTGTCTCCTGCCATGACTGCCTCTTTTATTTTCATTTTTAATCTACTCCCCATTTTACTGACTTTGTTGTATCAGTTCAACTTTTTAAAAAAATTTTCTCAGTGATTGCCTTTGTTGGGGATTCAAGGCAAAATACTGTGGTACAAGTCTCTATTCACACACCTACTTTTCATTACTTTTAGATTTATTTGATTGAATAGGAGCTGAGTTTAAAATGCAAAAATGTATGAAACCTCTAGACTTTTATTTGTTGAAAACAAAACAGAAGATGGAGAGAAGCTTCTTTAGTTTTTCAGATTTTGTGCCCTTGATCAAGAAGAAAGGAATAAACTAGACATTTGTGAAGTGCTTACTATTGGCCAAGAAATGTCATAAGCACTGGAAAGACCTTACTCTCAAAGAGCTTACAATTGGAGGGGGGAATGTCAACAGAAAAGCAGAGCAAATGAAAGTGTCTGACACAAGGGGATGTTTTTAAAATCCAAAATTTGGAGGAACTCGGAGGAGAATGAAAATAAATCTACTTCAGACTCTCCTGAAAATGGAGGCTCTGGGAAGAACTCACTAATGGGAAAAGTGGGGAACGGGGGCCGGCCTTAAAGAGAAAGAGTCCATAGGAAGTTAGTCACAGAGATGATAAACTGTTCTAGTCCAGGAAGCCCCAGGTACTGAGAGAGTCTGCAAGATGAGACAGCATTAAAGGGTAGAAGAACATGGTTTTAAAGAGCAGAAGTCACAAATAGAGCAAACAGGAAAATTTGTGAACGTCTATCATGGTTGACCCACACTCCGACTTCTTTTTTAAAAAATTCTGTTGTATGTGCCTTCATTAACTATTATTTTCTAATTTTTAGAAAAGAAAAGGAGAGGTGAAAAATAATTAAGAATGCATTTTCTAATTTTTTTTTTTTTAGAAAAGGAGAGATGAAAAATAAATTAACAAGAAAACAATTTCTATTTATCCTCAGGGAAAAAAAAGCCCTGGAAGTAATGCAATGAGGCAAATTTCGGCTTAATGTAAAGAAAAATTTTCTAACATTTAGAACTATACAAAACGAAAATAGCTTTTCTTTGGAGGCAATGGGTTAATTGTCCCCAGGAGTCTTTAAGCAAAGTCACCATTTTTCAAGGATCTCATAGGGCAAATTTTTATTTAGATATAACTTGGACTAGAAAGCCTCAGGAATCTTCTCCAACTCTAAGATTTTGTTATTTATATTGGACTTTAAGACTCAGAAAGTATTTTCTTTACAAGTAGTACAAACATCAGTTGCCTATATTTCATAGATGAGAGAACCAAGACGGAGATAAATGACTTGCCCAGAGTAATATAACAAGTCATTGTCAAAGCTAGACCTCATACTTGGATGTTTGAAGATCAGTGCTTTTCCCACTAAATCACTCTCTCTCCCAGGTTTCCCCAGCAGAGATAAGAGACATTCAACCCAAAGGAACAGGAGATACTCTCAAGCCAAAGGAATAAATTTGTATACTCTTCTTCCACACTGCAATCTCCAGTCCCTCCATTCCTCAGCTCTTTCTCAGGCTTTCACTCCTCCATTAACCTCCTTCCTAACCCAACTTTACCCCTTGGTGAAGCAGTTCAACTTTACACTGAACTCTTCTTGAGTCCTTTGCTTCATTATCATATTGCCATCCTTGCCCCTGCCATATCTCTGTCTTGGATCCTTCCCATCTTCTGCTGTCTTTACTCCTACATACTTGGCTCTCAATGAAGCTGGAAAAAATCACAAAATTGTTGACTGGATTCACTATAAATGCATGTTACACAACCTAAATTTGGCCCTCACTGTAGCAAAGGCAATCCTTTTATATCTCCCTAATTAACTCACTATGCTACTTATCAAAGCAATTTTGCCAAACCTTTTCATTTCTCCTCAAACCTCTCCTGGCCCCCTCCCTCACCTACCTTTTCAGCTAAATACCTTGCTTCTAATTTTACCCAAAAAAAAATATATTCATTGAGAACCGTCTCTTCTCCTCTCCTTCTAATGTCCCAAATGCCTTATGCCATTATCCCTTCCTTCTCCCCCGTTTCACAACATGAGTTGGCCCTTCTTTGCCAAGGCAAAGCTCTCTATATGTAAAAGTTACCCCATGCCATTCCATCTGCCCAAGAAAATTGTCCCTTTTATCAGCCCTACTCTCAGTCATCTTCATTTTCTCCCTGTCTACTTGCTCCTTACTTGCTGGTTACAAACACATCCTCCCAATCCTTTAAAAACATTCACTTGATCCATACTTCCCTGCTAGTCATTGTGCTTTATTCACCTTCCCTTTTAGGGGTAAATTCCTTGAGAAAGAATTTACATTAGATTACTTCTGCTTTTTTCTCACTCTCTTCTTAACTCTTTGCATCTGACTTCCAACCTCCTCATTCAACTGAAACTGTTCAATTACAGTGACTAGTCATCTTTTAATTGCCAAATGGTCTTTTTTCACCAGTCTTGGGCCCTGTCAATCATTCTCTTCTTGATACTCTCTTTCCTCTAGCTTTTTGAGACACTTTCTCCTGGTTCTCCTCCTATCTATCCAATGCCTCTTGGACTCCATCCTAGGATCTTCTCACTTCTCCCTCTGTACATTTCACCTGGTGACCTCAAGTTCCCATGGATCAAAATATTATCTCTAGACTTATGATTCTCATGCCTTCTTATCCCACCCTCACCTTCCTGCTGACTTGCAGCCTTGAATTTCTAATTGTCTGTTTGTTAGATAGCTCAAACTGTATGTTTGTATATAAAGATGTTGCTTATACATCTTCAACTCAATGCAACCCAAACTGAAATCATTATTTTTCCCCTCCCTTTTTCCTAGCGTCCTTATTGCTGTAAAGGACTACCATCCTCCTAATCCCCCCACTCACAATCTAGATGTCATCTTCAATTCCTCACTTTCACCTCTTATATTGAACCTGTTGCCAAAGAGTATCAATGTGCTTTCCTTAGCATGTCTTAATTATTCCCTCTGTGCTCTCTGATACTCCATCACCCTGATCCTGGACCTTATCACTTCATGTTTGGACTATTGCAATAATTTTTGTTAGTTTCCTGTTCAATTCTCTCACCCATCTGATCCATCCTCTATTCAGCTCTCAATGTGTCTTTCCTGAGCATAAATCTGACTGTCGCATCCCCCTATTCATTAAGTTCCAGTATTTACCTTTTGCCACCAGGATCATGTATCATATCTTCTCTTTGCATCTAATGCTCTTCATAACCTGCTTTTCCTGATTTTTCTAGTTTTCTTATATTTTTTACTACCTCAGCAGACTCTGCAATCCAATCACATTGGCTCACCTCATTATTCTTCATAAAAGATATTCCGATGCCCAAATCAGGGTATTTATACTGGCTACCCCATTGCTTTGAATTCTCCTCCCCCTCTCATTGCTGCATCCTGGCTTTCATTGTTTCTTTTAAATCCTACTAAAATTCTACCTTTTGTAGGAAATGCTTTCTAATTCCCCCATAACTCTTAATTCCTTCCCTCTGTTGATTATTGCCAGTTTATCCTGTATATATTGTATTTGTACATAGTTGCTTATACATTTTCTCCTATTTTATACTGTGAGTTTTGTGGCTGGCTTTTGCCTTTCATTGTATCTCCAATGCTTGGCACAATGCCTGTCAAATAGTAAGTGCTTAATAAATATTTATTGACTGATTCAGGATTTCCTGAAATAATTTTTCATAATTTCTTATGGAAAAAATAAAAATCTATTATATTAATATATGACAATTTTTTTCATCCATTCTCAATTGATAGACAGTTGTCTAGATGTCAGTTTCTTTCATTCTCTACTCCAAGATTGGGAAGTTTGTTTTGCTTACCACCATTCCATCCTTGATGTTTTTTTCCCTTTCATCTCCTTCCTTTACCATTCTCGCTGATTTCATTGTTAAGTTTTACATATTTCCACACTAATCTATTTGTTGTTTAGTCATTTTCAGTTGTGTCCAATTCTTTATGACTCCTTTTGGGGTTTTCTTAGCAAAGATACTGCAGTGGTTTCTCACTTCCTTTTCTATCTTATTTTACATATGAGGAACTGAGGCAAATAGGACTAAACAGTTACTAGATATCTGAGGCCATATTTGAATTCAGATCTTCCTGACTGGGATCATCACTCTATATATTGTGTCACCTCCTTGCTTATTGTATATTCAATAATTTTTTATCTCTCAGATCAGAATCAATTATCCAAGGTCCTCTGTTTTTTTCCTAACTTAATTCAATATTCATTGCAATCTTAAAAGTTCTGAAGAAATATGTATTTCTCCCCCTTTTAGAATGTTATTACTGCACATCATTCACTCCCTTCCAAATGCTCAAATTTTCCTTTCTAGGTTTTTCTTCACTTTTGTATTTATATTTCAAACTTCCTATTAAACTCTTATTTTTATATTATTTAATCAGAAATGCTTCAAAGACTTCTATTCCATTAGAGATCTATTTTATTTCCCTTTAAGATGAAACTCAGTCTTGTAGCATGAATTATTTTGGTTGTCAGAATCTATCTTTTACCTTTTTGATAATTGCATTCCAAGATCATCTCTCATTTACAATAGAACTGTCAGTTTTTATGTGATCCTAACTGTTGTCCTCAGCTCTTAAACTCCTTTGTTCTGGACGGTGTGATATTTTTTACTTTGAGCACTGAATCTTGAGTATGACATTTTTGGGAATGTTTATTTTGAGATTCTTTCAGGAATAAAATTCTTTCAGGATTCTTTTAGGAGATCAATAGATTCTTTTTAATTCTACTTTATCCCCTGGTTCTAAATTATCTGGACAGTTTTCCCTTATTATTTCTTTACATGCAATGTCCAAGATTTGTTTTTTTTCTAGTACAGTGCCTAGCACATATAAATATTGTATAAACATTAGTTATAATAATAATAATAATAAGTAGTAGTAGTAGTAGTAGTAGTAGTAGTAATAGTAGTAGCAGTAGCAACAGCAGCAGCAGTAGCAGCAGTAGTAGTAGTAGCAGTAATAGTAGTAGCAGGAGAAGGAGGAGGAGTAGAAGGAGGATATATCAGGTAATTACATTTTCTTTCATTTTTTTAATCTTTTGAGTTTGTTCTATTTCTTGGTTTCTCATGGAGCTATTTATTTCTGTTTAGTCTTATCTAGTTTAAAGAGTCCTTGTTCCTTGGGTAGGACTTTCTATTTTCTCTTCTTAGCTATTTATTATCCTCTCAAGACTTTCTCAAAGCTCTAATTTAATTTTTTTTAAGTCTTTTAATTTATTCTAGGTCTTCATGTAGTCTTTGTAGAACATCCAATTTTCCCTTTGAGACTCTGCTTTGCTATTTTTATGCAGTTTCATCTTCTTTTGTAGATCTCTAGGTACTATTCAGAATTTTCTTTGATTTACTCATTTCTCTAGATTTAGTTTCTTAAATAGGACTTTGTTTTAAGACCAGAATCAAACTACTGCTGCACTGTCCTTGCTTGATCTCACACTGGATCATCTAGGTTTCTGGGCTGGAATTCATCTCTTACTTTAGCCACTCCATCCCCTAGCCACTACCAGATCTTTGAGGTTGTGGATTCTTTTCTGGTGTCTTCAGTCAGAGGAATAAAGGAATCAGAAATCCCAGACCTAGGGTATTCCAATTAAATGATCATTAGTCTTCTAATTTGCTTCCCACAATAGTTCCTAAGCACTTCTAAGATCCCCACCCAAAAACTTTCTGACCATCATGGTTCTTTCTCAAGTGATCACTCTGTCCTTACTTTCTTCAGGTACAGAGCTTTACAAGATATATATGACTTTTGATCCTATCCAGTCACGTTGGGAAGATATTATGTTCTGGTGCTAGTTTTGCTTTTAACTTGCCTTTGGTCAACAATCTTTCTATGACCTAATGTGAATAGTGACTGATTAAGAACAAGACAAAAAATTATTTTTGAGTGTATATTTTTGTCTTTTTTGTCTTGGTTATTTTTGATAATACCTTTAAATAAGTGCCTTTTCCCATAAAACTAAAATGAAATAACTTTTTATTAACTTTCATGAAAAATCAGAAAATTATCCAAAGAACTTTCAGGGTATAGTCCAAGAAGTCATGTTAGAGTCAAGTAATTCATAATAATTTTCATATTTGCACAGTCACAAATAGCATGCCTGAAAACATTTTAAAAAATAGAGTAGGATAAATAGATAATCTATTAGTTGATAATATCAATAAAATATAATAGTGCCATGGGCCAATGACTTTATAAATGTTAAATCAATAAAACAAAAGGAAGATTTTGATTTAAAAATAAAGTTTGTAAGAATACTAAGATAATTATTTGTTCAGATAAAGTACTGATGCAATGATTCACTAAGTTCTCCTGGTTGGTGAGGCTTTTTTATTTTTATTTATTTTTTGTCACTTTAGAGCATCTCAGACTTTAAATGAGACAGAGTAGAGAAGGAGCTATCATCATCATTGTTATCATCCTCAAAAGGCATTTAGTAAATGTTCTATACACTGTGCTAAGTGCTGAAGATGTAAAGAAAGACATGCACATGGTTCCTGTCCTCAGGAAGCTTACATTTTAATGAGGGAAATAATCTGCCTGGGTGAAGTGACTGCAATTGCACCAGGAAAAGATAGCTCTTAGTCCCATAAATTAACTGTCTATTACTAATGTCTGAAATCTCATCCTTACAAGTTCATTACTATGGCAACCAGATTTGTCCTCTCTCAAAATATACTGCAGATTACCAAACGTGTCATCCAGAACTTGACACAATAACTTAGTTAAGGTTTGATAAAGGCAAAGAATAAAAGGACTATGGTTTCTATTGTCCTAGATTTGTTAACATAGTCCAAGACCCCATTATCCATATAATACATTATGGGGGTGAGGAGATGATTCTAGCTTCTTGCAAAATAGGGCAAAGCTCAGGTTTTATCAAGCTGGAAAGTCTTTAAGAATAGACTTGATAGGGGCAACTAGGTGGTGCAATGCATAAAGCACCAGGCCTGAAGTCAGGAGGACCTGAGTTCAAATCTAATTTGAGACACTTAACACTTCCTAGCTGTGTGACCCTGGGCAAGTCACTTAACCCCAATTGCTTCACAAAAGAGAAAAAAAAAAGATAAAAATAAGATATTTTTAAAAATTAGCTCTGGAGAGATGAGTAAATCAAAGAAAATTCTGAATAGTATCTAGAGATCCACAAAAGAATATGAAACTGAATAAAAATAATAAAGCAGAGTCTCAAAGAGAAAACTGGATATTCTACAAACATAGGGATATTTGTAATACCAAAAGCCCAGTAACAAGGTAAAATGAAGTTTAAAACAAAATAATAAAGCAAATTAGTTTTATTGAGGAGAAATAATCACAAAACCAAGAGCAGTAAGGAAAAACAATGGCAGCAGGTCTAAAGGACCTCAAGAATAGTTAGACATTCATCTAGAATTCTAGGGGTTCTCCTGAACCAGTAAAGTCTGGTGAGTTTTTACAGGATTCTTATTTACATCTAGTGAAATCTGTTGAAGAACAAATACTGAATCTGAAGCTTAAATATTTTGGTCACATCATGAGAACACGGAACTCATTGTAAAAGACCCTGATATTGGGAAAGATTAAAGACAAAAAGAGATGAGGTGGATAGAAAGTGTCAGGGAAGCAAAGAACATGAGCTTGGATAGATTTCAGGAAATAATGAAGGACAGAAGGATCTGGGATGCTGTGGTGGTCCTTGGAGGTGTGAAGAATTGGACATGGGTGAACAAATGGAAATAGCAAAGCAAGACCAGAAGTTAGGAGGAGTGCAGAGGAGCCTGGCCTTGAGGACTGTTGTTCATTCATGTACCACTAAGGGAAGAGAAGACTACAGGAGAATGAGAGATCATAACATGCAAATGTCCATCAGTGGGGAAGTGGGCTAGGGCTTTCCTGCTGATCTGACAGTAAGCTGATGATCATGCTCCATGTCGGAGTTTTTGAACTTCTCTGATCTGGGAGGCTCCTTAATTCTTTACACATGTAAGGGCCAATGGAGCTAAATTCAGAGGAGTATCAGGTTAACTGCAGGACATTGAATTTATTATTCAAGCAACTCTCATTCATTGGGCTGAGTATCACACGTCAGGGGAAAAAGGCAAGGAAAAGCATTTATTAAGTACAGGTATTGTGTGAAGTAATTTATAAAAATATTATTCCATGTGATCCTCACTACACTAATTGGTAGGAGTAGGTATTATTTTCATCTCTATTTTATAAATGAGGAACTAAGTCAGAAAGGTAGCAGAGCTAGTAAGTGTTTGAGGTTAAATTAAACTCAGGTGTCTCTGAGTTCAGACACAGCAATATATTATACAAAGATGAAAATGAACTGGTTCTCATACCCAAGACATTTACTTTCTCACGGAGGCAAAACCAACATGTAATTAAAATAAAATAAAAGTTAAGTAAATATTAAAAGAGATACAATGATATGTGTGTGTATATATATATGTATATATATCATGAAAAATCAGAAAATTATCCAAAGAACTTTCATTTCAGGGTGTGTGTGTTTAAGTAAATACAAAAGAAAGATAATAACAGCTGGGATAATCTGGATAGACCTCTTTGGAGGTAGTGCTCATTGATTGATTGACTGCCTGAACTAAGGTGCTGGCTAAGTGAATTGAAGGAAAGGGACACATATTGTAGAAGTAGAATCAACAGGTCTTGGAACTGATTGGATCTAGGAAGAATGTAAAGTTGAGAATGATTGCAATATTACAAACGTGAGTGCCTAGAAGTATGGCAATGCCCTCAACAAAAATAGGCAAGTTAGAAAGAGGGGAGAGTTTCTGCAAAATGGAAACAATGCAAACTGCAGTGGAACACAAAATAAGAGACCATGGTCTTGGAAGGTATTGTAACTAAGATCAAATGAGTTCTTTAGGCCACCATATGGTATATTCTGTCTCAGGGGTACTGATGGGGTACAGCTTGGAGGGGGAACCATAGCTGTGATGAAGTCCTCTGATTTTAGAGGACCCCTAACAATCAGTCTGTCAATGATTCTAAAGTCTTCTGGCCTTAGGATAGTCCTACAAACATTGCTGGCTGTCAAATAGAAAATCTGCTGGTCAGTGATAACCAAGTTCCTGAGACAATAGTGAATAGACCCCTCTTCAGCTATACTTCTGAGCCATAAAATTATCATATCAGTGACATGAAGAATTGGATAAATTTATCTTCTTGCTCCTGGTTCTTTGTTAAATCCTTTTCCATTTCTTTTCTAAAATTTGAATCGATATATTTTGTTTTTACATTATTTCCCAATATCTTCTCTTTTCCCATCCATATGAAGTCAGCCATCCTTTATATCAAAGATTAAAAAAAAAGTGAAAACATTAATTCAGAAAAGTTAATGCATCTCTCAAGTTCAAACATGCACTGTTCCACACCTAAAGTCTCTTATCTCCACAATTATGAAAGATATCTGCATTGTCATATTTATCATTCAAGACTATAAACATGTTCATTATTATTTTTAAATGCTTAAGGTTTTTATTGATACTTTTTTTTCTATTTACATTTTTAACTATGATGTTAGTATATCTGTATGTATATACTCTATACACTCATATATTATGTGTGTATTTGCTTATTTCACCTTGACAAAAATCTGCTTTTCAGAAAATATTTGTTAGTTATGCTAGTTAGCACATGAAGAACACAGTGCTAGCTACTATGAGAACAAAATCTTACCTTTCTGTAATCTTCCATTGTCAACTATCCTCTTCTTGACATTGTCTTCCCTTTAGATTTTCAGGATATTACTACTCTTCTGGTTCTCCTTTCACCTCTGACCACTCCTCAGTTTGCTTTACTAATTCTTCATCCAGATCATATCCCTAGCCCTAAATGTCCCTCAGCGCTTTATACTAATCCCTATTCTCTTCTTCTATAATATTTCATTTTATTGATTACATCAATTCTCAAAGATACAATTATCATTTCAAGATTCTCAAAATTTTCAGGTATTTTCCAATTTTAACCTTTCTATTGATGATTGATTTTGAATTTCCAACTTACTTTCAAACAATTCAAATTAGAATCCAGCAAATATTTTAAACTTATAAGGTCCAAACTGAACTCATTATATTTCCCCAAAATCCCTTTCCCTTTCAAAATTTCCCTGTTACTACTTAACATCCCAAACTTGCAAAATAGATATTATCCTCAACTCTTCTCACTATCTCTATTTCTCCTCCCCTTACCCAATACTATCTTCTATAACTAGTGCCTCTCCCTTATTATCTTTTATTTAGCTTGTTTATATTTAGCTGTTTGTATGATGATTCCCTATTATACTATGAGCTCCTTGAAAACAGGTATTGTCTTTTTTATTCTTTTTGTCCCCAGTCCTTAGCATAGTACCTTGCATATACTGGACACTTATTAAATGTCGATTTACTAAGTAAACAATGGTCTCTACTCTCAAAGAACATACAGACTAATAGTGAGGTGAAGCAAAATTAGAAACACATTGCAGTTGTTGTTTCAGTAATGTTCAACTCTGGGATTCCTTTTGGGTTTTCTTGGCAAAGATATTGCATTTTCTTCCCCAGTTTATTTTATACATGAGGAAAATGAGGTAAATGGGGATAAGTGACTTGCCCAGGGTCACCAAACTATTAAATGTCTGAGTTTGGATTTGAATTCAGGTATTCCTGACTCTAGGGCCTGTGCTCTATTTATTGTACCACCTAGCTGCATATACCTAGTGTATATTCATAAACATAATTATTTAAGTATATCTGAAAGTTTAAAAGTTAGATGCCTTTTGAAGTCTGAAAAAGAAGTCATTATGGATCAGATGAAACAAGGAAAGCTTCATGAATGCACTGATATTTCTTTTAGTTTTTGGAGAAAGAAAGAGACTAGATACTTTCCATCTTTACAATAGTCCAGTTGTGTAATTGGCACTTTTTAGTGAATTGACTTAATAAATTCTTTTCTATGAACTTTTTTATGTAGAAGAAGGTTCAGAAAGCTTAAGTAAATGATCTTGCCTGAGGTAGAAAGGAGGTAGAAAGGTGAGCAATGGAGAATCTTGAAATCTTGAGATTGATTTTCCTAACTTTACAATTTTCACTAGGGCCAGCTCTGCTCAAAAGAATTAAGCTAAGCAAAATTGATTAATTTTTCTTCAATACAGCATTTCTTAATTTTTTTTTTACTTCTCCATTTCAGTGTCTACATATGTCAAGACTCTGAAGCTATACTTAAAATTACTATAAGCATGCTGGGTCCCCAGAATGAGATCATTTCACCTTTCCCTTAGGATTTTAAGAGAGAGTGACTTTCTTCTAATGGATTTGGCTTAACCTGTGCACCCAAAATTAATGGGATGTGATTCCCCAATATTAAATATTTGTAATTAGTGCCATGAAATAATTTGCCAATGCTGGTTGATTTTTCTGGGTAGCTATTAATAAATAATTAATAGAAATTAACAAATACTCAGAAGATATAGCAAAAATTGAAGCAAAAGCAAATGTATCTGAAGCAGGGCACACACTGCCCTCTACTACCATGGTCCCTGAGAAGAGTGAGTTCAGAGTTAAAGTGGTTATCACCAAATATTTATCCTACCCAGTTTCCTTCTGAATGTAACCTAGCTACTGAATAAGTAACACCTTTGCCTGCAGGACACATTTCTGGGATGAGTAGTAGTCAATTTTCTTCTGGTCATTCACTCCTCAGAGATGTACTGATTTCTCATTCTGCTTAGTTGTGTCTGCCATGGAAAATTCTGCATTGCATCCTTAGTCCTTTCCAAGTTTACAAGGAAACAGCCTCTTCCTTTATGTCTTTTTAAAAATTATTAATTATTAAAGCTTTTCATTTACAAAACATATTCATGGGTAATTTTTCAACATTGACACTTGCAAAACCTTCTGTTCACAATTTTTCCTTCCTTCCTTCCAATCCCTTCCTCAGATGATAAATAGTCCAATACATGTTAAATATGTTAAAATATATGTTAAATCATATATATATATATATATATATATATATATATATATATACACACACACACACACACACACACACACACACACACACATACATATTTATACAGTTATCTTGCTGCACAAGAAAAATCGAATCAAGAAGGGGAAAAAAAAACTGAGAAAGAAAACAAAATGTAAGCAAACAATAACAAAAAGAGTGACGATGCTATGTTGTGGTCCATACTCATTTTCCACGATGCTCTCTCTGGGTATAGATGGCTCTCTTCATCACTGAACAATTGGAACTGGTTTGAATCATCTCATTGTTGAAAAGAGCCACATCCATCAGAACTGATCATCATATAGTCTTCTTGTTGCCGTGTATAATGATCTCCTGGGCCTGCTCATTTCACTCAGCATCAGTTCATATAAGTCTTTCCAGGCCTCTCTGAAATCATCCTGCTGGTCATTTCTTACAGAACAATAATATTCCATAACATTCATTTACCATAACTTATTCAGCCATTCCCCAACTGATGGGCATCCACTCAGTTTCTAGTTTCTTGCCACTGCAAAAAGGGCTGCCACAAACATTTTTGCACATGTGGGACCTTTTTCCTCCTTTAAGATCTCCCTGGGATATAAGCCCAGTAGTAATACAGCTAGATCAAAGGATATGCACAGTTTGATAACTTTTGGGGCATATTCCAAATTTCTCTCCAGAATGGTTGGATCCATTGCACAGTTCCACCAACAATGTATCAGTGTCCTGGTTTTCCCACATCCCCTCCTACACTGGTCATTATCGTTTCCTATCATCTTAGCCAATCTGACAGATGTGTAGTGGTATCTCAGAGTTGTCTTAATTTGCATTTATCTGATCAATAGTGATTTGGAACACCTTTTCATAAGTAATTTATTTCCTCTTCTGTTAATCTGGGCAATCTCTATTTTTGTAGATATTCCTCCATTTCACTTAGGTTGTCAAATTTATTGGCATAATGTTGGGCAAAGTAACTCCTAATTATTGCTCTAATTTCCTCTTCATTGGTAGAAAGTTCTCCCTTTTCATTTTTGAGACTAACAATTTGATTTTCTTCTTTGTTTTTTTCTAATCAAATTAACTAATGTTTTATCTATTTTGTTGTGTTTTTTTTTCATAAAACCAGCTCTTAATTTTATTCACTAATTCAATAGTTTTTCTTTTTACTTTCAATTTTATTGCTCTCTCCTTTTATTTTTAGAATTTCAAGTTTGGTATTTGATTGAGGGTTTTTAATTTGTTCTTTTACTATTTTTTATTGCAAGCCTAATTCATTGATCTTCTTTTTCTGTATTTTATGCAAGTAAGCATCTAGAGATGTAAAATTTCCCCTTATTACCACTTTGGCTGTATCCCACAAATTTTAGTATGTTGTCTCATTGTTGTCATTCTCTTGGATGAAATTATTGATTGTGTCTATAATTTGCTGTTTCATTTTTTAGGATGAGATTATTTAGTGTCCAATTACTTTTTGATCTATTTTCCCCTGGCCTTTTAATGAATGTAAATTTTATTGCATCATGATCTGAAAAAAAATGCATTTCCTATTTCTGCCTTTCCGCATTTGAATTTGAGGGCCTTATATCCTAATATATGGTCAATTTTTGTATAGGTTCCATGAACTGCTGAGAAGAAAGTGTACTCCTTTGTGTCTCCATTCAGTTTTCTCCAAAGATCTATCATATCTAGTTTTTCTAGTATTCTATTTATCTGTTAACTTCTTTCTTATTTATTTTGTGGTTTGATTTATCTAGTTCTGAGAGAGCAAGGTTGAGGTCCTCCGCTATTCTAGTTTTACGGTCTATTTCTTCTTATAGCTCTCTTCACTTCTCCTTTAGGAATTTGAATGATATACCATTTGGTGCATATATATTTAGTATTGATATTGCTTCATTTTCAATGGTATATTTTAACAAGATATCGTTTCCTTCCTTATCTCTTTTAATTAGATCAATTTTTGCTTTTGCTTTATCTGAGATCAGGATGGCTACCCCTGCTTTTTTGACTTCACCTGAAGCATAATAAATTCTGCTCCAGTCTTTTACCTTTACTCTGTATGTATTGCTCTGATTTAAATGTGTTTCTTGTAAACAACATATTGTAGGGTTTATCCTTCCTGTCTTAATACACATTCACCTAAAAAGCAGAAAGAAGGAATACCACAAGTGTTGTTGTATGTCTCTGGACATACAGCAATTTTTACCTTACTGGCCAGAGAAAGAGGACAGAGATCAGCTTCATCCACAAGGGCCTTTTGTAAACAACTCTGTTATGGATCATCAGTTAATTCAAAGGTTTTTTTTTTTTACTATACAGCATACATGGAAGAAACCATTATAGAATATTTATAGGTATGCTCAACATACATCAGTCATTTCTAGAAGTAGGATTACCAAGGCACAACATGGAGTCATAGCAGGAAAAGTCTCATACATAAACTCTGAAGACCAATCAGTTCCCCATTATACGTGAATAAAAAGCAATTATTTTGTCCTCTCTGGTTCAACTGTCTGTTTCAGGGATAGGGAACCTAGTGAGAATGGACAAACCAAACAGGAGTTGAAACAGTCTTTTGACTAATATTTACAAGGCTTCATGGTCTTTATGGCTCTTATCTTTATCATAAGTTTTATATTTTATTATACATAATATATATATATATATAACATATTCTGTCATATTTTATATTATATATATGTATACATGAGTCATATAGAATTCTGTGAGGTATATAATTAAAGTATTATTCCCATTTTGCTTGAAAGATTTCATACACCAATGTGGACTGTAACTCTTCCATATTTTGGATGAATTTTCTTAAATTACTAAGTTACTATAGTCAATAAATATAATTAAATTCTTGGTGATAAGACCCTCCAGATTTAGCTGGACCAGTCTCTGAATGATAGACTTCCTTGAGATTGTACTCAAAGACTTTTTAGTTTGTTAGAAAGGACCAGAGCTTGGATTCTATGGAAATAAACTGTAAGAATATAGGAACTCCTCTGGGATCCATTGAGCTATCACAGAAGCACTTTTCCATATACAACAATTTAGATTCAAAGTAGTTAAAGCATTTGTTCAAGGTGATATAGCTGGTAATTGTCAGGGTAAGAATTTGAACTCATGTCTTTAGATGGAATCCTAACTTTATTCCACTATGTAGGCTATTTCTGTGATGAAACAAGTTTTTATTAAGCATTGAGCTGGATGATAAGAGAGTTGTGAAAAAAAGTAAATTTAGGAAATTCCCTTATCTCTAGCAAGCTTAGAATTGGCTCAAATAAATTATTTTGTCTACCCAACTACTTACCAAAAAACTGCCATACCTGAAAGTCTGCATTTGATTTGAGTTTTGTTCTGGCACCATATTGGTTGCATTATTAGTATAATAATATCTATACCTGTTAATTCAATGTTATGCTCTATACTTGGTGGTATGTATGTATTTTTGTGTATGTATTTATGTATATTCACTTTATATACATGCGTATGTATATTTATAAATATATATTCTTTGTATTTATATGTAATACTTTTATACATAATATATAGACATATATTTATACATATATGGAGAAGCTATTAGCATTTATATACAATGCTTTAAGGTTTGTAATGCACTTTTTAAATATTATCTCATTTTATCCTCACAATAATCTCAAGAGAAGTAAGTGCTACTATTATTCCCATTTTGCAGATGCGTCAGACAGGGGCTAAATGATTAACCCACACTCATTATATCATAAAACATGTCTGTTGCTGGGTTTGAACTGAAGTCTTGCTGACTCCATACCTATATCTAGCTTCCTCTCTCTCTACACACACACATGCATACATAAAGATGTACATATACATAGATGTATATATGTGTACATAGAAATCCATATTCTCATATAAACATGATCATTGCTCTCAAAAAAGTTACAGTTTATGGAAAATTCAATATGTACATAAATAATATTGATAGAGTATAATGAAAGGGAAAGTGAGATCAGTTGGTCAACAAACTAAGCTATTGGGGAAAGAAAGACAAATATAGTTCCTGTTTTCTAGAGGTTTACATTCTAATAGGAGAGAGAATATAATAGTATAATGAATATAATGGGTGCCTACTTTTTCCACACATTTCCACCCATAGGTACTGCAATCATTCTCTCATTGAGCAAATTTTTATTGAATACCTGAGTTAATTTCTGTAAAATTACAAAGAAGAACTGATATTTTTGCTTTCCTCCTTCAACCCCTGATATCATTCAGAGAGCTTTAAATTTAATTAAATCCTATCCATGTTGGTGATTCTCCTAAAATCCTGGGTTTTCACATCAACTTCCTCAACTCCCATGCCCTCTCCCCTACTTCTGACCACTTAAAAGGATAGTCCTCAATTTAGAACTCACCATCGCCCCACACTGTTGTCCAACCAATATTGTGTCTTCTGGAATACTCTCACTAGTTGTATTATCTTGTTTTTCTAAATCTTCCATTGTTTCATTCCTCCTGTATCTGCTCTTTGCCCTGATCATGATTTTCCTGCTCTGTTCCCCTAGTCCATTATCCATACTCAATGCTTCTATCTAGAATTATCCATTTCAACAAATTATTTCTCTTAACTCAAAAATCTTACACTCCTTATCCTTTAATTCTTTTATCATGTTAGCCCTCAAGCCTGGATCTTATTTTTCATCTTCACTTTCCAAATGGTCTCTGAGGTCCTTTCCAGCTCTGAGATGCTGTAATTTTGTAACTTGATGCTCTCAAGTTACAGAGAACTGCTGAAGAAAGGCACGATAGCATGCTGGCTAGATGCTAACAAATCTCACCTGGGTCTTAAGTAATTCATGACAATTCTTTTATAGATCTCTGATTGACTATCCTATCACATTCCCCACGATGACTCTTTGTTCAAGCCTCCAGCAGTCTCCAAGCTCACCTCTCAGTTTGTGCCTTTTGTTGCTATTTTAATGATATTCAAGTAATTCATTATAAATTCCTTCATTTCTCAGCTCCCATACCTCAAAATCTCCCTGTATTTTTATCCAGATCCCTTTCCTTCTTACTAGTCTCAGAGGATGAGAATTAATTTTTTTCATCTATTCTAGAATTTTGTTCCATCAATCATTTCTTCTCTGTCTCTCATCTTCAACACTTTCCTCACTAGTGCTCTTTCTCCCTCTCCTAAAAGAAAATCTTTTCCTAGACTGCACCATGCCCTCAATCTTTCCCTCTATGTCCTTCATGTCCTTTACAAGTCAATTTCTATAAAGAGTACTTAGAAAAATACGTGGAGGTTGAATTTAAAGGACTTGACAATAGCCTGATATGGGAGATAAAGATAAAGCCAGAAGTGAGTTTACAATTTTAAGGATTCTGGAACCATAAAAATGGAAAAAGAAATTTAAGAAAAGGAACAAGTTTGGTGAGTAAGATGAGTTAAGTTTTTGCCATGTTGAATTTTAAATCCTTCTATTTCACTACCAAATTATCCTCAAATTCATGTATTCTAATTTCTGACCAAATCCGTTTACTTGAAAATTCTCTCCTCAAGGTCCCCAAAATTCTTTTAATTATTAAATTACTTTTTTCAGTCTCTTTCCATTTACTACAATATTTAACATTATTGATAATCGCATTCTTCTTCATAATCTCTCCTCACTTAGCTTCTATAATACTGTTCTCTATTGGTTCACTTTCTATCCATCTGATCATTCCTTCTTAATTTACTTTGCTCATTCATTCAATTCTCTAAGCATCTGTTTCTCAAAATTCTTTTTCAACTTTCTCTTTTCTGTGTTCTCTCCCTTAGAAATTTCATTCTTCCCTGTGGTTTCAATCAATGCTCCTACAGAGATAAACTCTATATCTATTTATCTAGCTAGCTGTTATCTCTCATCTCAACCCAAGTTTCACATATCACCACTTGAATATTCTTCTAGAACCTAAAATTCAATATAGTAAAAACTTAATTCACTTTGATCCAAAAAAAAAACCCTCCTCTTTTCCCCCAAATTCCATATTTTTTTAAAATTAGTACCACTATTCTATTAGTCATCATGGTTGAAATCTGGCATTACTGCCAAGTTAAGTCAAGTCAGGTAAACAAGTATTTATTAAGTGCTTACTATATGTGAGGGTCTTATTATTTGTCAAGGGCCAGATCTAGTCAAAGATTATGTCTGTGATACAATTGCTTTATATCATGTTCCAAGTCCACTCATGAACTAAGTACTATGGATACAAAAAAAGACAAAAAAAATCTTTCTTCTTGCTTTGCCTTAGTCACTAAATTAAAACAGAATTTTAATGAGAAAGACAATATTAAAATAACAATTTACATATGAGAGTAATTTAAAGGTAATACCAAACAGAAGGCATTAACACCAAAAGTGGAAAAAAACTTTTTTCAGAAGATTAGGTTCCATAAGTAGTGGTTTGAAGAAAACCAGGGAATTCAGGAGACAAAGACAAGGAGAGATATCACCTCAAGTATGAGGAACAGCAAGTAAAAGTGTCCCAAAAGTGCTAGGAACATCAAGGAGACTAGTGAATTATAAAGTATATAGATGATTGTAAATTAAAAGATGACTGGAAAACTATGAAAGATCATAAAGGTAGTTTTAAACAACAAACAAAATGTTATATCTGATCCTAGAATTATTAAAAAGAGAAATGGGGGGAAATGAAATTTAATTTAAAATTACTGTTGATAGTATAAAATATTTGAGAATCTATCTGCCAAGGGAAAGTCAGGAACTATATGAGCAAAATTACAAAACACTTTCTACACAAACAAAGTCAGATCTAAACAATTGGAAAAATATTAAGTGCTGCTGGTTAGGTCGAGCAAATATAATAATGACAATACTACCTAAACTAATCTATTTATTTAGTGCTATACCAATCAGACTCCCAAGAAACTAGTTTAATGACCTAGGAAAAAATTACAACAAAATTCATCTGGAATTTTCCTATCCATTGTTCTTCTAATTTGCTTATAATAACACTATGTCTAAATCATGGACCCATTTTGACCTTATCTTGATATATAGTGTTAAGTGTGGACACACTTAACTTAAATTAGAAGAACAACGGATAGTGTAACTCTCAGATCTGTGGAGAAGGAAGGAATTTGTAACCAAAGAAGAACTGGACCTCATTAGTAAATATCAAATAGATAATTTTGATTATATTGAGTATAATTTAATTTAGTATTGTCATTTTTTAATTATTTTATTATATTCTCTCAGCCTACCCATGAGCACTAGATATTTTTCCAATTGTTTAGATCTGACTTTGTTTGTGTAGAAAGTGTTTTGTAGTTGTGTTCATTTAGTTCCTGACTTTCTCTTGACAGGTAGATTCCCAAATATTTTATACTATAAACAGTTATATTAAAGGGAATTTCTCTTTGTATCTCTTGCTATTGGACTTCGTTGGTTATATATTAAAATGCTGATGGTTTCTGTGGACTTATTTTGTATACTCAACTGTTAGGATTCTTACAAGATGCTAAGTCAGTTATCTAATTTAGCATGGTACTTACCAGTTCTCTAGTTCACTAATGTATTTAGTACTTATTAGAGTTCCACAAGATTCACACCTTTAAGAGAGCAAATATAAGGAGGAGCTCTCAGGGCCAAGGGACAATCCCCTTAAAGAACAAGCCCACTCTGAGAGGTGGAGACAGATTCATTCCATTTTTCACCTTTGTGCTGGCTGGAGGCTGAAGTACAAACTTTTGGATTCTAAGACATTCGGAGGGAGCTAGAGACAGAAGCTGGTAGAGGCAAAGGACTAAAGGCAAGATCTGGAAGGCCTCCAGAAAACTAACTGAGCCCCAAGTGAAGAAGACAAGACTTTAAAGGAGAAAATAAAGGATTTGGACTTTAACTCCTGGCTGCATTTGAGGTGATTATTAAATTGAACTGAAACTAAGGCTGCCTCCAGAAGCCCCCTAAGAAACCTGCTCCCAAAGAACATTAGAGAACAATATTACACTCAACTTTACTAAAGTTGTAGATTATTTCTAATAGTTTTCTTTTTCAGTTGATTCTCTAGGGTTGTCTAAGAATACCATCATATCATCTATAAAGAGTAATAATTTGGTTTCTTCATTACCTATTCTAATTCCTTTAATTCCTTTTTCTTCTCTTATTGCTAAAGCTAACATTTCTAATTCAATATTGAATAGTAATGGTGATAGTGGGCAACCTTGTTTCAATCCTGATGTTACTGGGAATGGTTCTAGTTTGTCTACATTATATAGGATTGCTTGCTGATGATTTTATTTTATTTTTTTATTATAGCTTTTTATTTACAAGTTATATGCATGGGTAATTTTACAGCATTGACAATTGCCAAACCTTTTGTTCCAATTTTTCTCCTCTTTCCCCCCATCTCCTCCCCCCAATAGCAGGTTGACTAATATATGTTATGCTGATGGTTTTAAATAGATGCTACTGATCATTTTAAGGAAAAACCCACTTAAAGAACATCCTTTCTTAACAAAGCTCCCCACTTGCAGTGGCCCCTGTAGGCCTCTACCACTGGCATCCTGTAATCCACCGTTCTAGGCAAGCTTAGGGACATCACCAGGTGCAGTACATTCTTGCCCACCTTGCCCTAGCAGAATGCTATGCACTTGTCTCAGCAGTGCCTGGCTCTGAAACTCTAGTTGTTGGGTGCTCAAGCCCCATGTCCAGCATCCTTTTGCCCTTCCATCAGAAACTACAACCAATGGGGAGGTCCTGACACTACCCTGGGATTACCATTCTGCATCCAATGCCCTCTGTCACATCCCGAAATTGTCTCCAAGCCCTTAGTCGGCCTTTGCCAGCTGCTGCCCAAGAAAGATCTGGTGTCTCTGGCAGTGTCTAGCATAGCAGTATAAGATAGGAAGGGGACCGCAATCATATGCTCTTGATAAGCCCACCCTTCTCTGATCAAATGCAGAAATTTATTACTTGTATAATCTTAGGCAAATTTTCTTATTTCTCTTTACCCCATCTTCCTGATTTGTAAAGAGAAAAATAATAAAGGTATCCACCTCCCAGGATTGTTGTGAGATCAAAATAATACAATGATTGTAATATGCTTACCACAGTAAAGCACTGCATTATTACTATTTCTTTAATTGCATGTAATCCATACCTGGTAACACTAAAATAGTTTTAAAATGCTGAAGGTAATAAGATTAAGGATTTTTATATGAGATAACTTGAAAAGGCATATTATGTCATCAGAGGTTTTATTTCATGTGGTAAATATATGATATTGTTTGTATTGTTATTGTATTTCTAAATTCTCTTATTTTGTGAAATTTGAGAGAGCATTGTAATAGAAATGTTGTTAGCTAAAACAACTTTTTAATCTGGATGCTGTTACACATGAATTGGACTTTTTAATGGATGTGATTAAAAAACAGATATTTGAAAACTGTTAAATATTTAATGAAGTATTCTTGTTATAAAACAGATATAATAATATAATAGCAAATAATCATTTGCAATTCTTGGCTATTATGAGAGTGTATAGGCTGGTTTAAATATGTAACTTCAGCATTTTAGTGATGAGTCAATGAATCATTGTTATCTATCTGAAGTCCCAGATTAAAGATAATTTTAACTTATAAATAAAAGATAAATGAAATATCAGTGATTAAGGAAACATCAGGAAAGATATCCAAGCCCTAAGTTATGATTAATGAAATTTTTCTATGTAAAAATTCCTTGGACTATACTTTACTATTTTTTGAGCTTTGATTACCAAAACTACCAAGTCTGAATTGTCATGAAACCAATTGTAGAAAATGGCATGTGCTACAATCTAGAAACTGGTAGGATGGATGTCTATGCCTCAGAAAAATTTGGGGGATAACCTGGCCAACTGGAATAAGCATATTTCTCCACTATGATATTTCCTTCTGAAAAGGAAAATTTCCATCTGGTTAAAATTGAACCTTGCCCTGTAACTACATGATTAGCTGTCAGATATGAATCATGCCTGGAATCAAACAGAGCCAATAAAGTTTTTTTCTCTGTTATGATATATGACATTGTTATAACTGTGTTCTTCTTTTTCCTTTTATAGAAAATGTCTATAACCAATAAGTTTTGTGATTACAATACTAAATCTATTAAATAATATATTGATATTGGAACTTTTCTAAGCTATTATAATAGAAATAAAAACAGTATCGTACAATTTTAACCTATGTTTCTGGTCAACTTATAATTTAGGGATGATATTCTCCTAAAGGGGACATGATTAGACAAAGATGTAATGTTAAGATTTTCTAATTAAATGGAACAGTAAATTTTAATAAAAATAACAAAATTAGTCTGTTTTCTCTAAGAACTATGTCTATAAGTATATAATTGGCTTTTGAATTTATTTATCATGGAAATTCAGGCCTTGAGAATGTTTTAGTAATTTTTTAAATTGGATTAAGGAGTTACTAATTAAAGACTTAAGATTTTATACATAAATTGTGTTCATAATGGTAAAAACAGTGAAATTATTTCCTCATTATTAAGGTATATGCATGATAATTTTTAAAAGCAGAAGAGTTCATTTTGTGGTTGGATGCTCATACTTTTTAAAAATTCTTATATCAGGTATAGGATTGATATAAGGATACAAAAACAGTAAATGGTATATGAACTGAAATTTTCTGAAGTTTCAAAACTAGAGAACTAAATTTAAATAGTGTATTAAACTATATTGAGTAAGAATTACCTAGGAACTTCTGGATTTGGAACCAGAGAAGCAGAGTTCTCTTTAGAGCTGTCCTGAGAATAAGCATGTTGTCCAAAAAAGTTATCTCAGAACCAGATAACTACATGAGACATCTGGGACTCAAAATGTGCTGATTAAATGTACATTGAGAATGGGTTACTAAAACACAAAGACCCTTATTGCCAGTTAATATTGGTGATAACTATTTTATTTCTTTGTTTTGTTTTGTTTTGTTTCCAAATGTTTTTTGGTTAACTATCTCCCTTCTCAAAATTATTCTATTGTGAAATCTCTAAGTAATTTAATCCATACCTTATTAATGTAATTATTCAATTATGGGAATTGTGCAAAAAACTTTATTACATTGTCTGAAGCTAATATTAGGTGTCTGGGAAATTGGACCATCTCTATGCATTGTTTGGAGACGCTTAATTAAGGGCCTAAGCCAGAAACTCAGATTCAAATATTGATGTAAGTTTTTTCTAAAGTCCCTACCAGATACTTGTGATTACTTCCACAGCTGTCAAATCTATCTATTCAAGAGCTGGATTATCTGAAAAAAAAAAAAAAAAACCTGCTCTTGAATGGACAAAAGAACCTCCAGGGACCACAAGATTCCTCTAATATGGACCCAGAAGCAGCCAACACCCAGATGAGACAGGTATCCCAAGATTCTGGATGAGGACTTAATATACTATTTTAGTTCCCCCCCTTTTTTTTCCAGAACCCCTCCCTTTGGCCAAGAGAGGAAATGTCAAAATTTTAGGAGGCATTCTGTTTTTCAGAGCTAAGATCCAGAAAACAGGACACCATAACAACAATGGTATAACAACAATCCTTTGCATTCATCCTCTGGATGATTTCAGCCACTGCAAAACCCCAGAACTGGGGTCCTTATTTCCCAGGGGATGTTGATCTGAGAGCTGGAACTTCAGCTAATACACCACAGCAGAAAGTGATAGATCATGAATCCTGATACTTTGACTACTTCCTGTGCTTGTAACTACTTAGTGAACTGAACCAGGTGCTGCACCTCTATTCTCATCATTCTGGTCCTCTACTCTACGAATGATCACAAGCCTTAACAGCTTTTAAGATTTGAGGCAATCACAAGGCTCAATGATTCTAATATTTTGGAAACTATTCCCACAAGATCCAAAAATGCCTACATTGTCACAAAAATGCCTTCATATATGGGCCTGCCATAGAAACTACTCAAAACCTAAGAATGACTATGTTGGGTTCTATCTTTTTATGATTTTCATTTTTGAAAACCCTACTCTTACCATAAACCATAAGCTCTCTTTCCTAGGTGGTTTTGCTCTTTTAAACATTTTTCTCCTTTGAAATTAAACTTCTATTCAAATGCTGATTCTCCTGTCTCTAGCCTGCTTTGCTCAGCTTAACCACCAACAGGTTAGAAACCAATCCCAGTCTGATTGACAATTTAAAGGTTTCCATAATCTAACTTAATTCTATTTCCAATCTTATTTCTCTCCATTCTTCAACCATTCTGCGATCTAGTAAAATGGTCTGCTAAATGCTTTCTGACTTTATTGTGTTTGATATTACTACCATGCATTCACCCAGATCATCTCACACTTCTAAAATACATTATCTTTTCTTTCAAAGCTCAGGTCATCTGTTATTACATCCATGAAGCCTTTTCTGATCTCTCTCATCTCATTTTTCTTATTATTTTGTCAATATCTCTCCTTTCCTCTCATAATATACTATCTTCTGTCATGTTTGCCCTTCAGCTCTGCCCTTACCATTAGATTGTAAGCTTTTTGTGAGTGAGATCTACTATATATATATATATATATATATATATATATATATATATATATATATATATATATATATTTTGTATCTCCAGCATCTATTATATCTTACCTATGTAGTAGGTGTTCAATGTTCAATAGAAGTTTAAAAAATGGAAAGTGAAGGACAGAAATAATAGGAATTCAAAGGAAACAAGAGTCCTTACTATTTGGATAGTAACCAAAAAAAGGCTTTAGGGTCTGACCAAAACTAAGTTGCTTGCATTTGTTTATATGTATTAGAATATATCTGTATGATTTTTTCCTTATCTGTCAACTGTCATGCAGATATAGCTGTTTCCAATGTGGGAAATGTAGGAGGAAATATAAATAATACTTATTTAGAGTCAGATGTTAGAAGGAGATATTGCTATATACCAGGGTTAAAACAGGACTCAACCCTGCTCAAGAACTATGTTCATATTCCCTACAAACTTCTTTGTATGAGTTCAGACTAGAATAACTTGTTTCTTGATCTTGTGTTTAGCATCAGATCATAATATTTCTCTCTCCCTTGGATCTCATTATTACTTCATCATTGACCAATTCTCTATTTCATTAACACCTTCTGCCTCTTGACCATTTTTAGTGTTTTATGCCTACTGACTCTTGCAAAAAATGACTATCCTCTTGCTTCTAAATAAATTGCAAACTATTCTATCTCGGCCCAGATGAATGTCTTGCATATAGTGAGTGCTTCCTAAATGCTTGTGGATTTAACTATTGCATTTCACAAAAGTCTTCAACTCGTGCCCTTGGCTGGTCTTAATCCTTAACTGCCACCCAAGACAAAATGGGGACTTCTGCCCATTTTCAGCCCTGCCACCTAGCCCAGTGCTCTGTCCAGTTCTACAATGGCTAGCTGCACTCTCTGCTATTGCTCTCTAATGGAAAAAAAAAGTCCTATATGCAATCAAAAGTTATGTTTGCAGTGATATAATTGATTAATTTCATGTTTCCAGCTCACTCGTGAAATTCACTGAGAGGCTAAAATCCATTGAATCTCTCCCCAGAGAAGTAATATTGTCTGAGATATTAAATATACTCTCTCTCCACTCAAACCTTGCAGCTAAATTCTAAAAGAAAACCACAAGATGCTACATAAGCTCTCCCATGAAGTTGTGGAATCCAGGTCTGGTATTTCTTGAATCCTTGGCAAGATCTCAAACTGTCACCAATGAAAGGCACCCCAAAAATATTTGTAAATGGAATCTTAGAACCAGAGCTTCATGGATCTCCCTGAGAAGCTATCTAATTAAAATGCCTCATTTTACAGATGATTTTGAGCCGAAAGGAACCTTGAAGGGCATCTTTTCCAAGTCCATCATTTTAAAAATGAGGAAGGAAACTGAGACCCAGTGACTTTTCTAGGGTCCAATAGATAATAAGTGTCAGAGATTTGAATCTTAATTTTCTGATTCCAAAGCTAGTACCATACTTTCTTTAAAACAAATCTACAGTCTGAATAATCATTATTACTATTAAAACTCTGACACAATCTTTCATGCATTATTTTTAATACTTCTACGAATCTTTAATGGAAAACAATCTCAGATTGATAGTAACCTTTTCCCCATACTTACATCTTTGTGATCTATGCTAGCATCTTGTCTAATGATGCAGGAAGGATGATTTACCTTACCTCCTTTCAATTGTTTATCTAAAATTACTGATAAATAGGTATTCTATAACAATTGCCAGCTAGCCAGAAGACCCTGAATTCAGGCTGTTACTAGGTAATAATACACATTTTATGCAAGTCTTAGAATGGTTTTGGATAACAATCCTTGAAAATTGATGAATTAAATATCCAATAATTACCATACATTGCAGATACTTGGTGAATTGTGATGTCTATTTGGAAGTTTCTCATTTAAAGAGTATAATTTATTCAGATTTGTCGTACTGATATAATGGACACTTTAATGAATCTGTGATTTCCATCAACTAATAAATGCAGGTTTTACAATTCCAATGCTTTTTCATTCTGTGTGACTTTTGTCCATTTCAGAATTCCATAATCTCAGAGTTGAGGGACACGAATGATCATCTAAGCCACTCTATTCAAAAATACTACAAATGTTTTCTGAAACATTTTTAAGTGATTGGAGCAGAAGCAAACTTATAAAATTAAAAGTTAAGAGATAGAATAGAAAAAATACTAAACAAAATTGACTTAGTTATTATGATACAAGGAAGATCAAAACAAACTCAAAAGACAACAAAGTCAAAATTGCTGTTCTGCTCACTTAAGTAAATATCACTTCATATTAGTCTTTCCAGGCTTTTCTAAAATCAGCCTGTTCACCATTTCTTATAGAATAATAATATTCTATTACCTTCATATAACATAATTTATTCAGCTATACCCCAATTGATGGGCATTCATTCAATTACCAATTCCTTGAAATTGCAGAAAGAACTTCTACAAAAGCTTTTGCACATATGGGTCCTTTTTCCCTCGATAAAATAAAACTTGAAAGAATCCACTGATCACCTCTTGAGAGAGATCTCAAAGTGAAAATATCCAGCAATATTACAGCCAAATTCCAATTCTGTCAGGTCAAAGAAAAAATATTGTAAGCACTCAGAAACAATTCAGTTATCATAGAATCACAGGATAAAATAAAATTTAGCAGTTTCTATATTAAAGGATCAGAACAATTGTAATATAGTAGTCCAGTGGACAAAGGAACTAGGATTACAAACAAGAATCACCTACCCAGCAAAACTGAGTATAATCCTTCAAGGGAAAAAATGGAAATTCACTAAAATAGAATATTTCTGATTAAAGACTACAGCTGAGTAGGAAATTTTATTTCTAAGTACAAAACTTAAGAGAAACATAAAAAAGGTAAATGGGAAAGAGAAATTATAAGGGATTCAATGGAATTAAACTGTTTGTATTCTAACATGGAGAGGTGACACATATAACTGAAGAATTTTCTCATTATTAGTGCAATTAGAGGAAGTATATATAGAGGACACAGATGTGAGTTGAGTAAGTTAATATCTTAAAAATTAAAATTAAAGGTGAGAAAGAGCAATGTCTGGGAGAAGGAGAGAGGAAGAAGAAGAATGTATAAATTATCTCACATGAAAGAGGTGCAAAAGAGCTTTTACAGTGAATGGGGAAAATGGGAAATGATGAGAGCAGTTCAATTGTACTCTAACTGTAAATGGCTCAAAGAGGGAATAATATACACACTCAAATCTATCTTATTCTACAGAAAAGGAGAATGGAATAGGATGATAGAAAGGAGGGCAAATTAGGGGAGATGATAGTCAGAAGTAGAATGCTTTTAAGAATGGATAGGCTTAAAGGAGAAAGAGAGAGAGAGAGTAAGATAAACAGAGTGGGAAATAAGATGGAAGAAATACACAGCAGTCATAACTGTGAAAAAAAATAAAAGCCTCATTTTTCAAATATATAGAGAACTGAGTCACATTTATAAAAATAAGAGCCATTCCCAAATTGATAAATGATCAAAATATATGAAAAAAAGTTTCCAGATGAAGTAATCAAAACTGACCATACACATGAAAAAATCTCAAAATCACTATTCATTAGAGAAATAGATATTAAAACAACTCTGGGCTAACCACTTCTATCCAAATTGCCTAATATGACAGATTAAGTAAATGATAAATTTTAAAGAGGATGCTGGAAAACTGAGACATTAATGCATCATTGGTGGAGTTGTGAAATGATTCAACCATTCTGGGGAGTAAGTTTAAACTATGCTCAAGGAATATAAAATTGTGCATTCTCTATAACACATCAATACCATTACTGGGTCTGTATCACAAAGAAATTAAAAAGAAAAGGAAAAGAAAAAAATATGTACAAAAACATTTATAGCACCTCTTTTTTGTAGTGATTGGAAGTGGAAGGGATACCATCAATGAGGAAATGGCTGGACAAGTTGTTGTATATCACTGAGATGGAATATTATTGTACTATAAGAAATGATGAGCAGAATGCTCTCAGAATCTAAAATGATCTAAAATGATGATTTTACTTATGTGAAATGAGCAAAGTAAAATGAACATTGTATATAATAGAACATTGTATACAACAGAAAATTGTATACAGTAATAACAATGTTATATGATGATCAACTGTGAATGATTCAGCTATTCTCAGCAATGCAATGATCCAAGATAATTCTAAAAAATGCTCTCCATCACCAGAGAAAAAACTTATGGAGCCTAAATGCAAATTGAAAGGGGAGTAGAGCCAAGATAGCAAAGAATAGATAGGTCTTTGTCTGAGCTTTTCCTGCATTCATGCACATCAACACCACATCAAACCTTTAAACTGGTTTTGAAGTGACCGAACCACAAATATTTGGAGTGTAACAAATTTTCCAGTAGAAATATATTTCAGAAAACTTCAATCAAGCAGGAAATGGGGTGAAGAGGAAGATGGAAGGAAGAGGTGGAGGCAGCCCAGGGTGACATTCACATATTGGGGAAATCTCTCAGGAGGCTCTTAGCTAAAATACAGCAGTGTTGGCTGCTCTGTCCTGGTTCAGAAACTAGTGGATCAGCAAACTAGTTGTGAGACCTCCAATGCAACTACAGAAGGCAAATAGTGAGCCACTGAATAACAGAATAATGTGGAACATGGCCACATCCGCCCAGCACAGGAAGAACATCAGCAGCACTGCTCAATTTGAAGCTGCTATCCCCTGTAAAAGAAGCTTGGGACAATCTCCTCATTTGCCCCAAGAACAGAACTCAGCCTTTAAAAATGAGCAAAAAGCAAAAAGAACTCATCATAAATAGTTTTTATGGAGACAGAAAAAAACAGACCTCAAACCCTGAGAACACTGAAGACAAATCATCTCCAGATGAACCCTCAAAGAGGAATATGAGTTACTCCCCATCTCACAAAGCTCTCTTGGAAGAATTCAAAAGGGATCTTAAAAGAGAGTTAGAAGAAAAATGGGGAAAGGAAATAAGAAGGTGGCAGGAGAGGTTGGAAAAGGAAACACAGAAATTATCTGAAGAAAACTCCTTAAAAATAAATTTAGAGAAATGGGAAAAGCATATAACGCCTTACAAAATAGATTTGATGAAATGGAAAAAGAAACACTCATTGAAAAATGGAATTTATGAAATGGGGAAAAAACACAATGAACAAAACCACTCATTTACAAGTTCAATTGCACTATTTGACAAAAAATTGTTGGGAAAACTGGAAAATAATATATCAGAAACTTGGCATAGACCTATATCTTACCCCCTTACCAAAATAAGGTCAAAATAGATGCATGATATGGACATAAAGGATGATTCCATAAACAAATTAAGAGAACAAGGGATAATGTACGTATCAGATTTTTGGAAAAGGAAGGAATTTATGAGCCAAGAAGAACTAGAGAACATTCTGAAAGGCAAAATGGACAACTTTGATAACATTAAATTAAAAAGTTTTTGCACAAACAAAATCGACAGAAACAAGATTAAAAGGGAAGTACAAAGCTGGGAAAAAACCTTCACAGCCAATGTTTCTGATAAAAGGCTCATTTCTAAAATATATAAAGAAGTGTGCCAAATGCAAAATTGATGAATGTTCAAAGGATATGAACAGTTTTCAGATGTTGAAATTAAAGTCATTTATAGTTATATGAAAAAATGCTATAAATCATTATTCATTTGAGAAATGCAAATTAAAACAACTCTGAGGAGTGAATCCACTGCACACTTCTCAGATTGGCTAAAATGACCAGAAAAGACAATGATAAATATTGGAGAGATGTGGGAAAACTGAAACAGTATGGATAGTTGGTGGAGTTGTAAAATGATCCAGTCATTCTGGAGAGCAATCTGGAACTATGCCCAAAGGGCTATAGAACTCTGCATACCTTTGGGCCTAGCAGTATCATTACTGGGTCTGTAACCCAAGAAAATCATAAAGGAATGAAAAGGACCCACATGTGCAAAAAATGTTTATAGTAGCTCTTTTTGTGGTAGCAAAGAATTGGAAAAGGAGTGGATGCCCATCAATTGGCGAATGGCTGAATAAGTTGTGGTGTATGAAGGTAATGGATATTATTGTTCTATAAAAATGAGCAAGCTGATTATAGAAAGAATTGAAAAAGTTTACATGAATTGCTTCTGAGCAAAACAAGCAGAACCAGGAATACATTGTACACAATAACAAGAAGAATATGCGATGATGAACTATGAAAGGCTTGGTTCTTTTCAGTAGTTCAGTGATTAAAAGCAATCCTACAGACTTTGGATAGGAAATGCCATCTCCATCCAGAAAAAAGAACTAAGGAGACTGAATGCAAATCAACAGATGTTTATGTTCACTTCTTTTTTCTATCTTTTAAAAAATTTCTCCCTTGGTTTTTCCTTTTTGCTCTGATTGTTCTCACCCAACATGACTCATAAAGTGATGTGTATTAAAAATAAATAAACTTACCACAATTTTTAAAATTTCAATTGGCCAAATGCAAAAGGGAATTTTAAAAAAGCTAAATGAAGTAAATAATTAGAATTGAACGATGGACATCAAGACATCAAGAATCAATCAAAGAACCTCTCCCCCCCAAAAAATGGAAAAATAGAAGAAAATGTAAAATACCTCATTGCAAAAATAACTGATCTGGAAAATAGATCCAGTAGAAAGAATCTAAGAATCACTGGACTATCTGAAAACCATGGTGAAAAAAACAGCTTAGGTATCACTTTTCAGGAAATCATCAAAGAAAACTGCCCTGATATCCTAGAACCAGAGAGTAAAATAGTCATTGAAAGAATTCACCAATCATCTCCTGAAAGAGACTCCAAAATGAAAACTCCAAGGAACATTGTAGCTAAATTTCATTGTACACAGCAACAGCAAGATTATAAGATGATCATTTCCAAAGGACATGACTCTTTTCAACAATGAGATGCTTCAGACCAGTTCCAATGATCTTGTAATGGAGAGAGGCATCTACACCCAGAAAAAGGACTTGTGGGAACTGAGTGTGGATCATAGTTTCATAGTATTTTCTTTTTTAAAATTTTTAATAGCTTTTTATTTACAAGTTATATGCATAGGTAATTTTATAGCATTGACAATTGCCAAACCTTTCGTTCCAATTTTTCCCCTCCTTCCCCCACTCCCTCCCCTAGATGGCAGGATGATCAATACATGCTAAATATGTTAAAGTATAAATTAAATACAAAATAAGTATACATGTCCAAACTGTTATTTTGCTGTACAAAAAGAATCAGACTCTGAAATATTGTATAATTAGCCTGTGAAGGAAACCAAAAATGCAGGTGGGCAAAAATATAGAGATTGGGAATTCTATGCAATGGTTCTTAGTCATCTCCCAGAGTTCTTTCGCTGTGTGTAGTTGGTTCAGTTCATTACTGCTCCATTGGAACTGATTTGGTTCATCTCATTGCTGAAGATGGCCAGGTCCATCAGAATTGATCATCATATAGTATTGTTGTTAAAGTATATAATGATCTTCTGGTCCTGTTCGTTTCACTCAGCATCAGTTCATGTAAGTCTCTCCAGGTCTTTCTGGTTTCATAGTATTTCATTTTCGTTGTTTACTTGCATTTTGTTTTCTTTCTCATTTTTTTTTCCTTTTTGGACTGATTTTTCTTGTGCAGCATGACAAATGTGGTAATATATATAAAGAATTGCACATATCTAACATATATTGCATTATTTGCCATATAGAAAAAGGGATGGGGGGAAGGGAGGGGAAAAAATTTGGAACACAAGATTTTGCAAGGGTGAATGTTGAAAAGTATGAATATATTTTGAAAATAAAAAGCTAAAAAATGCAACCCCAAAGACATCACTCTATTATTCATCTTCTAGCAAAAATCAAACCATTCCTTGAAGAAGGACTGGATAAGAAGGAGGAAACTCTACAGACATCTTTTCTTGCTTCCTTGTGAGCCATATCTGGACAGATCCATGAAGACATATGGCCTACATGGACAAAACAGAACAAAACACACATAATTCCATAAGGGATAATGATTTACTTCATCTAGTATTTTAAAGCATGTTACCTCATAAGCCTCATAACATTCCTGTAAGGTCCACACCAGATATGCAGGTAGAGGATTTAAGTTTAAATTCTTGAACTTGGACATGGCTCTTTTCAACAGTGCGATAATTCAGGCCAGTTCCAATAATCTTGTGGATGAAGAGAGCCATTTGCACCCAGAGAGAGTATTGTGGGAACTGAGTGGGGATCAGAACATGACATTCTCACTTTGTTTGTTATTGTTTGCCTGCATTTTGTTTTTTTTTCTCATTTTTTTCATTTTTGATTTGAGTTTTCTTGAGCAGCACAATAATTGTATTAATATGTATACATATATTGGATTTAACATATATTTGTAATATGTTTAACATATATTAGATTGCTTGCCATCTAGGGGAGGGGGTGAGAAGGGAATAAAAAGTTTGGAACACAAGGTTTTGCAAGGGTCAGTGTTGAAAAATTATCCATGCATATGTTTTGAAGATAAAAAGCTGTATTAAAATATTTTATATCCCTGTAAAATAATATATATATATGTAAATTATTGATCTTCTAGAAATAAGATGATATATATGACCTTGTTGAAATGCTTTAACTTTTTGAGTTTCAGATTTCATTTGAAAATATAGAATATTCAACTAGAAGACTTCTAAAATCATTTTCAGCTTTAAATCTATGATCCCATGAGCTTTCTACCATTTATGAATGGTTGGCATAGTGAACATTCAGATAATCTCTGCTGAGTCAGGCTTCAGATGGTGAATTTTTTGAGTTCAGTAATTCTGAAACAACATAGGGTTAAAGCCAAATTGTTGTCTGCACTCAATCTGGCATTATTATAAAGCCTCTTGGCAATACACTAGGGCTGCCTGAGGAGGGACAAAACAGCCCACCTTGAAAACACAAAGCAGATGAAAATTGCCATAAAAATCATTATTGAGTTAAACTAGTCAGTGGTCACTATAATTCCAGCTGGATTAGATAGGGATTCTTAAGATTAATAATAATAATAATTGTTATTCATATTTTACAGATAAAAAACAGAAAGTGTTAGGAGGATGAAGGTACCATTGTCATATAGCTAGTTAAGTATTGGAAATAAGATTTTAAGCCAGATCTTCCTGATTCCAAATCTAGCAATCTACCCATTATATAATAGTAATTCTCAAAAGCCTATTTACATTGCTTAAAGAAAAATGAGTTCTTGGATGGTTAAAGTGAGTAATTACCTAGTTAATTTCATCATTGTAGACAACCATAAAAGTAAATCCACTATGGAATTCAGATTATTTGTTATTCTTATTAGTACCAAGTAATTTTCCCAACAATGCCTCATTCATTATTTTAATAATGACTCATTTATAAATTATTTTACAATGTGCTTTCTTCACCACTCAGTGAGATAAATAATGCAAATACTATTGTCATAGCCACTTGAAAGAGTTGGAAACTATAGCTTAAATTGGTTAAGTAACTTGGCCATCTTATGAAAAGGAGAAGAGCCTGAATTCTCTATATTAAAGTCTTATGTTCTTTGAACTCCTCTTTCAATGAAAATTAACCTTAACCTATTTATTATTCTAGGCATGATTTGCTTTAAAAACACCAATGTAAAAATCCAAACTCATTAAAAATAAAGATAAATCTACTGATTTTTCTTGATACAAAAGAATTAATTTCTGAATAATGCAGCTTGCAGGGTTTCTTTTGAACAATACATTCTTCTATTTTATTTGACTTTATTTTATAAAAATTCAACCTACCCACATTTTTGGAAACATATTTCCTGAATAAAGTTTGTCACCACTTCATGGGGAGAAGGAGTGACAGTGAGGGTAAGGAGTGGGTAGGAGAACAAAGATACAAAGTTGTTATTCCTAAAATGACAGCGGATTTTAGTCGTTTGGGATATATTGACAATGCACAAAATGAAGCAAAGGTAAGTTGATTATTGTGTAATCTAAACAGTGTAGACAGGATTTTCAAAAGATAATTTGTTGATTCTGAATCAACCAAATTACTTTTATGCACTAATCAAGGAATTTCCTCATTCTCTGGTAATATTTAATTTTGGAAGGGCTCTCCCCAAACACATAGTATTGTTGTGTCATCACTGTATGGCTCAAGACAGAATAGACATTTCTAACCTCTTCTCTCTCCCAACCCAAGTACGAGGAAGATTTAATTCTTCCTTGGAGGGAAAACAGGAGGTTAGGGACTAGAGAGTTTGTCCCCTCTGCTCTCTTCAGAGCAGAGAGGAGGGATACTATACTGAAATTACTTTCTTAAATATTGTCAGTGTAAGACATGTAGTGTTCAGGTTCAAATTAACTTCTGATTGGTGCTTCATTATTGGAGAGAGGAGGCTCCCAAAATTTATTTTTAAGGTTTACCATCTTTCCCACCAAATAACAGTTCCACAATAAATACACATAGCAATTATCAAGAAAATTCATTTAATGTGATAGGAAAATAATTCAGGAAAAGTATATATAGGAGAATATGTATACAAGACAATACAGGGCACTTCCACTGACAACATGGTAACTCAGATCAGCCAAGAGAGAGATAAAGAGAGGAGAGACAGAGACAATGAGATAGAGAGACAGAGACAGATATAGAGACAGAGAAAAAGACAAAAGAAATGCAGAAAGAGACAGAGACATAGAGATAGAGGGACAGACAGAGAGAGACAGAAAAGAGAGAGAGAGAGAGAGAAAGAGAGAGAGAGAAGAAGAAAGAGAGAGAGAGAGGGGGGAATGTAATGCTGGAGAAACTGAGGCAAGATAGAGATTAGAGAGTTTTTAATATTCTATTTATTGGAGAGCTTAATTGATTGACTGGATCAGACTCTTGTCTCAAAGTATCCAGGACTGAATGTGAGACTGCAAGGATTTTGATAGGATTTCAGTGAGAAGAGAAAAAAAGGCAGAAGGCAAAGAGCAGGAATTTTCAGGGATGGACTATAAATTTGATTCTCACAGATTGGGGGTGAGAATTATAAATTCTTACTAACTGGTAGTTAAGGAAGTGTCCAGCTAGAGACAGGAAGTCTAGAGAAATAGAGGTAGAGGGTGTCAATTAGGTATCTGAGATAGGACATCTAGAGCCTTATCTTTTGGAATGTCAGAATGGACAGATCTGTACAACCCTAATTATCTCAGCCCTCATGAACAGAAAAAGTGGGGGAGAGTTGCATACTAAATCAGGGAAAGTGAGATATCATAATTCAGGGAAACTAATGCAGGAAAACTGAGGTAGAACAATTTAAGGAGACTGTGGCATAACAACAGAAAGAAAGAGAGTCAGAACTAGAGAGACAGAGACAGAGGAAGAAAGACAAAGAGACAGAGACAGCTAGCAAGACAGAGACAGAGAGAGAGAGACACAGAGAGACAGAGAGAGAGATAGAGATAGAGAAACAGAGACAAAGACAGAGAAAGATAGAGACAGAGACAGAGAGATACACAGAGATAGAGACAGACGCAGAGAGACACACAGAGAAAGAGAGAGAGAGAAAGAAAGAGAGAGAGAGAGAGAGAGAGAGAGAGAGAAAGTGTTTGTGTCCTTTCAGCCAATGGGAAATTTCCAACATCTCTAGGTATAAAAAACTGGAGATAGGGACATTATAGAGACTGTCAGCTTCTCCCCAGAATCTTTTCCTTCAACAACCAGAAATATGGCATATTTAATCTTTTCTCTTAAAGATAGAAATAAAAAGCACCCAAAGTGACCTCAGAACCCAAAGAAACTGAGACACGGATGCATTGTTGGTGCAATTGTGAAGTGATTCAGCCATTTTGTAGGACACTTTGGAACTATGACTCAAGGGCTGTAAAATCATGGAAAATCACTACTACTTATGTATTTCAAAAGAAAAAAAATTAAAAGGGATGAGAACAAGGTACCTATGTGTACAAAAATATCTGTAAGAACTATTTTCTCAGGGTAAAGATTTGGAAATTGAGAAACTGCTCATTGGGAGGGGACTAGTTGAATAAGTTGTGTTATGAGATTGTGATGGAATAGTATTGTTCTGTGGGAAAGTGTTAGAATTCTTACAAGGTGCTAATGGTACTTAACAGTTCTCTAGCTCATTGATGTACTTAGTACTTATTAGAGTTCTACAAGATTCACACCTTTAAGAAAGACTATATAAGCTAGGAGCCTCAACCACAATTGACTTCGGGAGATTCATAAGCCAGGATTTAGTATAGGAGATTCACAAGTCAGAGAGGACAAGCCCACTCTGGGAGATGGAGACAGATTCATTCCATTTTCCACCTTTGGCTGGAAGCTGAAGCTGGAGAGGAAAAGGACTCTTTTGTCCTTTTGAGAGCAAGCTCTCAGAACCAAGGAGAGAGATAAGCCTCTAAGAAAGCTAACTGGGCTACTTTGAAGGAAACAATAAAGGATTTGGACTTTAATCCCTGACTGCATTTGGGGTTATCACTTTGAACTGAAACAAAGGCTGCCTCCAGAAGCCCCCAAAAAACCTGATCCCAAAGAATATTACACTTTAAAGGAGAATATTACATTTTGGTGCCCGAACATGGGACAGACCCAATCCTGATTTCATTGGAAAGCCTTCTATCCTGATCTCAGTGGAAAAGCCTCTGATCCTGATTTCAGTGGAAAAGTCTCCTCAACCCAGAAATTAGGTGAGTACAAAAATAAACAAGGAAACTTTATTAAAGGGCTAAAATAGTATTTCATCTAAAATGGGACAGATGTTTAGAAAACAGCCTTCTGTTTCTCTTCAAGGAAAATGTGTAGAGAACATTGTCAGGGTTATGAAAAATCAAGGTTTGATTATAATTTGGGAGCAGATCACTGAAGTTTTAGAAACTCTACAATACATATCCCCTTGATTCTCTACAGAAAAGGAATTAGATCTAGAGGAGTGGAAATTAGTAGGAGAGCAACTATGTCAATTCTACAATGATAATGGACCTGACTCAATTTCCAAACACACATTTAATATATATATATATATATATATATAATTTAATACAACTGGCTTTAGGAAATTATATAAGTGTTAGATTAAGGAAAAAGAAGAAAGAGCAGGAGGGGGAGGTGCCAAATAAACTAGGTGAAAAGAATGAAAAATCAGATAAAAATGGAGTTAAGTACAATTCTAAGTATGGTACTTCACAGCAGGAGAAATTAGGTCATTCCACATTCCCTGACCTATCTCCCTCAATTAACCCTTCATGGGTGGAGGGAGAAGGAGGAGGGGGAGAGGCAGTGACACAACCACTTATGAAGCAGCCTATGACAAGATTATAAAATGCATTGGTTAAGGCAAAAAAATAAAGGACAAGATATATCTGATTTAAAAATAAATGCATTCCCTGTGATTGAAGAACTTGACTCTTCAGGTCAAAAAAGGAGAAGATACACTCCTTTTGATCTGGAAAAAATTAAGGATTTGAAAAAGGGTTGCACTCTTTATGGGGCTACATCATCTTATGTTAAGATGTTACTAGATAGTTTGGCTTATGAAATCCTAACCCCTAGTGACTAGAAATTCATTGCAAGAATTTGTTTAGAATATGGACAAAAGTTGTTGTGGCTTTTGGAATATCATGAATTATGTAGGATTCAAGCCAGACGCAATCGGTAAAAAGGAGTTAATATACAAATCACTTTTGACCAACTAGCTGGTGAAGGTCAGTATGGAGAAAATTCAGAACAGATTGATTACCCCACAACAGCTTATGAGCAGATCACTGCTGCTGCAACAAAAACTTGGGATTCTTTCCCA
Organism: Antechinus flavipes; assembly: GCF_016432865.1. Classification (NCBI taxonomy): domain Eukaryota; kingdom Metazoa; phylum Chordata; class Mammalia; order Dasyuromorphia; family Dasyuridae; genus Antechinus; species Antechinus flavipes. The sequence goes on from NC_067398.1 coordinate 632,494,497, forward strand.
GAGAAAGATGGATGTAAAGCCTTCACAAAAATAGAGCAAGATCCCAATGAACCTTTGTGGATTTTGTGGGACATCTGCAGACAGCTGTCTCCTTCCTTGGAGAAAATGCAGCTACAAAAATTATGATCAGACATCTGGCTAAGGAAAATGATGAGATTTGCAAAAAGAATTATATGGGAACTACACAAAGATGCTCCTTTAGAGGAGATCATAAGGCGCTGTGCCACAGTGGGCACAAATGCTTATTATACCCAGACCATGATGAACATGGGAAGACAGGGTCCCTCTTGGCCAGGGACTTCTAGAGAAACTCATCGATGTTTTCAGTGTGGAAAGATTGGACATCTGAGAGCTCAGTGTAGATATAGAGATAGACAGAGAGGACAGGCTGAGAGAAGACCTAAAATCCTATGTCCAAAGTACCACAAGAGTTTCCACTGGGCCTCAGAATGTAGATTGACCCAGGAAGATGAGAGGCAGGGCCCAGCCCCAAAATATCATACAAAAGATAGGTGGGGCATGATGGCAGGTGAGGTTACACCCAGAAAGTCTTTAGAAGGGCAGGACTCTGATGTGATCAATCACCCTAAAAGCAATCACATGGCAGAACGGGATTACATGATCAACCAACAGAAAAGCAATCACATAGCAGAAAGGGATTACAATTGGGGAGAATACAGGTTTTTTAAACCAACAGGGCAGTGTCCAGTGCAAGCAGCTCCAATGCAATTGCCAGCTGATGAGGAGAGATCTAGAAAGTGGTGAATGGAAGGGACTATATAGGTTAACTGCCTGGGAGAGAGGGTTTGCTTGTATCTCTATATATGGAAAAGGGATCAGATGGAGCAGGAAACAGATGGGTGGCAACAAGCACCTGGAGAGAGATAGAAAAGAAAGAAAACCTCAAAACAAAGGAGAAGATCTAAGAAACATCTGACACTGAAAGAGCATGGCTGATAATGAGACTGTTAAAAGAACTTTAAAATCTTCAGGAATCATTAGATTCCCTAACACAAGATGAGACTATTAGAGGACTTCAAAGCTTGCAGGAATTATTGGATTCCTGGCACATGAACTAATGGACAATAGATTCCTTTCGGACTGTTTCTAGGACTTATGGACATGTATAAATTCTCATGTTGATTCATGTTATTTGTTACATCACTACTAGCCTGTGTTATATTGCTATGTGTTTGTGTATTTTATGTAATTATGTGTAATCTCTCCCATGTTGATGGATTTATGTGTACCTGTTTCAAATGAGCCCCTTCAGAAACCCGCTAATCTGATTTGATTTCCCATTTCCTTTGGTGTTTTCACCTCCCTTCCTGAGATGTCAGGGAGGGCGTGATCACCTCCTTTTTTATGGTGTTTTCACTCCTTTTTTGAGCAGTCAGGAAAGGTATGATCACCTTCTTTTGGGATTCTCACCTCCTTGAGAAGTCAGGGAGGTCATGACCACCTATGTTCCAAATCAAAAGAAAGTAGGAGATGTTAGAATTCTTACAAGGTGCTAAGTCAGAGGAATTGAGGAGACAGTGGTTGTTTAGCCAGGAGCTTAACAGTTCTCTAGATGTACTTAGTACTTACTACAGTTCCACAAGATTCACACCTATAAGAGAGCATATATAAGCTAGGAGTCTCAACCATGATGGACTCAGGAAGATTCACAAGCCAGGATTCAGTCGAGGAGATTCACAAGCCAGAGGTGGCAGTCGGGCAGAACAAAGGAGTGGCAGGCTGTCCTGTGGAGAACACTGAAACCCAAGATCCGGAAGGCCTCCAGAAAACTGGCCGAGCCCCAAGTGAAGGAGATAAGAATTTGGAAGAGACAATAAAGGATTTGGACTTTAACTCCTGGCTGCTTTTGAGGTGATCATTACTTTGAGCTGAAACTAAGGCTACTTCCAGAAGCCTCCTAAGAAACCTGCTCCCAGAGAACATTATATTTTAGAGAAGAATATTACAGGAAATGATGACCAACATGCTCTCAGAAAAACCTTGAAAGTCCTCCATGAGCTCGTGCAAAGTGAGATAGACCATGTACAAAATAATAGCAATGCTGAGGGATAATCAGACGTGAATGTCTTTGCTATTCTCAGCAATACAGTGACCCAGAACTACTCTGAAGGACTATCCATATCAAGAGAAAAGACTGATTGTGTTAGAGTGTAAATTGAAGTATGCTTTTTCTTAAACTTTTTTTTCTTCAGGTTATTTTTAGGGGGGAAGGAGTTTATGTTTTTTTTCTCTTTTATGGAAATGTTTAGCATTACTTCACATGTTCTTTCCCAAAGGGAGAGGGGAGAAGGAGGAAGGAATAGAATCTGGAACTCAAAGTTTTAAAAACAAATGTTTAAAAATTGTTTTAAATTTAATTGGGAAGATAGTTTTTACAAAGAATAGGATTATAGAATTTTAAAGCTCAGAGATGAATACGTTCCAAAGCCCTGATTTTGTAGATGAAAAACTTAAGTCCTTCAGAAAGCAAAAGAATTCTAATCTATAAAGGAAATAAAAAGAAGAGCTAGAATTTTACTCAGATGCTCTAACTCCAAAATTGGAACCCTACATACCACACCAAATTAGTCTTTATTTTTCTTTTAGAAGACAATCCTAATACCATAAAAGATGCTTAGTTTTCTCTGGCCTTAATTAGAGTACTATAACCTATTTTTCATCTAAATTTAATGTGAAATCTGATCCTCACAACTAAAACAATATCTAATATTGTCCTATTGTTCCACAGAGTTCTACACTAATCAATTTTCAGATTTGCTGAAGTTGTCCTTCAAGTGTTATCAACAATTATTTGAAATGAAATTGGCAACAACAATTTGATTATTGGATCGTTGACTCATATCCTAGTAGAATATAAAAAATAAAAACAATTTCATCTAGTTAAATATAAGCCATTACTGTCACTATAGCAAAAAAGGTTTGGGAACTGGGGACTGGGAACATGGGTTGGGAACAAATCTGCACTGATAGAAAACTTAGATTTAAAATCCTTCTATACCATTTTTTTCAAGTTCATGAGTAGATGTCAGAATGTTATTAAACATCAGACTTTTTGTCTTTCTCAATACAAGCCTCTATATCTATAGTTCTTATGAATTAATATTGAATAGTTTGTGAATGTATTATAAACTTTCAACCACTGAATTCTTACTTTAATAATAAAATTGACCTCATATTCTTAAAGACCATGTCACTGAAGTATCAACCTTGATAAATAAATTGTAAAGGCATCAAGTACAGCCACACCTTGGATGACATCGTATCTATTGTCCTAATTTGGAGATTATCTTTAGAAGACTGATTACTAGATGACTAGATCTGAACCAAGTAAACTGACAAAACCATAAAGGTATCCTCAATGCTGTGCAAGTGATAAAATGGTGGAAAAGCAGGCAGAGGCTACAAGGCATCTTGTAGTGTTTAGACTGTCTAAAAACCTGAATTTTCCTGATATTATTCTTACTATAAGAAAATTAAACAAAAATTAGAATCAATATACTGCTAGAAAAACTCAACCACTTTGATATTAACAGTCTTGCTAAAAATGAGACCAGAAGACATAAAGAAGTTCTTGCTAAGTAGATGGACAGATCATAGTTTTTCTCTCAGAAAAGAATAAAAAGGAATTGGCAGAATTCATGTCATCATACCCCAAACATGATTAAAAAAATACTTGGTCATCTTAACCTTGATGAACTTATGTCAAAGCATAAACAAAAAGACCATTAAAAAGACAATTACAACCTATGTTCCAACATCCCTCTAGGATGAAGAAGTAGAAAAATTTTATGCAAAATTTGAAAATTCATTCAAATGAAGTCAACATATAACTTCTCAGTAACTTGAATATAAAGTTAGGTATAGAAGAGAATTTTTTTAAAAAAAGTTTGAAAATATGGCAATCTTGGGTTAAGAAATGAAATAAGCCAGAGGCTTACAAATTTCTTGGAAGATTCATGGTTGCAGATCATGAATACATTCTTTAAGATGATCATGGAAAAGCACTGAAAATGGCAAAGGGAAAATAAAGTCATAAAAACTTAAATTGACTATACTTTAACAGACAGAAAGTAACTGGTATCCAAGGAATACAGCTTTATATCTAGCTGTCTCAGTGTATGTGCAGTCAGTTCATTGACTAATCATGTTCTAGATTAGAAGCAAAAATGAAGATAAGAAACCCCATTGCATGCAATTATAATAGCTCCAATCCAACTTATCTATGCAAAGTGTTGACTGAAAAGTGAGATGGGGAAAAAACAAAGTCCATGGCTCTTATTATCAGCAGGTTTTAAAGATGTCTAATGACTAAAAAAACAACTGCTTTAAAAAAAAAAAAAAAAAAAGGCCAAAATAGTTCAGGAAATGCCTCAGGAGAAAAATTCCTCTCTAAGCAAAGAAACAGCAGCCAGGCCACACTAACTTGGAGCACAAAGTCAAATTCAAAAAAAAAAAAAAAAAATCCAAGAGGAAGAAAAAGATTAGATGATTGTATCATCACCTAATAAAACAGCAAAATAATAATAATAAAGAGGGAAATGAATCTAAAATATGCTTGGTATGAGGTCACACTAAACTATATTACCTCTATGACTTTTATAGGTTAAATAGAAGGGGGAAAACAAATAGATACAGTCTGTTTGAGAAAAATGTATTGGTGGTCTAGGTCTATGATTATCCAACTATATCATAGTTTGGAGAACGGACATTTTTCATTCTCTTCATTTTAAGTGAATCATCAGGCCAAAGCAATGTTTTGAGAAATATAAGTCTCATTTAGGAGACTCCAAAATGTCCTGAAGCTTGATGAAAAATGAAGGAAAATAATAAATATATCTCTGGAAGGAAGTTAGTCAGATAACTAAGTCCTTTCATTGCCAATTATAGGACTTTGCACTTTAGGAAGCCATTGGAGTTTATTGAATATGGTAGTTACATAAATCTGTGCATTAAGGGGAAATTACAATGGCAGCTATGTGTAGGATGGATTAGAATTGAAAGAGACTTGAGGCAGACACCAATTTGGAGTTTAATGAAATAATCTAAATGAAAGAATATGATAAAGGGTTAAACTAGAGTAATGGCCACAAAGGGGAAAAAAAAAAAAATGATGTGCAGGAAATATGTAGAGGTTATTAAACAAGACTTGCCAGCTGATTGGATGTGAAAGATGAGAAAAAAAAAGAAGATACAAATTTAAATGACTATTAGAAAGGTGGTGTCCTTGACAGAAATAGAGAAGTTCAGCAGAGAGAATTTTTAAGGAAAAATAATGACTTTAATTTTGCATATGTTGAGTTTGAGATGCCATTCAAAGAAATGTCCAATAGGCAATCCTTGATACAGGACTCTATCAAGATATGTGATATTATTTTAATGTATGCATTTGAGACATCTTATTGGAAGAGAAACATTTTGTTCTATCAAATAAAATGTCTTTTTATAGATAATTTTTAAAATGAACATAATAGGATTTTGAATTCTTTGTACCTTTTAGTCAATTATTTTGCAGTGATCTGAAGAGATATAGAATATCATTTGTGAAAACCTGCCATTCCCTTCTTATATTTTCATTAGGTTGTATTCAATAAATTTACAAATTATTTTCATAATTTTATAGAAGACAAGCTCAATGCTACAGTATTTGTGGAACTGTGAATTGATTCATTTATTCTGGAAGACTATTTGGAATCTTGCAAAAAGGAGCCTAAATGGTTATCCCTTTTTGACACAGATTTCATTACTATGTTAAACAGCCTAAGGAAGTTCAGAAAAAGAAAGCTTCCTTGTGTCTAAAGATATCTATAGGATTGCTATTTGTGGTAATAGAGAAGAAGACACAAAGTGGGTACCCATCAATTGGAGAATAGCTAAGCAAATTGTATTATACGGATATAATGGAACATGGAGGCATGGATTACATAAATATTGTTGCGCCAAAAGAAACAATGAATGTGGGGAATTAAGGGATTATGATCTTTGCTCAAATTTCATCTTCAGTGATTTTTCTATAGCATTTTGACAATTAAATGCTTTCTACAAATTTCTCCAATGATAACACCTTAAAAGAAATGAATTATATACTAAATACCGAAAAATCTTATCTGAATCTTCAAGGCAAGAAGAGTTTTTGCATGAAATAAAGAGTTTATAAATGTTAAACAGCAGTTAAAACTTCTGAATGCACAGCTTCCCTGGCTACTCTTTCTAGTACTGGTTTCATTTTCAATCATACTCCCAGACAAGGTGGTCATGTTGGAACATTGCTTACTCTCATTGTGACTTCCAGATTCTCCTTCTACTGTTATTACTCATTAACCTCTCCTCTTTTAAGGTTAATTATCAGCCAATCAAGATTCCAGTGACTATTGTATATAGAATTCCCAGATAATCTCTTTTCTTTCTCAATGAGTTTAATGGTTGATAGTCTTTCTAAATTCTCAACTACTGTCTTGATACTAGGAGACTTCAATACACATTAATATTCCCTCAAATACCCTGAACTGGCCATTCTTTCTTCCTTTGGAATCAAAACCCTTTTGATGAACCATTTTAATATTACATTGACTTCTTCTCTCAAGTTTTCAAGTTTCTTATCTCTTTGGTCTGTTTAAAGACAATATTATACTAACCTTCAGCTTTAGATTACTTCCATCTCTACTGCTTTGGCTTCTATTCATGTTCTGTTGATAAAGCTGGAGAAAATCATGAAAATATACTATCTGGGTTATGTTGTACAATCTGAACTGGGTCCTTACTGAAGCAAGATAATTATTTTATATCTCCCTGATCAATTTACTTTTCCACTCATCATGGTAACTTTTCCAGACATTTTAATGCCTGCTCAAATTCCTCACAACTTTTTCCTACCAATTTAACTGAGAATTTTACATCATATTTCACTGAAAATGTTGAGTCCATTAGTAAAGAGCTTCTTTCCCCCCTGTTTCTCATCTCATGTCACTCAGATAACTTATGTAACAATTTCTTCCTTCAGCCCTGATTCATATGAAGACGCAACCCTTCTGATTTCCAAGACTGACGTCTTTATGTAAGTTTCATTCTGTCTTCCCTGACAACAGCCTCATCTATCATAATTACTCTTTCACTGATCTTCAATCACTTCCTATCCAATGGATCTTTCCCAACTGCCTCCAAAAATGCCCATGTCTCCCCTATTCTCAAAACCCCTTACTTGATCTGTTCATTCCCACTATCATACTATATTTCCTCTCTTCCATGTTGAAACTACTTGGAAAGGTTATTTATAGCAGGATCCTTCACTTCCTTTTTTCTCTCTTTCTTCTTAAATACTCATTCTGGTTTCCAAGTTCATCATTCAATTGAAATTTCTTTCTTCAAAATGATGAATAATTAATTGCCAAAACCATTGCCTTTTCTTAATCTTTATCCTTCTTGACTTGTCTGCAGCCTTCACATTGTCAATCACTTTCTTCTTCTTGACACACTATGCTATTTCACTTGATGATCTTATCATTTGCAATTATTATTTCCATTCTGATGGTTTTTAGGTCTACTTGTCCAGCCCCAGTCTCTCTTCCAAACTCCTAGTCTCACATCGCCAACAGCACACTGAACATTTAGAATTGAGCCAATAATAGGGATTAGCCTAGTATTGCTCTTTGTTTGGATTTTGATGATTTAAAGCAAGTATAAATAGCTAGATTGAGTCTTTTGTAAAGGCAAACTAGGTCAGACTCTGCAGGAGAAAGTGAAATTAATGGTTTTGCATGGACCTGCCTCACTCAAACACAATTCACTTGCAAATCCAAGTAAACTAAATATAAGAGGTCAATCTCCTGATGTCATTGGTCCTGACAAGTATGAACAACTGAAGTATGAACAACCACTGTCAAATAGACAATTTAAATTCAACATATCCCAAATTGAACTCATTACATTTCATTCAAACCCTCCACTTTCAGGTAAAATAAAGGAGGTAGAGGAAGCAGCAGAGAAAGAAAGAGAGAGAGAGAGAGAGAGAGAGAGAGAGAGAGAGAGAGAGAATGTTTCAATCTGTTTTCAGATACAATCAGTTTTTTTTTTTTTTTCATCATAAATCCCCCAGATTAGTCATGGAAAATTGCTGAGAATAGCAAAGTCATTTATAGCTGATCCTTCCACAACATTGCTATTGCTTTGTTCACAATACATTTCACTTTGCTTGAGTTAATGGAGGACTTTTTAGATTTTTCTTGATAACATCCTGCTTATCATTTCCTAGAGAACAATAATTTTCCATCATTCTAACATTTATTGTCATTCTTTAATTGATGGGCATCCCCTCACTTTCTATTTATTTTATCCTGAGAAGAGAATTGTTTTAAATATTTTTGTACATATAGGTCCTTTTCCTTTTAAAAAAATATTTTTTAATTAATGTCTAATAAAGATATCGTTAGGTCAAAAGATAGATATACATGATTTTATAGTCCATTGAGTATAGTTCATATATTTTGATATTTATCAATTGGGGAATGGCTCTTATTTTTATTAATTTGACTCAATCCCCCATACGTTTGAGAAATGAGGCCTTATTAAAAAAACTTGCTTCAAAATTCTTTTCTCTACTACTATTGCTAACTGTATTACCCTTCCCCCATTTAGTCTATTGCTCTCTCTTTTCATCCTGTTTCTCCTCAAAAGTTTTTTGCTATTAAGCACTTCTTCCCCCAATATGCCCTCTCTTCTATTATTCTCTCCTTTCCCATGTTCCCTTCCTCTTCTACTTTCATGCAGGGTAAGACAGATTTTTAAATCCATATTGAGTGTGTATGTTATTTCTTCTTTGAGTCAATTCTGATGAGAGTAAGATTTCACTCATTTTCTCTTTCCCTTAATTGTAAAAGCTTTTTCTTGTCTCTTTTAAGGCAGATAATTTATACCAATTCAACATTCCTTTCCCTTCTCCCAATACATTCCTCTCTCATCCCTTGATTTTGATTTTTTTTAGATATTGTCCCATCATATTCAGCTCATATCTGTGCCCTCTGTCTATAATTACTTTTTCTAACTGCCATAATAATGAGAAAGTTCCAGTGAGGCACAAGCATCATCCTTCCATGTAGAAATGTAAACAGTTAAACATTATGAAGTCTCTTATAATATCACTTTTCTGATTACCTCCTTATGCTTTTCCTGAGTTCTGTATTTGAAAATCAAAATTTTTATTCTGGTCTGGTCTTTTCATCATAAATGTTTAAAAATTCTCTATTTCATTATTTCTACCTTTTCCCCTGAAGGATTATTATATTTAGTTTTGCTGGCTAGGTAATTCATAGTTGTAATCCTAGCTCCATTGCTCTTCAGAATATCATTTTCCAAGCCCTCCAGTCCTTTAATGTACAAGCTGTTAAATCATGTATTATCCTGACTTTGGATCCATTATACTTCAATTGTTTCTTTCTGAATGCTTGCAATATTTTCTCCTTGACCTGGAAGTTCCAGAACTTAATTATAATATTCCTGAGAGTTTTATTTTTGGGATCTCTTTCAGGAACTGATGAGTAAATTCTTTTAATTTCTATTTTATTCTCTGGTTCTAAAATATCAGGACAGTTTTCCTAGATAATTTCTTGAAAAATGATGTCCAGGCTTTTTTGTGGTGATGACTTAAAGGGTAAACCAATAATTTCAAAACTATCTCTCATAAATCTATTTTCCAGGTTGTTTTTCCAAGGAGCTATTTTGCATTTTTTTTCATTTCATTTCATTAACTTCCATTTGCTCAATTCTAATTTTTAATGAATTATTTTCCTCAGTGAGCTTTTATATCTCGTTTTCCTTTTTAAGACTTTCTTTTCCTCATTAGTTTTTTTGTATTTTCTTTTCTGTCCCTCTTATTTGTCTTCTGAATTTTTTTCTCTTTCTCCTACTTGAATTTTAAAATTCCCTTTGAGCTCTTCCATAACTTGAAACCAATTCTTATTTTTCTTGGAGGCTTGGATGTAAAAGAAGAAGAGAGAATAAAGGCAGAAACTTGCTGTATACTTTCCCAAATCACTCTAAGTTCCTTTAAGTAATGACTCTAAACAAATTTTAGCGTCAGACCATGCAAAATGATGGAGTGGGATAATTTTCCAGCTGTTGAAAACTTAGACCAGCAGGAAATGTCTGTGGCAACAGTGGCAGTCCACCTGTGGTCCCAGTGCAGAGGTCCAGCTTTTGCTTCAGTGTTAGCAAAGCAAGGACTAGACTAGGGATCTCCAGATCAGTAGCAGTCCTGGTAGCTTCCAGACCTCTCAGCCCAGAGAATCTAAAAAAAACTTGGAAGGTCAAAAGGAAAAGTTTGTCAGTAGGGTGAGAGGACTAATTTTAATGTGTTGCTGAATTGGATTGAATATGATGAAGATTTGTATATGAGTTTTGTGTCAGGAAATATCAATAAATAAATCAGCATTTTCTTTATATATAGATTTCCTGGACAATTCAAAGGACAATTAATACACTTTCTTTATTTTATAAATACATAATCAGAGTCCAAAAGAGACAAAGTTATTCCTGAGGAGAGGAAGGGGAGGATAGGAATCATAGTTGTTTGGCAATAATTAAACCTGTAGAAATCTCCCCAATCACTTGATGGCTTAAAATTAGAAAGTCCCCAACTTTTATGTACACATTCAGCAAAGTAAATGGTTTCATACACTGTTCTAACAACTTTGGATGAGACCCTCCAGGTATGTCTAAAAGAACTTTCAGAATTTTAACAAGTATTTCATCTGATGCTGAGGGAAATGAGCAGGACCAGGAGATCATTATATACTTCAACAACAATACTATATGATAATCAATTATGATGGACTCGGCCCTCTTCAACAATGAGATGAACCAAATCAGTTCCAATAGAGCAGTAATGAACTGAACCAGCTACACCCAGGGAAAGGACTCTGGGAGATGACTATGAACCATTACATCGAATCCCCAATCCCTCTATTTTTGTCCACCTGCATTTTTGATTTCCTTCAAAGGCTAATAGTATACTATTTCAAAGTCTGATTCTTTCTGTACAGCAAAATAACTGTTAAGACATGTATACGTATATTGTATATATTTAACATGTATTGGTCAACCTGCCATGGGGGGGGGGGGCAGGGAGTGAGGGGAAGAAGGGAAAAAGTGGAACAAAAGGTTTGGCAATTGTCAATGCTGTAAAATTACCCATGCATATAATTTGTAAATAAAAAGCTATTAAAAAAAAAGTATTTCATGTCTTTCCCTTATCTCCTACTTTTGAACAAGGATTATTTTGTTATTCTGATAACAAATCCTTGCATTCCAAATACTCTTCCTTTCTTCCTTGGCTGATTCTGCTCTTCCTTTTCCTGTGAAATTCTTTATTTAGCTTTTTTTATCCTTAGCTGCCACAAAATGATGCTAATCAGATGTTTTTCTTAAGTGGATCTAAAAGGTTGTAAAAATCAGATCTCTATGCTAGAAAGCAGAATCTACTGGTAGTGAGAGCAGACACCTTAGATGCTCATAAATCTCTTTGCTTTCAGATTTTTTTTTTAACCTTTGACCAATAGTCACTGAATATACCTCTTCTGAGAAGTAGGGAGAATTGCTTGACACCTGATGTAAGTCACACAGAGAATAAATGACAGAGTCAGGATTCTATCCCATGCTTTCTAACTCCAAATTTTGAGATTTTTTCATTATTCGTATCACTTTACCATTACTTTTTAGTTATCATAGAATCATATGAATCATAATATTTAGAGCTGGGTAGAATAATTAAATGGCACCATAGTGCCTGAGGTGGGGAAAATTAATCTTCTTCATTTCAAATTCTGCCTCAGACACTTATTAGCTGTGTGACTCTGGGCAAGTCACTTAACTATTTTCCTCAGTTTCTTCATCTATTATATGAGCTGTAAAAGGCAATGGCAAACCATTGAAATATCTTTGCAAAGAAAATTCCAAATGGAATCAGGAAGAGTAGGTTATAACTGAAACACCCGAACAACAACAAAGGACCTTAAGGATCATCTAGCCCAACCCACTTATTTTATAGATGAAGAAAAAAGATGAAGAAGATGAAATTGTTGTCCCAGGATCAAACACACAGATATTTAATAGAAGCTTTTACTCTGAAGCCCAGGCTTTTTTCATAATAATTCTAATCTTTGATTATAAATATTAAAACATAGGAGAAATGAAAATATTTATAATTTATGTCTCTAAATAAAATTTTCTTTTTGCATTTAGGGGTTGGGTTGAAGAAAAGAATCTTTTAAGAGGATCATCTCTGGAGAAATTCAGAAGCATTAAGTTCCTTTTTTTGGCATTTGGACCAGAACAATCAGAATGATTATGCTGAGCCAGGAATAAGTTAACTAGGATACTGGGTACCAAGTAGAGAAGTCAGAAAGAAGAGTCAATGTACAAGTCAGCAGTGTCAGTGCTAGAATGTTGGTTCCCAATGGTTTTTGCTCTGTAAAATCCTTTCAACAATATTCAAAAAATGTGCTGTGAAACTCCCAGGGTAACTTAATATACTGTTCATAATATTATTTTAGATATATTCATTAAGTGCTCTTAATAGCTATAATGATAATTTTTGCCCCAAAAGCCACAAGTTAAAATTTATATTATATAATTATAAAATACAAACTTTTTTCTCTCTCTAATTATGAAAGCTCTAACTATAAAATTATAAAACTCTAATTATAAAATAATAACAAATATTTTATGTAATATATTTTGTATAAATTAAAAGAATTAATCCAGTAAAACCTCATAAGACTATGTTTTGCAAATCTTCATATTAAATTTATATATTTTATAAATTTTGTTGAATATAAATACTATTTTAATTAAGTAAATTATAACTTGGAAAGGGTTTAACATGATATAATAATCATATGGTTTATGTGTATACATAATTACTACATTGGACTTTTCTAGTTGAACAAAAGTTTGAAATATTTGACACAATACCAGACAAAGACAGTTTTAAATCTGTTTCCACATCAATTTCATTTCTGTATTTTGATTTAAAACAGAAATAAAGTGAAAATGCTTGCTCAAACAAATATGTGATAGAAAAAATGGTAGGAGAATTTTACCAGATCTCTTGCTAATAGAAGGATTTTTTTTTTTCATTTTTAGTCAACTAACCAATCAATGAAGATCAACATATAATCGTGATATAAAACAATTACTTTTCTAGTACTGTACTGCATGATAAATGTATTTCAGTACAATTATATATATTTCTTTTTTTAAACAATGTTTTATATAAACTAAACTTTGTTGAGAAAAATTTGAGAAGTAATTTTCTCAAAAAGTTAAGATTTTTTTCTACCACTGGAATATTAACTATATTCTCACATTGTTATTATTGCTGCTACTGCTGATGCTTTGTCTTTTGTTCTTGAAGAGAAGCATGATGTCAGGAAAGTTATGTCATGTCATGCAAGTAAATTGGATTGAAGTGAGAGAGGGCTGGACAAAGTAACCAGCCACACTTTTTCCACCAGAGCATCTGGGTCCAGTGGCAAGATACGGATAAGCATCAATGGAGATGGCCCTAGATGCACTGAGAGACTTTAGCTTTTTTAAGCTAAGTTAGACTGAAGCCACTGAAGTTTGACTTTCAGTGATTAAGGCTAGATAAAAAATAAGGCAAAGATTGATTTCCTTTACCAATTCAAAAAAAATTCAGTCTACTGAATGACTAACCAGTGTTGCCAACCATTTCATTTGAAAATCTCCATTTCATTTGAAAATCTCCCTGATAGAAAAATAGAGTAACATAAATCTCCCATTTGACTGAAATCACGCCAGTCAGTGATTAAGACTAGATCTAAAAAATGAGGTAAAGAATGATATCTTTGGCCAAATAAAAAAAAATTCAATCTACTCAATGATTAACCAGAATTGTCAACCATTTCATTTGAAAATTTCTCTGATAGAAAAATAGTGACATAAAGCAAAACTAATTTTAAATCAGAAAAGAACCTTACCACTAAAATGAGTCAATATAAGATTTATTTCTTCAAAACATTTGTGATGGTCAGTGATGACTTCAAGATGATTTATAATGAGCATATTCAACTACCATGTTTTTCAACTGCCTGCATCTATTCTTCAAGTATAAAAATATTAATCACATGATTATGATTACAATGTAAAAGGAATAAGAGAGCTACTTTGATTCAATGTGTATAATATAAATGTAGGTATGTTTATGTGTGACTATCCATTGAGAATCAAATTGTTCTTGAATGTCTAATTCTTGTGGCCATTTTATAAAATTAAAAAAAATTGGTGATAGATTGAGAAATTGCAATAATACATTGCACTGTCATAAATGATCTGGCTTTGATATAATTACTGCACAAGCATGAAAATTGTTGGACATCAGAACAAAAACTAACCTATAATGCTTCAAATAGCCACACATTTATGTCACAGAGTAAATAATATATTTACAAAATATATAGATAGTTATTAACTGTTTAAATTATCATTAAATATTTTAACACAAACCCCATGTACCATTATTGCAAATGTTCTAAGAAATTCCCAAATCACTAAATAGGATTCACTATAATAGAAAGTCACAGTGCTTGAGGGAAATGCAAGGAAGCAAAGCCTGGGCAGTAAGAAGTTTCAAATATTAGAAAAAGAAAGAGAGCTTGAATTTTATGACTAATCTAAGGCATTGTTAGCATTTGGAGTCTTCTGGCTGCTTGCATGACACAACATAGTCACAAATTTAGATTTAGAACTGAATGGTCAGTCAGTTTTTCAAAGCTTATTGAGAAGAAAGTACTTTATCAAATTTGCTAAGTTATGGTTAAATTTTCTTCAGATATAAATTTACATAAATATATTTTGGATAAACATTTATTATCAAAACAGATTTATTTATAACTAAGAATTAACTGTTATAACAGAAATGTAAGGAAAACTGCTAATGAATATAGTCCTAAAATAAAAAATCACATGGATCTGTAATCTCATCAATCTGGAAATCTCATTTGATGGTATACAACACAACTCATCTCTAGATGAGCATCCTATCTCTAGCTTCTGATTTTTTTTCTTTTCTTCATACTATGTCATTTTTCTAATCTACAATTTCCTTATGATTAAATTGAAATTTTTAGACTGAATGATTTCTAAGGTAATATCTAGCTCTCAAAGTAGACTGTTTCCATAATGCTGAAATATAAACTAGTCTCTTTTCCCTTGATCTACACAGATCACCCTCAGGAGTTGATGATTGAACTTTAGAAATTCCAAAACAAGATAATTTTTCTTATTCTTAATCTTTTGGTATCTTAAGCTACAAACGCTAAATGGGAATGATAAACTACTATCCCAGAATTAGGTCAAGTGGTATATTTAAAGACATAAGTATCTTTGCCAAAGCAGATCACTTACTGTTGGTTCAACATTCTAGCCTATAAATGCATATTGTTTGCTAGTTCATTATTTCACAATGAGGATCTAGTTCTAGGAATAGCTTTATGAGTCAGTGAAGAACATAGACTATGTAAAGCATTCATTCCTCAGATGGGCTAGAAATTGTTCAATAAATCTGCAAGCACTGATTAAGTGACAATCATGTTCCAGGAATTGTACTTGACACAAGAAATACAAAGAAAAATTAAACAGTCTTTATTCTTAAGAATCTTACATATTAATAGGAAAGAAAAAATATTTGGGTATATAGAGGGTATCTCAAAAGTCTTGTTTTAAGCTTTAATAATCTCAGGCATACATGCTACAAGTAATAAAGAAATCTGGAAGTTTTATTATTTACACATCTTTTATATTTATTTGACTATGAATTTTGAATAGAGTTTTATTTTAAAATTCCTTGTTTCGGTCTCTTTGATTGAAGATGACAAATTCTAATAAAAAAGTTAACTTCCTTCTCTGGTTAGTTAAAATTAAGTCCATAACTTTAGTAAAAAGAAAATTCATTTCCCATTATAAGGAGACTCTATATAGAAATTTAATTATCAACTGGATAAAAAAATAATCAAGGGAAGTGACTCAATTATGATCAGCCAAGAAATAGGAGAAGCCAAGCAAACACAGAGATTGATTAGAGTAATATATAGCACATGACAGTGCATATGGTAAATTTTAATAAGGAATATATAAATATTTTTACAATTTAAATAAGTAACCTTTCATTTTTTTTTTCAAAGTAAATTGCTTCTATACTTTTGAAGTTATTAAGGCTTACTATTGCATTAAAACATTTTTGGATGCCCTTTAAAATAACATACATGCTTAGTTTACATTCTATCCATGCTCATGGTGAAAAAATGTATGATTTGATGATAACTAAAGATGTCTCTTTGTCTAATCCTTTACTTAGTCTTGAAATTCCACTCTTTCTTTCTTTTATTTTTACTCTTACTGTTTATGTATTTCTTATAAAATATAATTATTCAGTGTTCTGTGAGCAGCAATGCTTGGGGCTTTACATCATCAAAAGGACAGTAGAAGCTACTAAATTCAACCCTTTAGAGTTATAAAGACGTAGGACACAGCAAAGTTAAGTATCACAAAGTGTTAAATAGTAAAGGATTTGAATCCAGGTCAACTACTTCATATAGCAGAGTGCCCTAAAATGCATTTAACATAAAATTGAATTTAAAATACATTGTTATAAGTTTAATTGAAGTATAACTTTATAAATCTTAGCTAATTCTTCAACAACACTATGGATAATTGAAGAGCCCTAATTATGGAGTCAGATGATCTGGGTTTGCTATTTAATGTCATTCTATCACACCTCTTCTTACATAAAATAAAAGTATTTGATTAGATAATTATAAAGTCACATTCAACTCCTAATCTTGTAATCCAATCAACAAATAGTTATCAAGGGTTAATATATGCTGGGACTGTGCAAGGTCATGTGGAAGGATATAAAAAAGAATAAGACAACAGTCTCTTTATTGACTTTGTTTTTTACTTTTAAAAATCCGTGATGGTGGCAGAAGTCAAAATAGTGTGCATTTTAAAAGTTGTTGAATTGAATTTTTAAAATGTAAAACACATTGATGTTTATAAAAAGTGTATATGTGTTGATGACTTATGTCTCTCCATCCACATAGAGCTATAAAGTAAATGAAACAGGAGAGGTAAATATCTTATTCTTCCCTATTCCTGACAACAAACAGGTAAAGCCGACAGAAATGCAAAGCACTCTGAGCTTTTGTTTTGTCTTACCTGTCATCTCTTATTTAATTGAGTTGTCATCTCATGTTTGTTAACAATAAAGAAGTTAAATGAGTAAATTAAAAATATTGGCAATACTTGATAAGGGGTAGGGGTAGTAGAGAAAGAATAAATTGATGCAGTGGCAAGGGAGGGAGTTCAATTTTGCAATGTTATCTTGATATGTCTTTTTTTCCCCTTCATGTTCAATCTCTAAGTCAGTTCAAGACTTTCTTAATAGAAATAATGCTCACATTTTTACAACATTTTAAGATTTATAGAACTCTATATCTGGGTAAATGGTGTACATATTAGCATCTCTATTTTGCAGATCAGTCATTCAATCAGAAAACATTTTTTAATGGTTCCTTATATATTAGGCACTAGGCAAACTACTTGGAAAACTAAGACAAAATACCCTAAATAGACTCCACTCACAGAACAGTGAGTATATATATGATATATATATATATATACATAAATATATGAATATACAAGATATAAACAGAGTAGATATGAAAGCACTTGGAGCTAGGGCAACTAGGGGGGACTCCTGGCATTTGACCTAAGTCCTATCCTGTGGTGCAAAATATTTCATTACCTTTCTGTACCTTATTTTGTTCAACCATTTCCTAATAAATGTGCACCTCCTGAATTTTCAAAGTTTTTCCAAAAAAAAAAAAGTTCTTTGTATGCCCAAAGAACTAGAAAACTGTGCTTACAATTTGATCGAGCAGTGTCTCAAAGCTTGGAAAGACTTGCATGAAATGATGCTGAGTGAAGTGAGCAAAACCAGAAAAAAAAAAAAAAAGACTGTACACAGTAACAGCATTATGTGATAATCAGCTATAATGAACTTAGCTCTTCTCAGCTATGTGGTGATTCAAGACAATCTTGATTTGGTTTGGAAAATGCCATCCTCATCCATAGAGAAAACTATGAAAAATGAATGTAGATTGAAGCATAGTATTTTAATTTTTTTGTTATTTTTTTCCTTTTTCTTCTGATTTGTCTTATACAACATGACAAGTACAAAACTGTTTTAAAAAATTGCATTTCTTGAACTTATATCAGATTGATATCTGTCTTGAGAAAGGTAGAAGTAAGGAAGAGAGGGAGAAAAATTTGGAACACCATGTCTTACAAACATGAATGTTGAAAACTATTTTTACATTTATTTGGAATAATAAAATACTATTAAGTGCAAAAATAAAATAAAAAGAACTGCTATAAATAGTTTTGTACATAAAGATTCTTCTTTTTTTGATTTCTTAAGGTAGATACCTAGTAGGAAAATAGCTGGGTCAAAGGACATGCACATTTTAGAAACTTTCTGGACACAGTTCCAAATTGTTTATCAGAACATCTGGACCAATTTAGAATTTCAACAAAGGAATTAATGTGCCTTTGTTCTATAGCCCCTCCAAATTTTTTTCATTTTTCTCTTTTGTCATCTTTGGTAATTTAATGGCAAAACCTCAGAGTTGTTTTAATTTGCCTGTCTGTCATTATCAATTATTTGGAGCATTTTTATGGCTTTTCATAGCTTAGATTTCTTTATTACCTAACTGCCTATTCATATCATTTGACCAATTCTCTATTAAGAAATAGCTCTGATTTTTATAAATTTAAATTAGTTCATTATATGTTATGGGTACAAACCCTTTATCAGACAAACTCTACAAAGATTTTTTGTCTTGTTTTCTTTTTCCTCTAACTACCTGTTTTCCTTTTAATTTTAGCAACTTTGGTTGGATTTGCATTCTGAACTCTTTGCCATGTATCAAAAGGGTAATTTCTTCCTTGTTCCTCTAATTTGCTTATAATGTCACCTTTTATGTACATCATTCAACATATCTTTCATTTTCCCCCACTTATAAATTAAATTCACTGAATATAAAATGATGATTCAATATGGATGCCTTGCCCAGTTTTTCACAGAATATCTCTACCTCAAAGTCATTGCAAAAACTATTGCCAAACCAATTGCAATTATTATCATGGTTGTTTTTAATGTATTCGTTTTGCTCATCATGAGTATTCTAGGACAAGATGGTCACTTGTTTCATTAACTTATATTTCTTGTTTCCTTTTGATGAATTGTAAAATGAAATCCACAAATCCTTTATTAAATCTCCAAGAAGAATTTATGAATGATATTTCCTTGTCCCTAAATTTTTTTATTTCACTTATAACATGGATATCAATATAGATATTATTCAACTCTTCCAGTGTTATGTTAACAAGAATCTCGTAGTGACAATACCAACAGCTAAGTTAATGTTTACAAGTGGTCTAAAAATCACTATTTTCAGAACCTTCTCCCTCCCCAACACACACATTCCATAGGAGCAGAAAGGGGTTTTACATATCAACTGTTACCTTTTTGTACTTGTCTTTGTTCCAAAATCATATCTTTTAAAATATAAGTGCACACAACAAAAAGTGGACCAAATAGTCAACAAATTCAATTTTTCCAAAAGTTCAAGGGCATAGTTCTCAGCACTAGAAATACAAAAAGGAAAAATTATATATTTCTTGCTTTTAAGAAGTTTGTTGATGGATAGGCAGCATGACAAAGTGGATATAAAGAATAGGATTTAGAGTTGAGAAGGCTTGCATTTAAATTTTATTTTCACCATTTATTAGCCATGGGATCATGTGCAGTAGGCCACATTACAAAGGAAGAACCAGGTCTGAAAGAGTAGCTATAATTCCAAAGGAAAAATGTTTAGGTTTCATATGGGTAGAATTTCAAAGAAGTTGCCAACATAAAAATCAGATAGAAATACAGTCCTCTGCTAGTTGGGGGATATAGATGGTAGCCAATACTATATTAGTAACTAAAGCAAGACTTTTCTTTGTCTCATGAGAGATAGAATGGTTTGTGGTGTTGAATGGTCCTTATCTTATCCCTAACTCTACAAAAGGTCCCCCCCACCCAAGTCAATTTCCCACAAGCTTTGCCCTGCTAAAATCAGTTTATGTTGGCAACATTCATTTGCCACCACTTAAACATCATCCCTATTTGGAGGAAAGAAACAAAAGAAGATCTTGACTTTCAATAAAGCACGCTGCATACTGGAGAACTTATTCTAAGGTGAAATACAACAATTAATAAATATTTTGGCAGTTCAACCATTGAGCTAGAGCTAATCATCATATCTTCTTGACCCTATCTTTACATCTCTTCCATAAAAATAGTATGAAATAATACTGTGTCAAATAACTTAACAAAATCTAGCTAAGTTATATTACATTTATCTGATCAACTAATAAAATAAAAGAAATTATCTTGATCTGGCTAGTTTTGTACTTTGCAATCATTTGCAATATTTTCTTTGTAAGGCACTTAATAATCATAACTTTAACAATACAATATATATCATTTTGCTAGTGTAAGGGCGTTTTATGAGAAATAATGATCAAAATATCATAAAACTATTTTTATGTTAAGGAAGACATTTACAAAAATTACAGTTTGGTAATTTTTAAAAATTTACTCCCCAAATTTTAATTTATGTTTATTTTTAATAGAATTTCTCTTTCTAGCTCTTCTCCTGAATTTTCATTGGTAATGTGAGACATGCTAATGATTTGTGTGGATTTATTTTAAATGCTGTTATTTTGTTGAAATTATTATTTCAATTAATTTTAGTTGATTCGTTAAAATTCTCTATGTATACTATAATATAATCTGAAAAAAATGATAATTTGGTGTTATTTTTACCTATGTTTATCCCATCTATCCTACTCATTTTTTTTATCTTATTATATGTTAGTATTTCTAACATTATGTTAAATGGTAATAGTGATAATGGGCACACTTGCTTGATTCTTGATCTTACTAGAAAGGCCTCTAACTTTTTTCTCCATTACAATAATGTGTGCTCTTGGATTAAGAGAAGCATTTTTTATTAAAAAAGGAAAAAATACACTTATTAGGGTTATTTCTAGAGCTTTTAGAAGAAATGGATTTTATAGTTTGCCAAAAGCATTTCAGAATCTATTAATATAAGTGGTTTGTAATTTTGTATTCTTAATATAATTTATTGTATTTATAGTCTTATTACCCCAAACCTCTTGTATAAGTATAATCTTGTAACAATGAATATTATTTTAAATATGTTGTTTTAGCCTGTTTTCTATTATTTTATTTAAAATTTTTGTCTTAATATTCTTTAGGGACATTGTTGCACAATTTCTTTTTCTGAATTATTTTCCAAATTGTTTTGATATAATTAAGGCTATATTTGAATCATAAATATAGACTTGCATGGTGCCCATTTTCTTATTATTAAATGCTTTTTATGTAGTTTTAAAATTAACTGTTCTTTGAATGTTTCATAGAATCCTGAGGGATTTTTCTTTGGGAGTTCAGTTATAGCTTGTTCAATTTCTTTTTTTGGTATTGGATTATTTGAATTGTTTACTTTTTCTGTTGTTACTCGAGCATTTTGTATTTTGTCCCTCTTCGTTTATTTCCTATTATAAGCTCTGTTAGTACAAAATTGGACAAATTAATTTTTGACAATTTTTAAAAATTTTTTCTTCACATTATCCTTTTGTCATTTTTGAGAAGAAAAAATGGTTTTCCACTTTTAAAATTTTGTTTTATTTTATCAGTTTTTTCTAAATATTAAAAAATTATCTATTTTTTATAATTTGAATAATGTTTTCCTTTCAATTATATTAAGCTCTTTAATTTTCAGAATTTTTACTTGTTAATTTGAGGGTTTGATTTGTTGTTTCTCTAGGAGTTATTTGTTTTTTTGTTTTGATTGCTTCTTTTATTTTGTTTTGTGTGTCCTGTGCTCAGTTCAACAAATTTTTTCAAGTCAAGTCAAAAAACTATGTTAAGCATTTAGTATTCACCAGGCAATATGTTAACTACTAAAAATACAAACACAAACAAAAAGAAAGATAATCTTTGGACTCAAGCAGTTTACTTTTGAGGGAGTAGATCTCAACTTAATTTCTGACTTCTCCCACACTGGATAATTCACAGGTCACCAGCTTTAGCTTTCTTATGGTACAAGGAACCAAGTGTTTTTCTTTGGGTTTTCCACAGCCATGGCAGGAGAGTTGGATATGGGGTGGATGTAGAGTTTCAACAAATTCTGTTGAAAACCGTTGGGTTATCTTATGTAGCCCTGTTTTCAGAGTGTGATAATGATAATGTAAAACAGGCACCAGGAATGTTAATAGAAATAAATCCAAGAAAGCAAAAAAATTCTAAAAAGAATATTATATAAAAATAGTATCATAGAGATTCAATTCATGACATATAGCAACTACTACATCTATCACAGATCACAAAGTTTTTCTATTTATTATGTGAATTAACATTCCCTAATGAAACATAATTAATCAAGATGACAGTCATTAGAAGGAAGAAGCTATGAGGTGGGAGAGAGAGTACCTCATAGTGAACTTAGTTCTGAAAAGGAGTCAGCAAATATCTTCATCATAAGCATATTTTATAGGGGAAATATAATCTTGGGGGTTTCACATCATCTCAAGAAAGCAGGGAAATAAAGGCATAAATAAGAATGTATTTTGAGATGTTGAAATTGTCTTGAAGATACTAGCAAAGACAATCTAGGAAAGCCTGGGTTCCCATGAAAGGTATCTTAAAGATGAGAACAAGAAAGTCTGAGCACATTATAGTTGCTTTAACTATGGTAATAAGACAGTTGGGGAGACTAAGTTCCCAGAATGAGCATTTTAGCATTTCCTGACAAAGGAAGAAGATAAGGTGGTTTCAGAATGCACATATCTACATATACTTCTCTAGAAAGTATTCTTTTATGTTGTTAGTTTATCAAATTGTTATGTCATTTCCATTTTTGTTGTCTTAGATCTTAGAAATAGCAGAAATTGTTTCACATAATTCCTTCTTTGGAGAAATGTCATAGTTGTAAGAAAATGATTAACCTCTATCCTTTTTGTCATAAGATCCAGACGTTGTTAATATTTTATTTAAGGAAACCAAGACATAAAAGGAAAGTGAAAACTGGTATGGAGATATAAAGTACCCATATGGAATCATGATGGAGAAGTCAAGAAACATCAGAAGAATCAAGAAAGAAATGAATGAGTGAGCATGGTACACTTACGTGCTGCTTCAACAACTGGAAAATGGGACCACAGAGATGAAGGAATTCTCCAGGGTAAGAAGATATTTTCTCTATTTTGATGATAAAGGATTCAAGAACAAAAACTTTCCCCTTAGAACTTGTTTAGCTATACCTCATAAGTTTGCAAATGTTATCTTTTCATAGTCATTTTCTTTTAATATTATTTGTTCTATTTTTCACATTTTGTTCATTACCCACAAGTTCTTTAGAATTGTTATTTTGTCTCCAATTACATTTTAATAATTTTGTTGGTATCTTCTTTACATCCTCAAAATTTCCTCAAATATTTCTTCTCCTCCTTCCTCAGAAGACCATTAAGTCATTAGAAAAAAGAATAGTTTTGCTTCCTCTTCACCTATCATTAAACTTTTGATTTCTTCCTCATGTTATTGCTATTGCCAACATTTAAAGAACATTTAAAATAACAGTTTAGGGAGTTAATACCCTTATTTTATTCTAGTATTATTGAAAATTCTTTAACACTCTTTTTTTTTGCATGTGTTATATGTACTTTTGGTTTGAGAGAATTTTTCTGTAATAATAAAAAAAATGTTCCTTCTCTAACATGTTAAAATGGTCTTTTTTAGCAAAAAATGGTTTTGCTAAATAACACTAGCACAAATAAATTACTGTTAAATGATGGAGATCTGCAAATTTCTGATTCAGATTCTAATTAGTATAGAAGGTTAGGTGAAAGGAGAAATCGAGATGTAAACAGAACTGGTGCTTTATTCACTATGCTATACTCCTTCTGATAAGAAGAGTTTTGCCCAATTTTTACTACAGCTTTTTAAAGACAGAGAAAGGACTAAAATTCCAGGCTAGGTTTTTCCTACTATGGCATGTTCTCTATGCCAAACAACACATAAACTACCTAGGAAGAGATAATAGAAGTGAAAATAAGAATGGGGGGAGAGAGAGAGAAAGAGAAAGAGAAGAAGAGAAGTAAGATGGAGAGAGAAGGGAAGGAGAGAAGGAGAGAAAAAGGAAGGTGAGATAAAAAGAAGGAAGGAGAAAGGGGAAGCAAGAGAAAAGATGATGAGAGAAAGGGAGGAACAGAGAAAAATGTAGAGCGAGAAGGAGGAAGAGGGAGAAAAAGGGAGGGAGAAAAAAAAAAAGAGATAGAGAGCGGTATCAAATGCTGATAATTACAGAAAGAGAGAAGAGCCAGAACCACTATGCAAAATAGTGGAAACATAAATACAAAAAAAGGAGGAATTTAATTTAAAGGAGGAAGAAAAACAGAACAGGAAATTGTAAAGGAATGAGGGGATATAGAGGAGAGGAGGAAAAATACCAAAAGGATTCAAGTTGCTTAGGAGCCCTCTTTAAATGTATTTGAAAGGAAAGAAGGCATATGGAAAGAGAGGAAGAGGTCAAATTATGAAAGGTTTTAAAAGTTCAAAAGGAGATGTAACATTTAATTCTGGTGATAATAGGAAGCAATTGCAGTTTAATTAATATAGGATCAATATGGTCAAACTTGCATTTTAGGAACATCAGTTTGATAGCTGTGTAGATGATGGAATGAAGTGGGAAGAGATTTGATCCAAGAAAATCAACCAGTTTGTTATGGCAATAGTACAAATATGAGATGATAAGGCCCTGAATTAGAGACCAAACCAGATAACAAGACTATATAAAAAATTTTGTGAAGATAGAATAAATAGGACTTATCATTAATTGGAAATGGGGTAAAGAGTTATGGATGACACTTAACAATGTGAACCTAGATGAGTGATTAGGAGAAAGTGTTACCCTAAACAGTATTAGAAAAGTAAGTAAAAGGAAATAATTTGGTTGAAAGATAATGTTCAGCTATTATATCTATGGGACAAGTAGTTTACGATCTCTAAAAGGCAGTTAAAGATGTGAGGCTGGAGGTCAGGACAGAAAATAAGGTTTTACAAATATATCTTGTATATGGAATCATCTCTATAGATACTGATCATTATAACCATGGAAACAAATAAAATAGAATAGAAGGAAAGAAAAAGAATATCCAGTACAGAGTGTTGGAGGACCTCTACTGTTAAGTAAAATGTGAATAAAAATGCAGCAAAGAAGACTGAGGAGAAAAAGTCAGACTTGAAAGAGAACAGAGTGAGAAGTGTCATAAAAACCTAGACAAGACATTATCAAGGAGAAAAAAGTGATCAGCAGTGTCAAAAATTGCAGAGATTTTATGAAGAAAGGGGGCTTTATATTTGGCAATTAAGAAGTCATTTGAATTTGGAGAGAATAGTTTTGGTTGAATGAGATGAGATCAGAGTCCAGATTTCAAAAACTTAAGAAGAGAATAAGAAAAAAAAGTGAAAGCACCTATTATAGACAGCCCCCTCAAGGAATTTAGCCATAAAAGGGAAAAGAGATTTAAGACAATAACTAATGACATTCAAGTTTGAACTCTTTGAGGAGGGAAGACTTGACTATGTTTTTAGTCAGTAAGGAAACATGTAGGCTGGTAACAACTCAAGAATATAAGAAAGTAGGGATGACAGCAGGGGTAATCTGCTGGAGAACATAGGATGGAAAGCTATTACTTGCACATGGAAATGTTTTTTGTTTTGTTTTGTTTTTGCCAAGGAGAGGAGTTAACTTACCACATAAAAGAGAATTGAAGGATTAGAAAGTGGCAAAAGATATTTGGGTGATGTGAGATAAGAAACAAAAAAATATGGCTTCGATATTTTTAATGAAATATAAGATAAGCCTTTAGGGAAGGGGAGGAGAGGCATTTCAGGAGGAATGAAAAGATTTGTAAAAATCTCTGTGGTGAGTAGGACAATAAATTAATTAGGAAGTTATAAAAGGATTGTCTTGTTATAGTGAGGGCTTAATTGATATTATGGATTATTATAAAAATATAACATTAACAGAGTACTTTAAGACTTTCAAAGGACTTTACAAATATGATTTCATTTCCAAATTATTTGTAAATTATTGTTTCATTTTATCACAACAACCCTGGAAAGTATTTTAATCCCCATTTTATAGATGAAGAACCCCCCCCAAAAGTTGGGGCAAGTTAAGTCACTTGTGCAGGATCACACAACTAGTAAATAGATTCTAAAGCTGATAAGGTCTTCCTGATAAGTTCAGCACTATATCTGAAGCACTTCAGCATTGTTTCATAATTTTCTCAGGTTTCATTCACCAGCACAAAAGTAGGAGCAAAAGAAGTAGATAGTGGAGTTAATGCTAGGGTTTTGGAAGGGCAAAGTCTTTGATAGATAAAAGAATGAATAGACTCAGTAGAAAAGAGGACAGTGAAAAAGTGAACTGGTTCTCTGGGGGTCACTATGGAGAGGAATTAGAATATAGACAATTCAGGGATGATAGCCTAAAAAAGATATTGAAGAATGGAAGTCAAAGTAAAGATAAAGAACAGGGTTTGGAGATATAAAGCAGAAGGAAAGCTATGATGACAAAGATTGGGATCAGATAAAGGAATTTCAGAATTCATAATCATGATGTGAAACATTTGTGGTCAGTGACAAGATCAAGGGTATAAATTACCTGTGTGCGAACATGTGAAGTTATAAGAAATGAATACATAAAGAAGTTAAGAGAGTAGGGCATTTAAAGTAGTATCAATATGTATTGAAGTCCCCTAGTATGAGAGAAGCATTTGAGGACAAAAGAAAATATAATGAGCCAGCCACTGAACTCGTTGATTGAAGAAGAAAGGAGAGTATCCTGGAGGTCAACTGACAATAGTTACCAGAATCTTGATTGGATGATGCATAAAAATTGAATGAATGAAGTCAAAGGAGAGATTACCGAGTGGCAATAGTAGAGAGAGAGCTCAGGGATGGCAATGCAGAGAAAGGAGATTCCAACTCCCCTACCAAGAGCATTGAGTCAGGAAGGTTGTGCAAAAGTACAAATCAGCACTGGAAACTATATCTAGAAAAGTTGCATCATTGGGAAAGAGCAGCATCTCAATGAGTAAAAGAATCAGAGGGGGCCAGAATGGAAAAATTTTGAAATAAAATCCAATTTATTGCATATGGAGCAGACATTTCAGAATACTTAAGAAGAATTGAGTAAATCTCAGCTGGGAAGTTGAAAGATGAAGGGGTTTGGTAGAGAGGGATGGAAATAATGGAGCAATCAGTGAAGAACAGAAAAAGGATCTGAACAATGGTAGCCAAGAGTTAAAAATCCCTGTTATGTAGTGGGTACTACAGGGGAGAAATAAGTTAATCACTGAGAAAGGCATGCCGGTAGTTGGTCATTATCCACAAGAATGTCTCAGGTAAAGTTGCCTCAGGGAATCAGACAATTGTGTATGGTTGGAAAGGAGAGGGTGAACAGGTAGCTGAGCCAAGGTGCCTGAGTACAGGTAAGGCAAGCTCTGCGGAGCTGTAGGTGACTAAATAGAGTGTGTGCCTGGATCAGACTCAAAATTAAGACTTTCGACTTTAAGCCCAGCATTTCTTCTGGTAATCCTATGGATGTGTTAGTAAATGTTTACCAGCTGGCTTTCTTGGGTGGGAGGGCAGAAATATACACAGGGTACACTTTTAAATTTAATCAGGATTATTAATATTTTCCCCATCACTTTCTTGAGTTTAGGCAATTGACAAAACAACAAATCAAGCCTTGTTTATAGAATTTGCAAATTTCTGATGTGTAAAGGCTCAAACTGAATAGTTCTAGGAAAGCTGGTTGAAACTGACTCTTGCAAAGGAGAATATAGAGCTCAATTGATTCCCCAGATAGTATGGAGAAAAAATGCAAGTGGAATAAAAAGCATCCTCATTGGGGGGACAGTGTGTAGGACATTGCCCTCTGAGAAGAAACAAAGACCTCAAGATACCACAATAATAGC
Organism: Antechinus flavipes; assembly: GCF_016432865.1. NCBI lineage: Eukaryota > Metazoa > Chordata > Mammalia > Dasyuromorphia > Dasyuridae > Antechinus > Antechinus flavipes. The sequence continues at coordinate 632,522,706 of NC_067398.1, forward strand.
TGCTGTCCATGTGATTGTTTCTAATTTTAACTAATTATTCTTTGATATCTATCTATCTATCTATAATACACATATATGTTAATATAAGTGTATACTTGTTAATGTATTATATATAATATTTTATTTTCCCAAATTACATATTAAACTAATTTTTAACATATGGCTTTATTTTTTAAGTTTTAAATTCTAAATTCTCTCACTCCCTTTTTTCCCTCCTTCTCTCCCTTTAGATGATAAGTAATCTGATATAGGCTATACAGAAGCAATCATGTAAAACATTTTCATATTAGTCATTTTGTACAAAGAGACTTCTTTGGAAAAAAAAGAATAAAAGAAACAAAGTGAAAAATAGCATGTTTCAGTCTGTATTCTGAAAATATCAGTTCTTTCTCTGAAGGAGATAGCATGTTTCATCATTACTCCTTATTCTCACCCCTCCTGTCTATTTAGTTATCAAATTTTGTCATTTTCTCTCTATAGCATCTCTCATAACTGTATGCTTTAATTATCTATCCACCATCCTACTTCAGAACTTAATCACCTTATGCCTATACTATCGTAATAACTTCTTTATTAGTCTTCACTGTCTCTGCTCTCCTCTCTCTGATTGATTGTTCTCACTGCTGCCAATGTTTTTTTTTTTTTTTTTTCCAAAAGTTAAAGTCTAACTGTCACTTCCCTATTCAATTGACTCCTTGGCTGAATCCATTGGCAACAATTATTTCATCTTTTTCTAATACTTTTTATTTCTATTTCAAGTAATTGTAATAATTTCTATAATTACTCTATTTAATTCATGCACACGTGTAATTTATAAATAAGTAAATATACATACTGCCCTGGAATATAGTGACAGCTAAAGGAGCACCTTCTACAAGACAAGTGTCACGATGGGATTATATCTCAGATCTCTGTAAACTTAAAGTTCATTTTCCATAGTACATCAATTGCTCCTGCCTCATTTGAGATAGTCCTTCTTGGTTCTTATAAAACACAATATCTCTATCTTCCTAGAGACTAAATTTCAAGGGAAAACCTTGGGCACTATAATCTTATGCCTCCTTCAGTGAACAATTTTCCTCAAACCCTAACATTCTTCCTGGACTCGCTGATCAATTTTTACTTCTTTCTTTTATAATCAACCGATTCAAGTGATTTTAAAGTGAAAATCCTATTTCCCATCCTTAACTCACTGGCTGCTCATAACACCTATCCATCACAACTTTATCCCCCTTACAGTGCCCCATTACAGATATAACCGCCTCTTCCACTGTGCACTTTGTAATGTCTGTTCCAAAATGAACATACCTTCCTTCATCTTAAACCTGCTTTTTAATTCTTCTATCTTTTGGCTCAGAGAAAGAGCGTTGGTTCCCTCCTGCTTCTTTTACTGCCCTTTCTAGTTCTATCCTTTCTTCATACTTTGGACTCAATAATTAAGATGGATGACTCATTCCCATTCCCATTTCCAGATCCTTCCTTAACTACCCATCAATAAGTAACTTCTCTTTAGAAGTTCACTCTATTAAAATTTATAATTTAATTTAAATCCTATGTGGGGATAGTTCTCCCTCTCCATCAAGCCCCTATTCATCAGGAAATTCTTTTTCTTCTCTCAGTAAATTCTCACTTCATCAGTTTCTGCCTTCATACAAGGAGACTTCAACATATTGGTACTCCTTCAAAAAGCTTTCCAATTTTTCAATCTACTTGATTCTTAAGATTTTCTATTCCAATTCATTTCAGTTACACAAAGATATTTACAGCCATAATTTTGTGGTCATTCACAGTGTTCTACTTCCACAACCAAGAACTCTAAAATACCTATATCTGATCATAAGCATTTATGATTCTATCATTCATTATATGAATGGATCCTTGTCCCTGTACTTCACTCTCTGCCCTGCAGTTGTCTCCTAAGCCATCAATCCTACTGACTATGATCTTCTCTTCCTTATCTCAACTCCTTGGGTGAATCAACTCAACTATATGTTATCTTTCACTTTGGATTCTATTTTCTACTTGTCCAATTGCCATTCACATCTTATCAAACCCCATCCTTAGATTATTCCTATTCTTTATGTCCCTTACTCTTATTCCCATACTGAATAATGGAGCTAGAGAAAATTGTGAAATGGTGATGACTGGAAACATTTGTTATCTTCTTTCAACTGAGCCCCCACAGTAACAAAGCAGACATTCTAGTTCTTCCTAATTGATTGCCTATTCTTTTCCTTCTCTAAGCCTCCCATAGCACCCTTCTCTTTACCCTCTCAGTTGGGACCTCACAGCATACATTGCAAAATGATTGAGAACATTTGCCAAGAATTCTATCTTTCCTCCTTCTTACCACAAATCCACTTTTACGCCAGTCATAGACTTTAAAAATGGCCTTTCACTTTGCATTGACAAAAATTCTTTACATGCATCCTTGATTCCATCCTCTCCTAAATTCTCCCACAAATTTCTCCCAATATCATCTCTCTCTACTCTCTAGGTTTGGGAACACCATTCTGTCTCTTAGTTCTCCACCAACCTCTGTCTCCTTTGCTAATTCCACTTCCAAACATCCTCTCTAACCATTGGTGGCCCTTATAGCTCTGTCCTAGCCTCTCTTCTCTTCTCCCTTTGTATTATTTTATCTGGTATTCTATTGATTTAATTAACATCTCTGGGCTAATAATTCTCAAATCTACCTATCCTGCCTCAATCTTTCTGTTGACCTCCAATCTCATTGCCTTCCAGATATCTCAAACTGAATATCTAATAGATATCTTAAACTCAGTATTTCCAAAGAAGAATTCATTATCTTTCCTCCTAAAACACCATTATGATACCCCCTATTACCTTACTTATTTTACCATTTTTCCATTATTACCTTGGCCTTCAAACCTAGTAGTCATTCTGGATTTCTCACTACACCTCAGCCCTCCAAAACCCATTTTCAATCTATTGCCAAGGCCTGTAAATTTCACCTTTGCATTATCTCTCCAATACCTCTCCTTCTCTTCTCTGAGGCTTCCCATCACTCTAGTTCAGCCCTGCATCACTCACACTATTCCTATATTGATTATTCCTATAGCCTGCTAGTGAGTCTCCCTGCCTCAAATCTCTCCACACTTCAATCTTAAATCTATTTAGCTACCAAATCTTAGTATTTCATCCCCCTGCTAAATAAACTACAAGTGTTTCCTATAGCCTCCAGAAGCAAATTGAAATATCTCTGGCATTGAAAGCCCTTCATAACCTTATCTTCTCCTATCTGTCCACTTTTCTGACAGCTTATTTCCCAATACATGTTTTGTGATCCAATGATATTGATCTCTTGGCTGTTCTATAAACTATATCTTTTGGCTTAAAGTGTTTTCCCCATATCTGTAATGAACTACCTTCTCTGCTTTGACTACTGACCACTCTGTCTTTTCTTTTAGTTCCAACTAAAACTCCCCTTTCTATAGGAAACCTTCCTAATCCTTCTTAAATCTAATGCCTTCCCTCTCTTAATTATGACCTATTTATCCTATGTAGCTTGACTAGTATATATTTGTCACACATTATCTTTCTCCATTTGATTGTGAATTCCTTGATAGCAGGAATTGTGTTTTGTCTCCTTTTCTATCCCCAGTGCTTTGTATGCCCAGAACATACTAGGTGCTTGACAAATGTTTTAGACTGATTAATACTGGTTCCTTCTACAAACATAGCCATACGTGTCCCATCTAAATCGCTTCCCTCAAAATAATCCTTCTTATTTTATCATACAATATCCAAGAATTATTATTCTCTCTGGCTAAACTCCTTGAAAAATCCGCTTACAATTTGTGCTTCTGCTTCCTCTCATCTTATTCTCTTAAATATTCTCTGCTCTTTAACTTTTTAAAAATATATATCTTTATTTTCCCTAGTTACATGTAAAACAACTTTTTATATTTGTTTTTAAAAATTTGAGTTCCAGTTTCTTCCCCTTCCTCCCCACACCTCCCCATTGAGAAGACCCATGTGAAGCTGTGCATAAAATTTCCATAAAAGTCATGTTGCAAAAGAAAATATAGATCTCTCTCCCTTCTCCCCCAAAAATCTCTCAATAAAAAAGAAAGTAAAAAAAAATATGCTATATTCAGACAATCAGCTTTTTCTCTAGGTATGGATTCAATTTTCATATAATAATAAAAATGTTTCATAATAAGTTCATCAGAGTAGTCTTGGATCATTGTACTGCTGAGAATACCAAAGTCATTCATAATGCAACTTTTCTATTATGATGTACACAGTAAATTTCACTTTACTTGAGCTCATAGTGGACTTTCCAGGTTTTTCTAATAGCATCCTGTTTATTTTTTATAGAACAAAAATATTCCTTCATATTCCCATACCACAATTTATTCAAACATTCCCCAATTGATTGGCATCCCATCAATTTCCAATTCTTTGCCTTGAGAAAAGAACTGCTACAAATATTTTATACATATAGGTTCTTTTCTTTTACATCTCTTTTGGGATTCATGACAAATAGTGATATTGTTAGGTCAAAGGATATGCATGATTTCTATAACCCTTTAGGCAAAGATCATATCTTTTGATCAATTATCATTTGGGAAATGGTTCTTGTGTTTCTTTTTTAATAAATTTGACTCAATTCCCTTTAAGTTTGAGAAATGAGGCCTTCATCATTGAAACTTCTTCCAATTTCTTTTCAAAATTATTATTGCTAACTGTATTTCTCCCCTGTTAATTCTATTCTCTATTTTCAACTTGTCCCTCCTCAAAAGTGTTTTAATTGGGATGGCTAGATGGTGGATAAGGCACTGGCCCTTGAATCAGGAAAACCTGAGTTCAAATCTGGCCTCAGACACTTTGTGAAACCCTCAGCAAGTCACGCAACACCAATTGCCTCACCAAATCAAGTAAAAGCCTCTCCCCCAAAGTTCCCTCTCTTCTATCACCCTTCCCCATTGTCTTATTCCATTTCCCTCCCATTTTTCTATAGGATAAGATAGATTTGTATACTCATATTGAATATGTATGTTATTTCCCCTTTAAGCTAATTCTGATGAGAGTAAGATTCATTCACTTCCTTTCCTCTCCTTCTCTACCCCGTCATTATAAAAGCTTTTTCTTGCCTCTTTTATGGCAGATAATTTACATCATTCTACCTTTCCCTTTCCCTTTCTACCAGTAAATTCCTCTCTCATCCCTTATGTTATTTTTTAGATATTATCCTTTCATATTCAACTCACACCTGTGCCCTCTGTTTATATATACTCCTAACTGCCACGATAATAATGAGGAAATTTTTATGAGTTACAATTATCATCTCATGTAGGAATGTAAACAGATAAACCTTGTTAAGTCCCTTATATATCACTTTCCTGATTACTTCCTTATGCCTCTTTTGAGTCCTGTATTTGAAAATCAGATTTTCTATTCACTTCTGCTCCTTTCATGATGAAATATTGAAAATACTCTAGATCATTGAATGACTTTTTCCCTTGAAGGATTATACTGATTTTTGCTGGATAGGTGATTCCGGATTATAATCCTAGCTCTTTTACTCTTCCAAATATCATATTCCAAACCTTTCAATACTTTAATGGAGAAGCCAGTAAATCTTGTTTTATCCTTACTGTAGCTCTCTTATACTTGAATTGTTTCTTTATGTATGTTTACAATATTATCTCTTTGACCTGAAAGTTCCAGAATTTGAGAGTTTTCATCTTGTGATTTCTTTCAGGAAGTGATGGATGGATTCATTCAATATCTATTTTATTCTCTAGTTCTAAAATATAAGGAAAATTTTCCTTGTTAATTTCTTGAAAGATGAGATTTTAAGCTTTTTTTTTATCATGGTTTTCAGGTAGATTAATAATTTTTAAATTATCTATCCTGGATCTGTTTTCCAGGTCAATTGTTTTTCCAATTAGTAATATCACTTTTTTATTTTTATTTTTTAATCCTTTTGGATTTGTTTTATTGTATCTTGATTTCTCATGAAGTCATTAGTTCCATCTTTTCAATTCCATTTTTTTTTTAGTTATAACTTTTTATTGACAAAACCCATGCCTGGGTAATTTTTTATAACTTTATCCCTTGCACTCAGTTCTGTTCCGACTTTTCCCCTCCCTCCCTCCACTCTCTCCCCCAGCTGGCAAGCAGTCTTATACATGTTAAATATGTCACAGTATATCCTAGATATAATATAAGTGTGAAGAACCGAACAGTTCTCTTCTAGCACAGGAAGAATTGGGTTCAGAAGGTAAAAATAACCTGGGAAGAAAGACAAAAATGCAATCAGTTTACATTCAGTTATATTATATGTAAATTTCATTTTGCTTAAATTATATGATGATCGATTCTGATGGATGTGGCTCTTCTCAACAATGAGATGACTGAGGCCAGTTGCAATGATCTTGCAAAGAGAGCCATCTGGACCCAGAGCTAGAACTGTGGGAACTAAGTATGGAGAAAGAAAGAAAGAAAGTCATTGAGACACTTTTTAAAAATTCATTTGACTGAGGGCAGAACCAAGATGGCGAAGAGTTAGACAGGTCTTTTTCTTCCAAACTTCCCTCCAATCGACATGAGATCAAGCTTTTGAGCTGATTTTGGAGCGACAGAAGCACAAATAGTTGGATGGTAACAAATTTCCAGCAGAAAATACTTGGGAGGAACTTCAGGAAAAGTCTATCTCAATTGGGTGTGTGGGTGAGGGAGGCAGCACAGCACAGCACAGGTGCAGGGATCCAGGGCAGAGAGATCTCCTAGTATCAGCGGAATCTATTGGGAAGCTATTAGCTAAAATACAGCAGCATTGGCTTACTCTGTCTTGGATCAGACAGAGATCTCCACCACAACTACAGATGGCAAATACCAAGCCCCTGGACTCCAGAAAAATAGGGGACTTAGCCATGTCCTCTTAGCACAGAAAAGAAGCCAACAGAACAACCCCGGAGTAGTATGAAGCTGCTGTCTCCTTACAGGAAGCTTGGGGAAATCTACCCTTTGCCCTAAGAGCAGACTTTAATCTTTAAAAATGAGCAAAAAAAGCAAAAAGAACTCTGACCATAGATAGCTTTTATGGAGACAGAGAAGAACACTCTTCAAACTCTGAGGACACTAAAAGCAAAATGTCTCCAGATGAAGCTTCAAAGGATGATATGAGTTGGTCTCCAACTCAAAAAGGATGTCTTGTCTTTTAAGATCAAAAAAGATCTTAAATGAGAGCTAGAAGAAAAATGGGGAAAGGAAATTAGAGCTTTGTGAAATAGTTTGTTGTTTTTTTTTTTTTTTAATTTTTATTTAATAATTACTTTATATTGACACTCGTTTCTGTTCCAATTTTTTTTCCCTCCCTCCCTCCACCCCCTCCCCTAGATGGCAAGCAGTCCTTTATATGTTGGATATGTTGCAGTATATCCTAGATACAATATATGTTTGCAGAACCGAACAGTTCTCTTGTTGCATAGGGAGAATTGGATTCAGAAGGTATAAATAACCCGGGAAGAAAAACAAAAATGCAGATAGTTCACATTCGTTTCCCAGTGTTCTTTCTTTGGGTGTTTTGTGAAATAGTTTGGAAAAGGAAACAAAAATTATCTGAAGAAAACTTCTTAAAAATAGATTTGACAAATTGAAAAAAAGAAAGCAACTTCTTGAAAAGAGGAATTGGCAAAATTGGAAAAAGAGAAGATTTCCCTAAAAAATAGAATTGGTGAAATGGAAAAAAATCCATTGAACAAAACAACTCATTTAAAAATTCAATTGGCCAAATGCAAAAAAGAGGTAAAAAAGCTAACTGAAGAAAATAATTTGAAAAAATAGAAGTGAACAAATTGAAGTGAATGTCTCAATAAGACATGAAGAATCAGTCGAACAAAACAAAAAAATTTTAAAAATAGAAGAGAATGCAAAATATCTCATCAGAAAAACAACTGACCCGGAAAAATAGATCTAGGAGAGACAATCTAAAAATTATTGGACTAGCTGAAACATAGTTTAAAAAGATCCTAGGTAACAGCTTTCAAGAAATCATCAAGAAAAACTATCCAGAACCAGAGGGTAAAATATCCATCGAAAGAACCAACCAATTACTTCCTGGAAGAGATCCCAAAAAAAGAAAACTCTAAGGAATATGGTAGCTAAATTTCAGAATTATCAAATAAAGGAGAAAATATTGCAAGCAGCCAGAAAGAAATAATTCAAATATCAAGGAGCCACAACCAGGATTGCCAAAGACCTAGCAGCTTCCCCTTTAAAAGATGGAAGGGCTTGGGATATGATATTCCAGGGGTCAAAGGAGTTTGGATTGCAGCCAAGAGTGAACTATCCAACAAAATTAAGTATTGTCTTTCAAGGAAACAAAAGAATATTCAAAAATAGGAAATTTTCTTTTATTTTTTATGAAAACACTAATTTGAACAAAAAATTTGATCTTCAAATACAGAACTCAAGAGAAGTATAATAAATGAAGAAAAAATAATTACGTTTGTTAAAGGTTAAAATGTTTGCCTCCCTTTGTGGGAAGATGATATGTTATGAGAATTGTATTTTTGTTAGGGATACACTTATAGAATATATCTATAATATGACTTTACCGTGATGATATAAAAAAGAAACTAGGAGTGGAAAAGTAATTGTACTGGAAGAAGAATAAAGAGGAGGCAAAATGGGGTAAATTACATCACATGAAGAGCCAAACAGGATTTATTACAGTTGAGAGAAAGAAGTGAAAGGGATCAACAAGAAAGAATATCAGACATATTTTGCTTAATATCAAAACTTTTCTCATCCTCGAGGGAAATAGGAAGGGAAATGGAAAAGAAAAAGGGGAGGCTAATTTAAGGGAGAATATAAGTAGAAGGGGAAATGGATAAAAAAGGGAGAGGGGCCAAAAAGGGGAGGACTAATTGAGCAAGGTGGTAAAAGAAGCAAAACACTGAGAAGGAAGGAAAGGGAGAAAGGAAAAAGAAAAGTATAACTTGGGGAAAATAAGATGTTAGGAAATGCAGAGTTAGAATTTTAACTGTGAACATGAATGGGAGAAATTTTTCCATAAAATAGAGGCAGATAACAGACTGGATTATTGGCCCAAATCTTACAATATGATGTTTACAAGAAACACATTTAAAGCAGAGTGATACATACAGAGTAAAGATAAAAAGCTGGAGCATAATCTATTATGCTTCAGTTGAATTATTAAAAAAATTCAGGTATAGCAATCCTAATCTCAGATCCATCAAAATCAAAAATATATTTAATTAAAAGGGATAAGGAAGGAAACTACATCTTGTTAAAGGATACCATACATAAAGAAGTAATATCAACACTAAAACATATATGGAGCAAGTGATATAACATCCAAATTCCTAGAGGAGAAGTTAAGAAAGATGCAACAAGAAATAGACAGTAAAACTACTTTGGTGGAGGAATCTCAGTCTCACTGTATCAGAACTAGATACACAGAAACACAAAACAAATAAGAAAGAAGATAAGGAGGTAAATAGAATTTTAGAAAAGTTAGGTGAATGGGGATAGAAATTATATACTTTTTTGCTTGCAGTGCATGGAACTTACATAAAAATTGATCATGTTTTAGATTATTAGAACTTCAAAATCAAATGTACAAAGGCAGAAATAGTAAATGCAACTTTTCCAGATCCTGATGCAATAAAAATTACCTGTAATAAAAAGTCAGGGAAAAATAGACCAAAATCAATTGGAAACTGTAATGACCGCGTATTTAAAATCAGCCCGAGTCAGGAACTCAGGTTAAGGGAAAAATCTTGAGTCTTTATTGAAGTGAAGAGGTGAAAAAAGATTGCGATAGCAATATGGGCAGCTGCGACAGGAAGCCAGCTAGCAGAGCAAGTGGGGCCTGAGCTCTCCTCCCCTTCCTTTTTCACTCCCCTGCCTCCACCCACCAGAATCGTCATTTCCTATACAACACATCAGGACTTGCACAAAGAGTGGGCGGGACCATTCTTTCTCCAAGAGTATATATTAATAGAGTATGGTCCAATTACTATTTAGCCTCATGTGCTTGGGACCTCAGTGCATCAACTCAAGCCTCAGCCCATTACAGGAAACTAAATAATCTAATGATTAAGAATGAATATGTGAAACAATAAATCATAGACATAATTGATAATTTCATCCAAGAGAATGACAATAATGAGATTACATACCAAAATTTATGGGATGCAGTTAAAGAATTCTTAAGGGACATTTTATATCTCTAGATGTATAGTTTCATACATCAGAGAAAGAAGACCAATGAATTGGTCATGCAACTAAAACAGCTAGAAAAAGAACAATTAAAACCCTCCAAATAAATATCAAATTTGCAATTCTAATAATAAAAGGTGAGGTTAATAAAATTGATAATAAGAAAACTATTGATCTAATAAACAAAACTAAGAGTTGATTTTATGAAAAACCAACAAAATAGATAAACCTTTAATTAATTTGATTAGAAAAGGAAAGAAGATATTAGATTGCCAGTATCAAAAATAAAAAGGGTGAATTTACCTCCAATGAAGAGGGAATTAAAGCAATAATTAGGAGCTATTTTTTTGCAACTGTATGCCAATAAATCTAATAATCTAAGTGAAATGGATGAATACTTACAAAAATATAGATTGCCCAGATTAACAGAGGAGGAAATACATTATTTAAATAGTCCCATTTCAGAAAAAGTAATTGAATCAAATCCCTAAGAAAAAATCTTCAGGGTCAGATGATTTACAAGTGAATTCTACCAAATATTTAAAGAACAATTAATCCCAATAGTATGCAAAGTATTTGGAAAAATAGGGAAAGAAGAAATACTCCCAAATTCCTTTATGACACAGGTATGGTGCTGATACCTAAACCAGGTAGGGTGAAAATAGAGAAACAAAATTATAGATCAATTTCCTCTAATGAATATTGATGCAAAAAATCTTAAATAAAATATTAGCAAAGAGATTATTGCAACTTATTACCAGGTTAATACACCATGACCAACTAAGATTTATACCAGGAATATAGGGCTAGTTTAATATAAGGGAAAGTATTGTGATAATTGATTATATAAATAACCAAAGTAACAATTAAAAAAACTTTCCACACAAGTCAGATTTAAACACATGAAAGAATAGCAAGTGCTCATGGGTAGGCCAAACTAATATAAAGAAATGACAATGCTACCCAAATTAATCTACGGATTCAGTGCCATACCAATCAAATTGCCAAGAAATTACTTTGCAAAACTACTTACAAAATGACTTTTACAAAGTTTATCTGAAGAACAAAAGGTCAAGAATTTCAAATAAATTTAAAGAAAAAAATGCAAATGAAGGTGGCCTGGATATATCAGACCTAAAACTATATTCTAAAGCAGCAGTCATCAAAACCATTTGGTACTGGCTAAGAAATGGAACAGTCAATGAGTGGAATATATAAAATTCACAAGACACAATAGTCAATGATTATAGTAATCTAGAGTTTGATAAATCCAAAAAACCCAGCTTTTGGGATAAGAATTCATATTTGACAAAAACTTAAGGGAAAATTGGAAATTAGTATGGCATAAACCAGGCATTGACCCACACCTAATCCCTATATACCAAGATAAGGTTAAGATTGTTCATGAATTAGACATAAAGTGATACTATAACCAAAGTAGAATAACAAAGGATAGCCTACTTCCCAGATCTGGGGAGAAGGAAGGAATTTATGACCAAAGAAGAATTGGAGTACATTAAAAATATAAAATGGATAATTTTGATTATATTGAGTTAAAAAATTAAAAACCAATTCTGACAAGAAGGGAAGCAAAAAACTGGGGGGAAAACTTTTATATTCAAGAATTCTGATAAAAGCCTCATTTTATAAATATATGGTGAATTGACTCAAATTTATAAGAATGCAAACCATTCTCCAAATCATAAGTGGTTAAAAGGATATAAACAGACAATTTTCAGATGAAAAAATTAAAACCATTTCTAGTTTTCTGAAAAAATGCTCTAAATCACTGTTGATCTGGAGAAATGTAAATTAAGACAACTCTGAGGAACCACTATTGTTATGCCATAGTTCTCAGTTTCCATAATTATCCTGACCCAGTCCTGATTCAGTTTCTCTGCTTCTCAAAGCTCAATCCTGCAAAACCTCCCCTCTCTTTTTATCAGAATATTTGCTAAAGATAAAAGATCTTATGTTTTAGAATATCAGAATGCTTCTCCCCATCCCAAGCTATTAGAATGTCAGATATTGTCTTATCAAGATACCTCTCCCCCAATGCCTCTCCTCATCCTATCAGAACCTGATTGTCAGAGTCCCACTCTCAGCACCCTGACTCTGCCCCCTCCTCAGTCTATGCCCTGAGTCTGAGCCATGTGTATATAGGTCATTGAGAACTCTCATTGTTGGCTGAATTCTTGGAGATGATAATCTCATTCAGCCCTGGGACCAAACCATGGATCCATTTGGTCCCAGTAAACCTCTCCCTTTTAATAAAATATTATAACTCTCTAATCTCTATCCTGCCTTAGTTTCTCCAGGATTATACTATACACCTTTCAAAATGGCTAAGATAGCAGGAAAAGATAATGACATACATTAGAAGGGATGTGAGAAAACTGGGCCATTAATATATTGTTAGTGAAATTGTGAAGTGATCCAACTATTCTGAAGAGCAATTTGGAACTACACCCAAAGGGCTATCAAACTTTGATTCAGCAATTTCTTTCCTGGGCCTGTATTTCAAAGAGATCATTAAAAAGAAAAACAAGTGTGTTCATACATATTTGTGGCAGCCCTTTTTGTATTATCAAGAAATTGGAAACTGAGTTTATACCCATCAACTGAAGAATGGCTAAATAAATTATGGTATATGAATATTATGGAATATTATTGTTGTGTAAGAAACAATCAGCAGAATGATTTCAGAGAGGTCTGGAGAGACTTACATGAACTGATGCTAAGTGAAATGAGCAGAATCATTATACAAGGCAACAATAAGAGCAAGATTATATGATCATCAATTCTGATGAACGTGGCTCTTTTCAACATTGAAATAATTCAGGCCAGTTCCAATGGTGTTGTGATGGAGAGAGTCATCTGCATCTAAAGAAAGGATTGTAGGGATTGAATGTGAATCACAACATAGTATTTTCACCTTTTTGTTGTTGTTGCTTTCTTTTTGTTTTCTTTCTTATTTATTTTCCTTTTTTATCTGATTTTTATTGTGCAGCATGATAATTACAGAAATATGTATACAAGAATTACACATGTTTAATATACTTGCTGTCTAAGTGTTCCCCCCACTAAAGTAGTGGGAGGAAAGGAGGGACAAAAAATTGGAACACATGGTTTTGCAATAGTGAATATTGAAAACTATGCATACATTTTGAAAATAAAAAGCTAAAAAAGCATATGACAACCCCAAAGACATCAAAAAATATTTGTGCAAAAATATTTCTAGTAGCACTTTTTATGGTGGCTAAGAATTGAAGGATGTCCATCAATTGGGATATGGATAAACAAATTGTACTATGTGATTATGATGAAATATTACTTTGCTATAAAAAATCACAAGCAGTATCATTTCAGATAAATCTGGAAAGATTCGCATGAATTGATACAAAGTGAAATAAGAAGAGCCAAGATAATGTTGCATACAGTTACAAAAATATTGCATGATGAAGAACTATGCATAACTTATTTATTCTCAGCAATACAGTGATCCAAGACAATCCTGAAGGACTCATGACAAAGCATGCTAACTTCCTCTCTGGAAAGAATTGATACTGTCTGAATACACACTGAAACACATTATTGTTCACTTTTTTTTGCTCGAATTTACTTGGACAAAATGACTAATATGAAAATGTTTTACATGATAGCACATGTATAAACTATGTCAAATTACTATCAGGGAGTAGAAGAGGGAGCAAGATAAAATTTAAAACTGAAAATTTTAAAAATGTATTTTAAAAATTGTTTTAATAGGTAATTGGAGAAAAAGCAAAATGTTATTTTAAAAATGCATTTAACATATTTAACCTTTATCAAATTGCTTACTATCTTGGAGAGGAGGGAGGAAAGGGAAAGAGAGAGGGAAAAAAAATCAGAACCCAAAGTTTTACAAAAATAAATGTTGTGTTTCATATATATTGGATTACTTGCTGTCTAGAGGAGAAGGCACGGAGTCAGAAGAGGAAAAAAAATTAGAATTTGTAAGGGTGAATGTTGAAAATTATCCATGTGTACATTTTGAAAATAAAAAGCTTTAATTAAAAATTATTGGTGAAAAACTATCTTTACATGTATTTGAAAAATAAAATACTATACTATATGTTAAAAAAATTAAAATGCATAAAAGGAATAGTTTCAGAGAAGCTTAGTAAGAGCTATGCAAAGTGATGCAGAGTGAAGTGTGCAGAGGAGCAGGAGAACAATCATACAGTGCAAAGATATTGTAAAGGCAAATAACTTGGAAAGATTCGGTGTAATAATGACTAATCATAATTCCAGAAGCCTGAAAATGATATGTTATTCATTTCCTGACAAAGAAGTAACAGATTTGTGGTGCAAAATGAGACATACATGTTGTATATGCTCAATGTAGAAATGTTCTACTATGCATATCAGTTGTAAAGGTTTTGGTCCTCTCCAAATGTGCCCCACTTCCTCTATGGACCAGGGAGAGAGAAGGGAGGATGAATGAATGAGAAATTAATACTTTTTAATTAAAAAGAAAAAAAAGTTTTAAATGACAGAATAAAACAGAAGGAAAGCCAGAAGGAGAGGGCTGTGAAAGTTACTTGCAAGCTGTACATAATCAAGATTCACAGTTTCAAGTACAATTCTTTCTGTGGTCTATTTTGTATATGGAAATGCTCATTTTATTTGGTGTTTGTTAAATTCAGAATTTCAAAAGTACATTTTTTGCAAGATGGGAAGGTTTATAAGAGCTATGGTGATACCTAAATTCTTTAAACATTTGCAGTGACAGAAAAATCATCAGAAAGCATGTTCCCATTGTACAGCAGTTCTAATGATTAGGAATCTCTTTCTTATAGCAAACTGAAAGCTGTCTCTTAGTATCTTCCTTGTTTGAATGTTTGAGACCAAGTAGGATAAATGCAATTCCTTGTTTACATACCAATTTAATATTTAGATCAATGATTTTATCTGTCGTGTTTTCTTTTTGCTAAACATTCTTTCAACATGACATGATTTTAGGGACTCTGTACATTCTAGTCACCCTTCTGTGGCCATGGCCACGCTTGGGAATGCTCTTTTTAAAAAGGGAAAAGTATTTTTACACAGTCTGCTTAACTTGAATAAATATTTGATGGGGCAACCATATCTATACCATTTGAAATATCTTCCTTACAAAAGGTTTTGCAATTGTCAATGCTGAAAAATTACCCATGCATATAACTTGTAAATAAAAAGCTATAATAAAAAAGAAAAAGAAACATCTTCCTTAGCTAACTTTAAGATGTAACAAAAGATAGCAATTGTTTTAATGTAACAGACTGTCTCCTAATTAGCATGTGTGAAAGTATTATTGTAGGTTTTTTAGAAAAACAAAACACCTAAGTGACACAGAGATTAATAACTTTCTGATATATCATTAATTCATGTGAAGAAAAAAGAGCCTACCATACTGATGATTTTCAAGGATGTCTTTTTAGTCACTGAACTTAAAGGACTTGAATTCATTCAATCTTGCACAGAGAGTGGGCGGGGCCATTCTTTCTCCAAGCATATATTAATAGAGTATTATTCAATTGCTAATTAGCCTCAAGTGCTCTGGACCTCAATACTCAAGAGCTTCAGCCCATTACACTTATTCTCTTCACTTTTTTATGGTATCATCATTTATGTTCAAATCATGTACCCATTTTGACCTTATTTTGATAGGCAGTGTGAGATGCAGGTCTATGCTGAGTTTCTGACATATCATTTTCCAGTTTTCCGGTCCCTTCTTTAAAGACTCTAGTTCAATCTTTTATTATTTGTAATAATATAATAATCACTTATGATAATAATCACTACCACCTCTATCTGGGCTATAATTTCCTCCATTCTCTACTATATAAACTGGAAAGATAAATTTTCCTAATCTATAGATTGGATCATATGCCATACCATTGCTCAATTATCATCTCCATGCAGATAATCTGAGAAACATTCTTGAATCACCAGCTGCCTTTGGAATATCTCAAAATGAAGGATCTGTGGGCATCTCAAACTTATCCTACAACAGAATTCATTATTTTTCCCTTCCAAACCTTTCCCTCTTCTGAACTTTCCTATCACTGTCGAGTCACTATCACCCTCCCAGTCACCAGACTCAAACTTCAGTGTTATCCTTGTCCCCACATTCTTAACCCTACATAATTTTTTTTAGTATTTTAAACTATTCATAACTTGACTGCTTCCTACCTTTCAAGTCTACTTAGGTTTTTCTTTGTTCCACCCACTTATGAGTCAGCTACATTGTTTCTCTTCCAGACATTCCATCTCCAGTTTTGTGTCTTTGTTTGCTGTTATTATCTAGAACACTCTGCTTTATCCCCTCAGTCTCTTCATTTGTCTAGTTTCCTTCAAAGCTTAGCTCAAAGCTCACCTTCAGTAGGATACAATAAACATCCCTCTATATGTTACTTCTCTCAGTGCTTTCTTTTATATCTGAAATGATCTTCTCTCTATTGTGTACTTAACTTGTTATTTACATACAACTTCCCATATGAAAATGTAAGTTCTTTGAGGATAATGATTGGGTTTTTTGGTTTTATTTTTATTTTGTATGTCTAATACTTAGCAGGAAATCTGGTACACAGGAACTTTTTCACCAAATGCTTGTTTATAAATTGACTGATTCACATCACAGAAAATCTGTAGCTTATAGTCTTGTATGTTTGCTCTAGATTCAAAATGCTAAATTGACATGCCCATGATATAAGAGCTAGGATGTCAGAGTTGGGATTTGAACCTTATTACAAATTACAAATTCAGCATTTTATAGACTACTCTATACTACCTCTTATTTTAAATACACACACACACATATATATACACACACATATATAATTATCCCTACAACATTATAAACAGAGAATCTAAACATTATATTTCCCTTAATGCTGAGTATCATAATAATAGGTTCATAATAAATGCGGAATGAATGAATGGATGAAATTCAATTACTTAAACCTGCATTCTACAAAATCTTGCCTACTTTTATAAAAACAAAAATAATAATATTGATGACAGACAGTATTATGCAATGCTTTAAGGGAGCATTTTATATGTATTATCTCTTTTGATCCTTAGAAACCTAAGCAAGAGCTGAAGAGGCTTTGGAAAAGTTATTTGGGGTGCCAAGGTTAAGCACTTGATTTTATGAGTTCTTAAGGTTAAGTACTAGGTATAGAAGGTTTTTTAAGGCTAAGCAATATATTTACATACTTGAATTCCCTTTTCATCACTCATCAATTCCTTTTACAGAAAGCTACTCCTTTGGGGTTTGCTATCTTTATCAATTGAGTTCTAGTCATTAGCCATTCTGATAGTAACATTAGGAGGAAACACCAGAGGAAATAAATGCTCAAACCAGTTTGTTTATTCTTATTGACCATAGTAATTTATTTTCAGAGAAAACATTTCTGTACCACTGAATCATTTGTCTTTTTTTTTCATATTTAAAATGTTTTTGGATTGTCCTATAAAGAGAAACTGAGAATTTGGCAAGATATTATAATAAGTAACCACTATAATAGGACAATATGTCGAATGTGAAGTTAAGAGAAAGATAAGATTCTTTCCAGCTGAGAGGATTAGTGAAGATTTCATGTAGTTCTATATGAGCTGAGCCTTTAAAAATGGTTCAGTAACTACATGGACCTGCTATCTGCTTCTGTATTACTTCTATTCACTAGAACTTCTTCCCCTTTGGTCTCCATTAAAAAAAAAAGTTGTGTTTTTATTTCATAAAGATAAAGATAACTATCACATGTGTCTTTGCTTCCCTTTCCCTCAAGAATATTCTCCAGGTTAAACATTTCTAGACACTTCCATATATTTATTATTTTTCATGAATCATAGTCATAGTCATTTAATCCCTTCATCAACTTAGTCTCCCTTCTATGGAATACTCTGGTTTATCAATGTCCTTCCTAAAATTTTGCACTTGTTTGGCATTTAAAGCCCTTTTTGCAGTCTTCTTATACTTATTTTCTCCCCATCTTGTCCCCTCCCCCCATATACTCCACAATCCAGTGATCCTGGGCCTCTTTGCTGTTTCTCACACACTTTATCTTGCACCTGTGCATTTTCACCTGCTGTCCTTTCATGTCTAGAATTTTCTCTTCTTATCTCTTGTCTCTTGTTCTACTTGACTTTCCTCAAGTAACAGTTTCAAATCATGCCTTCTACAAAAAGTCTTTCCTGATCCACTTCAAGGTAATGTCTTCCTTCATTATTTCCATTTTTCTTATACTTAATTTTATCTGTACACAGTAATTTGCAATTATCTTTTTTGTTAGTCTATGAGCTGAGAACATGGATGCTTTTTTTTCCTCCTTTTTTCCTTTTTGTTGTCAGTATCATTAAGACTTGACATATAACATAGAACTTAGAAAGTGGTTCATAAATATTTTTGATGACTCAGAACTGATCACAGCTCTTCAGGTGAAACCTTATTAGAAGGGTTCAGAAGAGTCTGATAATCAATAAACAATTATAACACATCTAGTATGTTCTAACTACTGTACTAAATGCTGGGGATACAGTCACTGCCTTACAGTCTAAAGGGAGAAAAACATCACACAAAAAGAAGAGTTGGAGGAAGATGAAGGTACTTAAGTGTGAGAAAAAAATAAAAAGGGTGCATCAGGAAATGAAGAGAAAACTGGACATTCTCCTTAAATGGGTACTGCTGAGATACAAATACCACAGCTGATGTTACTTGTGAAAGAGCTATGGCATATTTCATTGTAGACTATAGGTATTTATTGACATAGGCCAAAATTTGCAATGAATTCTTCAGAGTTTTATTTCCATGCTTTATTGTGTCAGGGAAGTGAGGGATCGTGAAAGACTGTTAGTGTAACAAAAAGTAGAAAGAAAATGTGTGGGCTCATTTAAAGTCTGTATGTTCTTCATTTGATTAGCAGCTTAAATAAATTTTGGAAGACTTATCACTAGAAAATGGGCTAGCACATGATTTTTTGGGGGCCCATGGCAACTTATAAAATTTTCTATGAAGTTATGATGAGGTTGAGATTTGTATTTGTGGAGAGAGCACTCACAATGACAAAATCATGCATCTTTTGAAATATAGAAGATTTATAGTAGGTTTTTTGGCTGCTATTTCTTTTTTTTTTAATAGCTTTTTATTGACAGACATATGCACGGGTAAATTTTCAACATTGACCGTTTCAATCACTTCTGTTCCAACTTTTCTGTTCCTTCCCTCCACCTTCTCCCCTAGATGGCAGGCAGTCTCATACATGTTAAACATGTTAAAGTATATCTTAAATACATGTGTACACATTTATACAGTTCTCTTGTTGCATAAGAAAAATCGGATTTAGAAAGGTAAAAATAACCTGGGAAGTAAAACAAAAATAAAAACAGTCCACACTCATTTCCTAGTGTTATTTCTCTGGGTGTAGCTGGTTCTGTTCATCACTGATCAATTGGAACTGAATTGGATCCTCTCATTGCTGAAGATAGTCATTTCCATCAGAATTGATCCTCATAGAGTATTGTTGTTGAAGTGTATAATGATCTTCTGGTTCTGTTCATTTCACTTAGCATCAGTTCATATAAGTCTCTTCAAGCCTCTTGGTCATCCTACTGGTCATTTCTTACAGAACAATAATATTCCATAACATTCACATAACATAATACTCAGCCATTCTCCAATTGATGGGCATCCATTCAATTTCCAGTTTCTAGTCACTACAAAAAGGTCTGTTTTGGCTGCTATTTCATATTGTTGACTCATTTTGAGCTTACAATCTCTTAAAGTGCCAGGTTTGTTTCACATGAATTATTTTCTCACTACCTTTTCTAGGTCACATACTTGCATAGTGGATTTTTAAAATTTAAATGTGGGATTTTTATGGCAATGAAAAAGGAGGCCAATGAATTAGTAATTACCTTTTTTGGTAGTGATGCTTTTAATAATCCATTTATATTATTTTGGAATTTTAAACTCAATCAATCAGTAAGCATTTATGAAGCTTCTCTGATGTGCCAGGCACTGTGCTAAGTCCTGGGGTATTTTATAGAGCTATTAAACCCTTTGGGATAGCTTAAAAAACTGATCAAGTGCCTTCAATATTGTGTTCCAATAGTATGAATTTCTTCTATACTTGGTCAGGAACAGCTACTTTTCTCTTTTGAATCATGGGCCATTGATTTATAGTTGGAAGAGACCAGAAAGATCACACAGTTAAACTTCTTCATTTTATAGATGAAAAATGTGGCTAGAGAGATTAAATGGCTCGTTCAATGTTAGATAGGTAATAAGTGACAGAGGCAGGATTTGAAGCCAGGTTATCAGATTCCAACTTTACTGTTATGTTCACTATATCTTACTTCCTCTTGTATGCACAAATTCCATTTTTAAAGAATTATACATTGTATTTTGAGGTGTAAAACTCTAAATATGGTGATTCACTGTATTGATGATGAAAATGGGTTATTTAATATTGCAACACTTCATATTTATTTTATGCTCCTTCCACTTGCATGTCTAAATTTTCAAGGGATAATATAGATTAATGGGGTCTCTTCCCATGCTTTCTGTAGAGTTGCTTTTCTCTCCATACCTTTTTCTTCATATTAACAGCTGATACTTCTTACATTCCTATCTATACACTTTTTCATCATCATATTTTCCAGATGAACTAGTTTTCTAAATTTTTATTTCTATATACTTTTAGGGCTCTGCTTAAGAAGATCAAGTGTTTGCTAGCTGAGACAGTTTCTGGGCTCTTCTGTCCTTCTTGTTGTAGCAATTGTTTTAAATATGTTCAGTTGAGAATTATTTTATATATATTGCTATGTTTTCATATTTTGTAGCAGGTTTAAAAAGCATAATTTGGTGGTAGAATATATAAGTAGTGTCTTCTCATCTTGATTTTTTCTCTAATTTGATACTGATTTTGATTGCAGCTAGCTGATAATCAGATTGCACATAGATAACTGATTCAGAAATGATTCATCAGAAATCAATTGTTTTCCTAACTGCTAAGATTAGAGTCAATTTAATTTTTGTAACTTTGGTCAATGGCTGCCATATGTAGTGCTTTACTCTTTTCTTGAAGCATTTATGATAAATAAGCATGAAATCAAACTTCTGGGTAATTCACAAACCTTTAGCTTCTTTTATTTACTTCTCAGAAATTTTTCACCACAATTCTCTCCTATGCTTACATTCACATTGAAGCCACTGATTAGAAAACATTTGTTTTTTGGTTGGATAATCCTATCTAGTTGTTTATAGTATTTATCTACTTCACTTTTGCACACAGATGTTTGTCAGTGAGTTGCAACTATCTTTAAAAATGTTTTTGTTTATGATCATGAGCACTGTAACAGAGGACAAGCAAGTATATTATTAAATGATGATTCTACTTTCTTTCAAATGTCATCAACCTTGTCAAAAGCTTTATTCTATTTTCTGAGAAAAAAGTTATTTTATTGAGATGAAAATTCTTTATGTCTTCTACATTTATTTGTAGAAATGATAATATAAATTATGGACTGAGATCTTAAAGGTCCTCATTTTAGAGGTGATAAAATGAAATGTAGAAAAATGAAGCAATGTGTCCAAATACCAGAGGCAGAATTTGAACCCAGGTTTCCTGACTTCAGGAGTGTTTTCCCTATCTAGTATGTTTCTATATCATTCTGTTTCTCCAGAATGTGTCAGCTCCCTAATAAATGGACCATGATATCACAGAATATCAACAGTTACATCAAAGATTAAATAGGATTAAAAATGTGGAATTTTATTATCCTCTATCTTTTATGGGTGAGTATTTATGAGAATATTCCATTCACCTTTCAAAGTTATCCTTGGAGAAAATATAGAGAGGGACAATTGGGCTTTCTGGGTTGATTTTTTTTTATCATTTTCATATTCACATACCTGGGAGAGATATAGGGATTATAAGATCATCTTTTGGATTATAAAACTCTGCTTTGTTTATTGCTTAGTGAATATAAAAAGCATTTTTAAATAACAAAGTCATCCTCAAAGACTTTCTTTCAACAAGATATACTTTATGAACGTGTAAAAGTATGAAAAACCTCAGAGATCCCATCACAAAGCTAACTCTGATAAATGCTGCCTGTGTGATCTTGCACAAGTCATTTTATAGGCATTGATTTTGTTAACAGTAAAAATAAAGAGGCTAAACCAGATGACTTTTGAAGTATTTTCCAGGTCTGTATCTAGGATCCTATGATCAAATTATTCTATTATCAATAACTAGTAAAGCATAAAAAAGGAGGCACGTATTTTTCAACATTTTTCTAATGAATATGAAGGATGTCTTGTGAACAGTCCAAATAGAAGAATGATTCCTTATGTAAATGGTAAGTTTCTGTCAGTTATCTTATGGGAAATAGTTCCTACTGAATTCATTACAATGATCCTTGTAACACTTCAAAGGCTCTTTAAAGATCTCAGTAATGACTACAAAAATATTAGTTTGGGAATCTTATAGACAATTTAGAGGTAGAAGAAATATAAGTCACCTATTCTGATCCCCTTATTTAATAGACAAGGAAATAGAGACCTATTGATCAAAGTGACTATTGAATTTTCTCTCTCCAAAGTTACCAACAATATTTAATTGCCAAACCCAATGGCCTATTCTTGGACTTTACACTTCTTGACTTCTCTGGAGTGTTTGACAAAATCAGTCACTCTCTTCTAGGTGTTCTATGCTCTCTTTTCTTTCTAATGCTGTAAACCTGGTATTCCTCCAATCTGTCCTCCCTTCTTTAGTATCCTTTGTATCCATCATCTGGGCTATAATCACATCCCCTGTGGATGTCCCCAGTGATTATGTCTCAGTCCATTTTCTCTTCTCCTTCTCTATTATCTCTTTTTGAATTCTTCCAAGAGAGCTTTTTAAGATGGTGGTAAGTTCATATCCTTCTTTGAGGTTTCATCATTATGCCTTCAATGTCTTTAGGGTTTGAGGTCTAGTCTCCCTTTATCTCACTTGACATTCTAATGTGTTCTCCTAGATTCTATTATTATTGAGACAACTTTTCATATATCTAGCCCAAGTCTTAAATCATATAGACACCTCAAACTCAACCACAAACAGAACATCATTTTCCTCGACATCCAGCCCTCTTTTGACCTTCTATTACAAATGAGAGTGCCAATCTGTCCAGTTACTCCTGCTTGCTGTTTCTGTACCATCTTTTCCTCACTCACACTTACCCCACATCTCTATTGCTCTGTTTTACTATTTCTAATTCACAATATTTTGTATACATCATCTCTCTATGCACATAGCTGCTATCTTAAAGGAAGCTCTCATCATCTCATTCCTAGACTACTGAAATAGCCTGCTTCAAGTCTCTTCTCATTCCAGGTTATCTTCCATTCAATAATCAAAGTGATTTCCCTATAGATTTGATTATATTTTTATACGTATATATGTATATGTGTATATGTGTGTGTATATATATAGAGAGAGAGTGAGTTTTCTCTCTCTCTCATATAGTCTTTTTTTTTTTTTTTTTTGCTGAGGCAAAAAAAGGGTTTGAGTGACTTGTCTAGGGTCACTCAGCTAGAAAGTGTTAAGTGTCTGAGACCAGATTTGAACTCAGGTCTTCCTGACTTCAGGGCTGGTGTTCTATTCACTGCCCCACCTAACTGCCTAGCTGTCCCAACACATATATTCTTTATATTTATGTCTATATATTGATATATAGTCTTTGTATCTATAGCTATATATCTCATTCACATCCATCATCATTATCAACACACACACATATAGATATACATACACATTGCACAATATTCAGACGCTGCTGATTTTTTATTATTTCTAGGATCAAATTTAAAAACCTCTTTTTAGTTTTTAAAAACTCTATAGCCAGCCCCACCCTGTCTTTTCAGGCTCCTTATACTTTATTATTTTTTATATAGTCTATAATCCAGCAATAAACTTGATATCCCATTCCTGATTCTACCTTTTAACTATCTGTCTTCTATATATGGAATTCTCTCCTTCTTCCATTCTGCCTCTTGACTTCCGTGATTTTATTCATGATTAAGCCTAAAACTTTCCCAGGAAACCTTTCCTCTCACCTCTCCACCCTTTACTGCTAGTCACAACCTCAGAGAATATTTCTTATCTACCTGGTATAGATTTTACATGTAAGGTTTTTTTGAATTTTGCTTCCCCCATTGGAATATGAGCTCCTTAATGAAATGACCATGTGTTTGCTTTTCTTTTTATCTCCAGTGCATATGCATTTTTAGTGCTTTATGAATGCTTGTTGACAATTGCCTATGGTCATAGGGAAAGTAAGTAGCAGATCTAAGACTTTGGTCTAGGTCTTTGCATTCCAAATGCAGAGGTTTTTTCCCAATGTTCCCTAACGTCTCAAAAAGAATTTATGGGGTATTCAGAACGGATTAGCACTTCTAGAGTGAGGGCATTCTGAACCTTTTCCAGGGATACTCATCCAACTTTGGTATACACCTGTCACCCAACTTTCACCTGAGCCTCTTAGAATCTGTAACATGCATAGTGGCCACATGTAAATAAAACCATCTCAGAAAACAAGCTAAACCAGATTGAGGGTAATCAACAGACTTCAAACCTGTTGAAGTAGGGAGGTGTCTCCCTTCCCAAGTATGGGAAGACTTACTCTGGCAGAGTAGGCTGATAAGAACAACTTGTTCCAATGGCTATAAAGGCAGTTGAATCAGATGCTAAGGGGAGCTTAGAGTTTGGACAAATATCAAAGAAGTCAAGGTCATTCTCTACATCCCTGGCCTTTACTTACTCTGGAAATAAGAATGATACTGATGATTTTGTGTGACTCTGCCTTACTTAAATTGAATTCATGAGCAAGATATCATCCTGTGATGTCACTGATACTCTTCAAAAACTACAGACAAACAACAACAATGTGTGAAGAATTAAGTGATGAAGAATACATGGTGTCTAGAATATGACATACATTTGAGTGGGCAATCCATTGTATTAATTTACCATCATACATAGTTTGGCTAGACATGACATATGGATTAGATCCAGAATTGAACTGAATTGAAGGAGTAGGAGAATGGTTTGGATTGCTTTTGGGAAATGCTATGATGCTTTTAATTCATAATAATGTTTCCTTGAATATTTTTAAAATATGAAAATTATTGTTTTAATAAATATTATAAATAGTTTCATAAATATGATAAATAACAAAAATTTCAATACATTTTTAAAACATGAAAACATTGAAGTATGAAATCTATGCGGCTCAGTGACATTCTTTTGTTTTTGAGAGACATACAAATCCCAGTTACTTTTAGATTGGCTTCTCCTGCCCCTCATGATTTCCTTTAGGATTGACTACTTGCCTCATGCATTAGGAGAGTTTTGTGTAAAATTTAAGAGGATTAGCTAGAAACACAGATTAGATACACATCAATAGTTTCCTGGTGATACAACTGAGTCATGGAACACCATGAAGACATCAGAATCACAGTTGCAGGTCATTGTAAAGACATAAAAAGGATAGATGATTGGTGTGAAAAGGCTAAAACATATTACTAATGATAACTTACTTATAAAAAGTGATGAAAAACAGCATGAAGACAATATGTGATCAAGCTTGATCAAATAATAGTGAGATGAAGATGTATAGTCCTGGAATTCCCAAAATAAAATACAAGAAGGGTTAAAGCAGGTTGAGAAATATGCTTTGGAGACTTTATGGAAAAACACCAATAAGAATCATTCAGAATAAGAAGGCATGGATTGGCAATCATTTGTATCAATGAGTGTAGAGAGCACCAACACAGAGGAAATTGTGGCTCCATCTAAGTATTGGTGAGTGGAGATCACTGCAGGATTTTTTCTTTCTTGCTATTCAATTTTAGGTTGTTAGTTTCTACTCAACATTCTAGCCTGCTGAGATCTTTATGAATCTTGATTCTGTACCCTGTTGCTAAGTCTTATCCAAGTATGAGTTTGGCTGGCAAGGCAACAAAATTTTATGGAAAAAAGTCAGACGTTATTTTAGAAACCAGGTCCAAACATGTATTCTATGATCATAGACAACTTTGAATCTTGGGCCCATCAAGATCATTTAATATCCTACCTCCCTGAATCCAGAGAGTTTGGGAAATAGAATAAACCAAAGCACAAGACCAGATGGAAGATGGTAAAGAATATGAACTGGTTATCTAGAAAAAATATTTATGAGAAGATTTGATGCATATTAAAGTGATTCCCCCAGATCTGCAGATATTTAGATAGTTTGCAAGTAGCTAAAACCAAACAAAGCTATCTCCTTTTTTTTATTTTGAGATTTTATCTAGTAATATAATGATCTCATAGAAGTTGTAAGCCTTCACCTTTCTTTTGAGTATCCTTTAGTGGTTTAAGCAATCATCTCTGTCAATTCTTCTTCCTTTCCTTCCCCTCCAACTTAGCAGAAAATAAGTGCAAGTTTGCATTTTTATATGAACTGGATATTTTTATTTTTGAAGTGTTTTCTGAGAACTTCATTACCCCCTAGGTAACCATTCCAATAGTGTTAGTAACTTGACATTGTAAAAAAAATGTTTTGTTTCTGATAATTTTGCAGAACTTCAATGTCTGTTGTTTTATTGTACAACTTCTGCTAATGTGGGAGGGATTGTTTTGTGTGAGACTCTATGCTCTCTGACAAGAAACAGTGGGTCAGAAGTTGGACATGTCTCACTTTATTACTGTTGCAATAATGTTTTACATTTCTGCAGGGCTTTTCAAATAAGAATACTTTACAAATCACGATAGGCAGGGATAACTTGATTCATTATTGAAATACAGCAATAGTGTTTTAATATTCCATAATCGCATATAACCTTTAAGGGCAGGAGGTAAAAGAATAGAGGATTATAGTTCCAGGGGAAATAATAAACCATTTTACTTACAAGATGATTACTGCAGAAAGCTCAAATCACTTTCAAAGTTCTCTTCCACACTTTCCTTCAAATTTTTATTACATTCATCAGTCTGTTGCATAACAGGTAGAAGAGAATCACTGTGACATTCCCAAACAAACCTGGAGAATCGGGTTCAGGAAGATTCTGATTTTGAAAGAACATAAAGTACTCAGTAATATGGCCACGAAATAGTTCAGGGTCTCTTTTGTCCCTGAAATTCTATCCATAGAACCATGCAGCAGATAAGCTTATTTCTTGTAGATAGTCTAATTACTGAGAATTTTTGTTTGGTATTATTTAGTGAACATTTATTAAACATTTATTATTATAGGGAACTGTATTAGTTGCTTGAGAAGTAAAAATTGTACCTGAGATACAGTCTTTTCCTTCATGGAGTTTATAGTCTAGTTGGAAAAGATAATGGGAATACAAGTAACTATAATATTCTCAGTATCCTTAGTTGGATCTTTTTTCAGATCCACCCTCTAACTGAATGTGGGGATCACAAAATTGTGATTTATTATTAGCAAATATTTGATTTGCATATTCAGTTTATATGTCTATATATCTGGGGTCACAATTTCTCTGGTGAAAAGGGTCAAAAGTGTAAAAAGTTTAAGGAGGACCGTTTAGAGCTTCTAGAATAAAATAAAATAAAAAATCTTTTTGTGTGTGTGTGTGTTGAAAGCCCTTCAAAATCTAGTTCCATTTTACTTTTCCAGTCTTTTTACATCTTTTACTCCTGCCTCTTACTCTGATCAGCATTAGTGATACTGGCCTGTTTCCTATTGAACATATAAAACACTCCATTTCTCAATTCTGGTCCTTTTCTTTGGCCATCCTCTCCATCTTCTGGATGGCTTAGCTTTCTTATTTATTTTCTATTTATCCTGTATATAGCTTGGGATTTGTGTGTGTGTGTGTGTGTGTGTGTGTGTGTGTGTGTGTGTGTGTGTGTATTTTACTTGTTGCATCACCCCCCTAAAATTGTGACATCCTTGAAAGAAAATATTGACTTTCACCTCTTTGCCTGGCACATACTACTTTATTTCTACTGATTATAAAATAGTGTACATATTCAATTTCATTTGCATTCATTAATGCAAAGTATTCTTCCCCCACCTATGAAACATGCTCAATCACCAGTCTTGGATCTGGGAGACCTTGCAAAAGTTTTTTGTTTACTTATTTTTTTTTTATTTTGGGGGGGTGGGATTGCCAGCCATGGAGGTAGGGATTTATACTGTGAGGGGGAAAAAAGTCTTCTTATTGATTGTGGAATTGGAGCTAATGACTTATTGGATATTAATCTCTGAGCTCCTTAACATAATGGACTGTTTTTGCCTTTCTTTGCAATCTCAGTGTTGATCACAACACTTGGCACATAACAGGTACTTGACAAATGCTTGTTGATGAACTATTGACTGATTGGACATAGAAAAGCTAGCTACTCACCTCTTATGAGTGTTTCCTTTTCTTGTTGGGAGCACAATGGGACTGTGTTGAGCAGGTGCTTCTGAAGGGCCCCACCCTTAAACCTGCTCTTATCTGTCCTAGGCAAACCTAATTGGGAGTTTTCATTCCTCACTCTTGGTCTTCACTAGGCTTAGGCAAGTAGGTACCCATCCTGAGAATGTGTAGGGACCAGAGGCAACTTCATGTAGAGGAAAGGTCCTTCAGTTAGCAGGGCAGCAAGAAAAGTTTCTGCATTCAAGAGGACTTCCATATAACAAATATGGTGATGGGCACAACGCATGCATGTTTGGCCACCTGATAAGTACTAAATACAGCTTAAGAGCCTAGCTAAAGTGAAATGTAAAAGATCTAATTAGTTGTTATGTAAACTGCTTTATGTTCTGATGAATTGGGGGCATCCGTCACAGGTGATTGTAAAGGTATTCATGTTCAATTTAAAGTCATCAGTTCATTTATGCTAAGTTCTATATTCTTTTTGTTTATAATAATAAATTACCTGTTCCATATTTGATTCATCTTGTACACTGAAAACCTTATTTTATTTCTTCTTTTGGAGGAAAATCTAGACACAAGTATGAATATAAACTTAAAGACTTTTTCTCTGGGTCCCTCAGATGAAATATTTAATGAACTAATAATGAGTATGGAAAAGGAGCATTCCTTTGCCCTCCATTAAGGGCAGACACCTGCAAGACTCAATCTGATCCAAGTTCAAGCTTGGGCATAAAACAGTGAGCTGGGGGTGTTCCAGCCTCTCAATTTAAGTAGTAGTTCCTTATTGTTAGACTATTTTAGTTTCCTGAGAATTTGTCTTTGAAAACATAAAAAGGTAAATGGAGGAAAGGAATAAACACTAAATAGTTACCATGTGCCAGGCCTTGTGCTAATCACTTTACAAATATTGTTTCATTTGATTTCACAATAATCCTGTGAGACAGGTACTATCAATGTTTCTATTTTACAGTAGAGAAAATGGGGACAGAGGTTAAATGGTTTGTCCAGGGTTTGAACTTGGAACTTCCTAACCTCAGATCCAACATTCTATCCATGAGGTGACCTAACTGCCTCAGAAAGAAAATTTCCATTTCTACCGTTAGCATTTGCCTCCCTCCTTCCTTCCTTCCTTCCTCTTCCTTTCCATTCCCAATACTTGGACTACAAATCTTACAAAGTTGCGCTTTTTCCACGCAATCCATTTCCACCCAAGTGGTACCATCAGAAAGCACAATACAGCCCTCAGATCGACTGTCAATCAAAGAATGTCACAATGCAATAACGGACCAAAAAAAAAATTTTTTTTTAAGCTTTCAGGGTGTGTTTCCAATTTTGGCCACAAAGGGGCGTGTGCGCAATGCCTGTAGTTTCATTAGCAGCTGGAACAGTCAGTGTAGTCAGTGAGATGCCCACTGCTTGTTAGCTGGAGGAGAGTGGCTAGAGCATTTAGATAGCCAGGCGTTATAGTGAATAAGGAAGTTTAGATTTAGGAGGTGGGAGAAACTTAGGAGAAGAAGATGGGTGACAGTTATGGGAAATGAATAAGCTGGATAATGGAAGTCCAGTTAGAGCAAGTACTCCTGTCTCTCGAATTCTATCCACGATCTGGTTCATAGATTTGAGCTGAAAAGAACTTCAGAGGTTATCAAGTCCAACATTTTCATTTTTCAGATGAGGAAATTGAGGACCAGAGTGACTTGTCAAAATTCAAACAGGTAACTCTGAGAACTAGGATTTCAGCTCTGATCTTCTGATTTCAATTTTTGTCTTTCAGTTTTTTATTTATAGTAGGAATTTGATGAACTCTACATTATGTTCTCTTTCTCTTACTCTCTTACTTCCTCTCTTTCTCTGTCTCTTAAATTTGCTATTAGGTGAAAGACTTAGTCTTGCAATTGTGTGTGTGGTTTTTTTTTTTTAATTTGGAGTATGGCACACTGTTCTCTTGTATATGGAAGTATGGCATACTTCAAAGTGTTCAAGGGCAAAGTTCAGGAGATCGATGGCCAGATTCTGGCTTACAGTTAATTTCACAATGAGAAGTTAAGCAAATCTCTGAACAATTCTTGGCCTTTGTTTCTCATTCTGATGAGTAGGCTGGACTACTTTGCTCAATGTCATTTCCAGAACTCTCTATAAACATATGTAACATTAAGAGATGTGGCAAATACAGTAGAGGAAGAGAGAACAACAGATCAATCACATTATTCCTTATTAAAGGAGATATTTATTTATGGAAGTTTTCTACTTTCTGAGGTTAGAGAACTTTAAAAGTTTTCTCAATGTCCCTCCTTAATCTCTTATAAAGCATTTTCAGATTTTTTTTTTACTTGTCTGAAAAATAGTATCTTTTCTACCAAACTGTAGTCAAAGATCTGATAGAACATTTCCTTGATTTCTTTCTTTCCTACATATCAGTGACTTATTTCTAGGGAAGGTTGTGCCATCTTTTGGTGTTTGTCCTGCATGACAAACTCATTTATGTCATGACTTTACTATTGGCCTGAAATATATGCAGGAAGGGGAACATCTCTTTCTCTGACTCCCTGCCTAACTCCTCAACCTTTTTGGGATAGGTGTTCCCCATGACTCTGCCCTTGATCTTCTCTTCTCTATACACTCTTTTCTTTTGTCATTTAATAATTATCTCACTATAAATGACTTTCAAATCCTAATCTCTTCCTCACCCGAACTCTCTTTGGAGCTCCAGACCACATCTACAATTGCCTATAGTCCTACAGCACCTCAAAGTCAATATCCCAAACCTAGCTTATTAGATCATTTCTTATTCTGCTCTTACTTTGTCAATGTACCATTATTTATAGATGTTCCAAATCTAGCTGTTACCTTTGGCTCCTTATTCCTCACTGCTAATACACACTTAGTGACTAATTTTAAAGGATTCTACTTGTACATTTCTTCTTGCATCTGTTAGTTGACATCCCAAATGTATCTTGCATCTCCTCTCTGTTTCTACTGCCAACAGCTTAGTAAGGCTGTTACTAACTTATACTATTCTAGCAGTCACCCTACAAGGCTTGTCACTATTCTCTTCCTACTCCAATCCAGTCCTTCTACTGTTGTTGAATTAATCTTCTTTATGATTAGCCTTTAGATCTGGGCTTCATTCCTTTGTTAAAAAAAAAAAAAAAAGACAAAAAAAAACCACACACACTTTAATGGTTCCCCATTGCTTGCTAATTAAATTTCAAACACCCTAGCCTGGCATTCAAGGCTCTTCACAGTCTATTTAATCTTTCTAACATTCTATCAAATTTTTCATACCATAAACTACAATCAAACTGTGTTACTTATATAGGACTCTTGCTTTTCTACTCTTGTTCTTGATCCATGGAACTCTTTGTCTCCTGCCTCTCAACTCCATCAGTTGCATTTCTATTTATCCCATAACACACTCAAGAGTCACCTCTTTGGGAAAACTTCCTTAGTTTTCTCAGATTCTTTTTTACATGTCACAGACTTTAGATGTCATTCCCCTGCCAACTCTTTTCAACCTTATATGCATTTGTCATGTACTTTTTTCTATAATTATTTTCTATAGAATCATAGCATCTTCCCAAGATGTATATACATCTCTCAAAGGTTATAAGCAAAACAAAGGCAAGTTTTCTGTTTTATCTAAACTTTTTATCTTACCTAGTCTCTAAGATAATGCTCTCTACATAATAGGCATTTAATACTTAAAAAATTGAACTGAGTTAATTCATTTCTGAATAGAATTTTAGAATAGAGTTGACAGGTAATAGGAAAATTTGGTTGGGGCTTATACACTTTTGAAATAGAATAAAAGACAAAAAATGAAAATATTTACAAAAATATGGACAGTCCCTTCTATAGTGCATTTTAGAAATTCAGCTTCTTCTTATTCAAATCATTAATTTAGAACTGCTGAGGTCATCTTTGTTCATGCCCTCACTTTACTGAGGAAACTGAGGAGCAGAGAGATGAAGTGATTTATTTAACATTAACACAGGTAGTAAATAGCAGGTAGTAGTATCAGAACCCAGATTTTCTGACAACAAATCCATTATTTATTCCATTATAGGATGGTAAATAAGGAGTACAGTTTAAAACATTAAACACACACTAGATTACAGGCAAGTAATCTCAACCATTTGATGACTTCTGGAAGTAGAAGCAAATTCTCCAGTAAAATCCAGGTGGATTAATCTGTGGAGCATATGGATCTGAGGAGAATAAAATGGATTTTCTAAATGTAGTCTTTAGCATAGGGAAAACTCATTTCTAAACTAGGATTCATATTCAGCCTGGAATGGATACTCATCCTAGTATGGAGCCAATAATATAATCTTGTAAGATTCCAACATAGTAAAGTCAGAAATACCTTGCAGTGAGAAGGGAATTGCAGAGGAGGTGCCCCACAGCCAACAACTTTGGCAGGTTTATGGGTGGAAACTATTTTCTGGCCATCTCAAGGAGACATTTATCACCTTCTCCCCCAAAGGGCTTGAGACTGGTCATTAACACACTGTTGGGTACCTGCCCTCTTGGAGGGAGCAAAGAGAAGGAGGGTCAGGAGCATAAGATTCAGTGTCTCTACTGACAGTTTCTCCATGCACAGCCCTCCTTCCCAGCTGCTTTCAGAACACTAATGCCAAATACAACGTGAAGATAAGAGAACAAATAGCCTGTTAGAAGTCTCAAGTACAACTGACTGAAATGTTTAACTGCCCAGTGGGATTCAAGATTGTTACAATAAGCCTGCTTGGATGATGTAGGGAGAAGGGAGGAAAAAATGGGAAATGGTACTGGCCAGAGATGGGACTAGCAATGGCCTTGGGCAAAACTATGAAGCTGGAAAGACTACCATTAGTGCCCTTGACCTCTTTTTTGCATCTCTCATTTCTTCTCCCTTCCTTAAGATGCTTTGCCTTCATGCTCTCCCTTCCCTCCAGTTCCCTATCAAAACTTGCCCTGGCAAAGATCTGTTATCTGTCACTTAGACCTTACTTAGAGAGAATTGAAGTCATTGTGTTACCTTTCCTGGACATTAATATTAATTTACAGTATTGCAATACTCAGTTATTGCAGTACAATGAATGAATGAATAAAAAAATTATGAATCAAGTGCTATGCTAAGTACTAGGAATATAAATACAAAAGCAAAGAGATTCCTTGTCTTCAAGGACCTTACCTTTTAATAAGAATAACATATAAGGAAAGCATAACCAGGGCATTTTAGTCCCGGTAGTTATTAAAATAATGAGTGATAGAGGGTAAGAATGGCACGCTTCATCTAGGAAAACTGGCAGAATTCTAGAACTGGATATTGAGGATAGTGAGGGAGAGAAGGGAGAGGTAAATCTGGGTCAGAAAGGCAGTTGACTAGGCTACAGAATCAGCCTGAGAATAAGGAATGAGCTGAAGTATGCATAGTGTTTGTCTCAAACATTGGGCCAGGAAGAAGAGGTCATCAGTCAGGACCGTAGGCCATAGTTCAGAGAGATCACTCTCTGTTGGAGGGAGCACAGTGGAGAGCCACTAGGGAAGGATTTATTCTAGGTTTAGAAAACTTCAGAAAACTAAGAACAAGTCTGGGATATTTGTTTTTTGTTTGTGTACATGGTTCTTTAGTAAGGTCCTTTCTCAGGAACAACTTATATTAATGATTCCTAGTGATGATAGTAAAGATGATACATAGATTTTCAGGGATAAGACTCTTTAAGGTCAATTTTTTCCTCTATATCCATGGTTCCTCAGACATCCTTTAATTAGAATTTTGTGTTAAAAAAACTACTTCAGGTTAATGGGAGTGAAAATGAGGGAGCAAAAGGAGAACAACACTATCACTCGCAAACTTTAAGAAATCTGAGAAATCTTGGGAGCTGGGAAGGGGAGAGGCTGGTCAGAGGCTGTGATGGAGAAGCTATGCCCCAAGCATCTGGAGGAACGCTATTTCCAGATACAGGCATTTCAGCCCGGCTGTTATTCATCACACCCTGGACACATAAAGTTCTATTTGTGAAACGAATGACAACTTGGGGTAATTTGAGAGATTACTGTGGAGAAAGACACCAACAAGGGCATTTCTCTTTATGGAGTTGACCTCCACAGTGGTTCTCCCATTATGAAGCATACTACTATGGGGCTAGGGTGACTAGAAAGCTAGACAAAAAGCCTCAATCGTGCCCCCTGCAGGTATTGGATAATTTCCTTGCAAATACAAGGTGCAAATGATGCCCATCCAACTTGGAGATATAGCCTAGGAAGGACAAATAAAGGGGACTGCTCAGTACTATGCAAACACAGTTACGAGGAAGCTCCATCACTTAATATCTTGGCGTCCTCCAGCTACGTTTTCCTCTGCTTTCACTGATTTTTACTCCCCAAATTTCACCTGCCTGTGGGCTCAAGCACCTGTGACAGACGGCCGCAGGGGGAGGGGGGCAGACAGGGCTTCCCAAATCAGGTCATTCCCTCCTCCATTGAATGCTGGCAGTGGGTCCCTGCGGGATTAAAAAGATGGCTTTCTGAAGGGGGGGCATTCTCAATGACTCCCCCTTTTTCTCAGGGCCCGTTGTTCCCCTTCAGTTCAAGCACCGAACCATCCTTCGTCCACCTTCCCTCCAGCACCCCTCTCGCGCCTCCAAGTCAGCCTTCAGAACGCCAGTCCCCGCGCCCCCTCCCTCTGGCCCCCATTCAGTTCCACAAGGGCTGCGGTGAAAATCCGGAGCCCCGGAACAGAGCGCGGAGGCAAAGGAGCCCAACCCACCCATCCGCGCGCGGCTAGGCGCCACGGCCGGGACTCGGGGAGACAGCGGCGGCGGCGGCGGCGGCGGCGGCAGCACTGAGCATGCTCTGTAGCACCAGCGGCTGGGGGCGGGGGAGGGGTAAGAAGGAGGGGAGCCAGAGCACCCGGGCGGCCAGTTCAGTCTGCGCGGGGCAGGCGCGCAGGGTGGATGTTCCTGCTGCAGCTGCTGAGGCGGCGGCGGAGGCTGCAGCAGCAAAGTGGCGGCAGCAGCAGCAGCAGCAGCAGCAGCAGCGAGCGGCGGTGATCCCCTGTGCCTGATTTGGGGCTTCGGGTTGGCGGCGGGAGGGAAAAGAAGAGAAGAGGAGGGGGCTGTGGTGAGCTGTCATCCCCCGAGGGGGAAGGCGCTGTCTTCTCCACCCAGTGCTTTTTTTTCTTTCCCATTTTTCTTTATCGGTATTCCTTGCCCCTCTGCCTCCCACCCTCCGCTCTCCCTGCACGGTACCCACTTCATGAGTCGGGGCCCGGGTTCCGGAAGGCGGCAGCAGCTGTAGCGGCTGCGTTTGTAGCAGCCGTCGGTCGTGAGGTATCTCATAGCCTAGGCGGCTGCCGGTGGGACTCCTCCGCCGCCTGGCCGGCCGCCCGGATTGAGCTTGGCTGCTGCCTCTGGGGGCCTCGGGCACTTTTCTTCCTTCCCCGCGGGACGCGAGCTGCTGAGCCGAGGAGCGGGCGTCAGCGGAAGGGCGTGCGGTCGTCGCACTCCGTATTATCCTTCTTTGGGGGTTCGATACTTTTTTCATTTTTCGGAAGGGAGGGTGAGCGACCTAGGAGGTGGGCGCCGCCCCCGCCAGTCCAGAGGTCCAGCCGCCTGTTTGGCCGAGCCGCCGTCCTCCTCCCACCCCCTGGGGCCGGCCCGGGAGCGAGCCAGGAGCCGAGAGGATGGAGGAGAAGTACCTGCCCGAGCTGATGGCGGAGAAGGACTCGCTGGACCCCTCCTTCACTCACGCGCTGCGGCTGGTGAACCAAGGTAAGTATTCTGCGGAGCGGCTCCTCGACCCCCACCCCCGCCCCGAGGACCCGGGGAGCTGATCTCACGATCCTCGCCCCTTTGGGGAGCCAGGCAGGGACGACCGTTAACGAGTGTACAATGGCCGTTGAGAGGGGGATAGGGAACTGAGCATTTTGGGTTAGGGGATCGGAGAGAAATCCTGGGGGAACAGGAGGAGATGAGGGAGAAACTTGGGGGGGTGTCAAAGGACTTGGAGGAGGGTGGTGAAAATTTGGTCGGGGTACTTGGTTTAATCTGGAAGACATGAAGGGAGGTGTTTAGGAAAGAGATAGTCTGGGGTAGGGATCAGAGAGAAGGGCTTGGGGGGACTCGGGACCAGGGAGAAATCTGGGAGATTTAGAAAATATTTGGATAATAGGCTAGGGGAAAATATGACAATGAGTCTTAGAACCTAGGAGAGATGTTGGGTTGGACACGGGTTTGGAGAATCAGGGTTTAGGAAATTTGGGTGATGGGAAAGAAGGTGCAAACATAATTGAGAGACTTGAATCTGGGATCTTGGTAGGGAAAACTGAAAGAAGATTGGGAAACTTGTTGGTTGGGGGATACTGGCAGAAGGGATTGATGTGTCCTTCCAGCTAGGGGATGGAAGGAGGAAATGTTATGTTGACTGAAATTGAAGGTTCTTAAGGGATGAAGAAGTTAGGGATTCAGCTAGGAGAGAGAGAGACTTTAATGAGGTTTAAGGATAAGGACCAGTGTTCTGGGACTGTCCAGAGTGGGGTGAAGTTTCTATCTCTGTTTCATCCCTGCCTTGGGTTTCCTGGATTGGGTGTAGAAGAGAAGTGAGAAAGGAATTTTTAAAGACCAAATCCTCGGGGGTGCCATCTAAAGGGGGGGGGTGATGGGAGGGCAGGTAAAGGACAAGGAAAGACCTTCTTGAGGTATCTTTTCAGTGCTTTGGGGGTTTGGAACATCCAGAGAGAAAATTGTTTCAGGTATCATTTTAGTAACACTTCAGTTTAGGGCAGAATAATAATGGGACTTGGAAGGCATGGGAAGGGGAGAAAAAGAGGTTTTGTAGAGAGAAGTAACACCTGCTAAGGACAAAAATTTCCTTAGCAGTGTTCATCTCAAATGTTTTTTTACAAGCAGTCTGCAGGGATGAATGATGAATTAACCCTTCAGCAAGCAGTCCACTTCTCTACAGCCCTTTGTGCTTTCTAGTAAAATATACTGCCCATAAAGAGGGGTTCTGGAGCTACTGATTTTTCCTCTTAATGTGTTAGCATAAATTTTCTCCAAGTATTATATTTTGTGTGAGCTTTGTCATATGCAAAGGGCCATTAGAGTCCATATATAAAACTGGATCTGTTGATTTCAAAACTGGTTTTGTTTATTTCATTGTTGTAACTGTTTCTGAGTAGGATTTCCCTCTTACATTACCATTTAATGATTAGGAATGTTAAAGGCAAAACTGAAAATAGAGAATATTTTATGAATTGAACAAAATTGGATTTCAAAATTAATTTCTGGTTCATTCCAATGTATGTCTTTGTTAAAAAAAAAAAGGGGGGGGAGTGTGAGCATATTAAAAATGAAGTATATTACATAAACATTGTAAAAGAAAATACATGTATATTTTCAATTTATTAAGGGTTTTTTGTTAAGGTCTGCAATTGAGTTCAGTACTCCTTACCCTTTGTGATTTACTTAAATCTTTTCTTGCCTCTTCTGGGCTGTCTTTTCTTTGGAAAAAAAAATCATATATTGTGTAAACAGAGGCATTAGAGATATATCTTGGGTTACACAAAATATAATTTTCTTAAGAAGGGTTGTTATCAATTAATAAGACAAGGGAGTTTAAAAGTAGAATGAGTTAGTCTTTAAAAGTTTAAATTTACTTTTCATAAACTGTATTTTCAGTTTTTAATATTTATAAACTTTAATTTTAATATGAAACTGTTTCTTCTAGATTGTCATAAATATAGCTATTTAGTTTGATATAGTCTTAGAGTTAACCAAACTAGTTAGCTTCCCTGCTAAAAATGAGATTCCAGTGAGAACTTCCATTCTCAAATTGCATATTTAAATGAGGATGGTAGATGTTATTTATCTTACTGCTATTAAGTATGATTTCGTTCACCACAGATAGGATAAAATATTTTAGAATATAGTACCCTAGATATATAATTTGCCTGAGTTATATTTTTTAAGTAAAATATGAATATATTGTTATGTAACTTATAAGTTTCTAGTCAATTAATAGTGTCTCAAATAAAAATAAAGGATATAAATAAAAAAGGATATTGATTTCCAAAAAGTTAGAAAACCTTGACTTTGACCTCAGATAATCATCTTGTCATTGGCTCTTGGAAAATATTTTCATTTACTTAGCTGCTTGTGGCTTTCAGAAACAATTTCATATCAGTTGTTTCTAATCTCAGTGCTTGAACCTGTAACAGTAGAGAACCTGACCAGCAGTGATTGTACAGTCATGTAGAGAAGAAAAATGCCACAGGTTTTGTTGGTTGTTTGTTATGAAGGTTAAATCTATGACATAGGAAGTAGTTTATGTTGATTTAATCATGTTAATTAAAATTTAAACTTTTTAATGTTACTATTTTAACATGTCTTGGAAATGGGTGTATAACAGTACTTGTACTGTTTATTTTGAAAAGTTTTTAATTTAATAACTTATTTTTTCCATGTCTTTTTTGGAGGACATAATGATTCATTAGGGACTTTGCTTAAAGAATTATAATTTGTCAGAGTTTCACATTCGATTTTTAGCAGTTGTTTGGGAATGTTTTCTAACTTTTTAAAAATAGTTATTTACTCTGATGGAATTTATAAACAAGTCTTAGCTAAGTCAGATTAGACAAATTAGAACTAAGAATTTTCATTTTAGTATTATGTTACTGAATTTTTACAACCCCATTATGATCTTAATTCAGGTACCCCTATGGCCACTAAGTTAACTTCATAGGAGTTCTCAAAGAAATGAAGCAAATCTGACCCTAAATCATGGAACTATATACATAATGTAGTCTTTTAATATTATAGATAGGATCATCAGTCTTCCGATCAAAAGATGATGGACTTGAAATGCAGGGAGAGATAGACATTTGGTGGCATGACTGATGTGGGAATTTAGTTTTGCTGGACTATGTGGATGTTGAGGGATATTTTTTCCTCTTTAGTGTAGCAGGATAATGTTGAAAGGGGTAGACTGATAGAAAAAATTGGTTCTTGCTTGAAAAGGAAAGAGATCATTAAAATATTTTATATGGCAGTTACATATTGGATTTTGTGTTTCAAAGCATATGTTAAATGCTAAAGAGCTGACTTTTAATATTTTTCCAATATCAATGATATTTTAGCTGAATATATTTTCTGACATTCCTTTTTTTCTCTCTGAGGAAAAATGTAAATATGTATCTTATAAGCCTTTTCCTAAGGTATTCTAATAACAAATCAAAAAATGGAATTTTAATAATATGGGAAAACATGTATTTCATCAGCTTTTACGTATTTGATCTATCTAGGTGGACACATCCCACTTTCAGGGAATGAAATGCTTATAGAATGAATAAAATATTGTAGGGGCTCCCTAAGGGAAAGAAATCTTTACATGAATGCTTTTATTTTTTTTTTTAACTATTTTCAATAGAGCAAATAGAGATGGACAGCAAGTTCCATATTTTGTATTTTTTTTTTTTTTTACTGGTGGGGCTGCTGATTTTTGATTAAAAAAAATTAAATAACCCTTACATGTTATAATTTGAATCCAAATCTCCAATATTGCCAATGATGGCTTTATGCTCAAGCTAAGTAACC
Organism: Antechinus flavipes; assembly: GCF_016432865.1. Lineage (NCBI taxonomy): Eukaryota > Metazoa > Chordata > Mammalia > Dasyuromorphia > Dasyuridae > Antechinus > Antechinus flavipes. The sequence goes on from NC_067398.1 coordinate 632,562,948, forward strand.
ATTAAATAAGATTACATAACCTCTTATTTCTAATTATCTAAAATAATCTATGGATTGGTGGCTGGTTCTCTGCCAATTTATACTCATTTGCTGTTGGTTGTTAAAGATTTAAGTGGAAAAATAGTTAAGGTTAAATTTGTCTTTTTTTGTTTGCTTGCAGGAAGGTTGTGGTTTTGCTTTCACAGTGGAAATTAAGTTGATGTTATCAATAATAAAACCTTTTGTATTAATATAACAATTTATCAAATATTAGGATTCCTTAGATTATTTAGAATCCCATCTGTGTCATTTCTAGTTTAATATGATTAACTTATTTTAATGGTTTGGAAGCAGTGTGACACAATGGAGAGTAAAACTTGAACTCAAAGAATTTGTGCTCAAATCCCTACTTTTTTTATTCTTTGAGTGAACTTGAACAGTCACTTAATGTATGTGGGCCACAGTTTTCTCATGTATAAAATAAAGATGTTGTACTAGATGACCCTCGGAGGTCCCTTCCAGTTCCCACTTCCCTTTGATCTTAAATTTTAGTTTTAAAAGTGCTACTAATAACCTAATCACAGAATGTAAATTTACTTGGTCATGTGAGTAGGGAAAAGATGATTTTAAATCTTTTTGAATTAATAACTTTTTAGTTATAGAATCATTGCATCTGTAAATAACAGTAAAGAATACAAATGCAGAAATATTGTTACAGGCTTAAAATAGCTTATGATTTCTCTGTATCATGCAATGTGGAATACTTAGGTTTATTCAAGTTAGCAAAAATTGTTTTGTTAAGGTAGCTAACTTTGGTATTTTAACAAAGTATTACTTGATTTAGGTTTAAAGGGTATAGTCATTCACATAACCTGCTATCACTAAGAGCTAAGAGTAGAGATTTAAAGGGTTGAGTGACTGGCCCAGGGTCACACAGCTAGTTAAGTGTCAAGTGTCTGAGATCAGATTTAGACTTAGGTCATTGTGATTGCAGGGCCAATTCTCTAACCACTTTATGATCTAGCTGCCCTTGTAACTTACTTTCAGAAATGTCTTTTTGAGGTAAATAATGGCTATTTTGCTTTTACAGAAATAAGATTGAAGTAATTAAGGACATGGTGGTTTTATAAAAAATCAGCCTCCTCTCCCACCCCTTCCTACCCCCCCAAATGGAAAGTGCTTGAAGGAATATTTTGCAGTGGTCGTTTTATCTTTTATTCCCAGCACAATGTCTAGAGCAGAGTCAGTGTTTAATAAATCCTGAGTGAATTTGAATTAGGATCTGATAAATACATAACCTAACTTCTTCCTATTGGCATACGGAGTCCTGGATAGTATAGTGCCCTTTTTATTGAGCTTTTTCAGGATTGATTAGCATTTTAATAATCATGATGAAGTTAGAAGAATGGTAGCAATACATACCACTATAATGAAAATGGACAGCAAACAAATCATTTTTTTACCTCTTTGTGGAATAGGATCATTTATTTAACATACATTGAATGTCTGGTACATGTTTTATGCAATGAAATGGAGTAGTTGGGGAAGATTCTCAAACAAGTGAAATAAGATTTTCTCAATAGTAGATTTTTTGCTAAAGTGCAGTTTGTTAAACAAACACTGTTACAATACAATACTGTTTAAATGCAGTAGAACAGTAGGGGTTCTTCTGTAGGAGATAATGAGAAGATGGTGTCATATCTTCTTTCAATCAGATGTTTATTTACTTTTTTCTTGAACTTCTTAAGCCCATGCACTGTAATGCAATTAACTTTTGCTCAATAAAATCCTAATTAGATTTCAAATGACAGATTTAACCGAAGCCCATTTTAACATGTAAAAAAAGTAAACTTTCTTGAAAGAGTTAATCTATATAATTTTTTTTTCTCTATGAAAAATCAAAACTCACAAACGGTCACTTGGAAATATAATTGACACAATAGTTTTTGTTGACTCTTATTTTGAAAGGCTTAGTAAGCCAGGGGCTACCCAGCATTGTGACGTGTTCCCAGAAGGTAGAAGAATGGAAGTTATCAAAGCATTTTGGTGGGAATTTGAATGAAGCAATACTTGATAAAAAAATAATGCTAAGAAAGAGAAAATCAAAATTTAGCATTTTTAGAGTCATGGAATCATAGAATGTTGAAATTGGAAGAGCTCAGAAAGATGATTTTGTCTAACAGCCTCATTTTATGGAGAGTTGAAATGACTTGCTGGAGGTCATACAAGGATTTAGTGCAATTCTGACTTCCAACCTAATCTGGCTTCAACCAAATCACACTGTTTTCTTTTGAAAAGGTTTTCTTTTTCTTTTCTTTTTTTTTCCAACTAGCTTTTTTCCATTGTCAGTGATATATTTATTTTCTCTTCATTTCATAGGATCACTTAAGAAACATTCATAGATCAGCTAAAGTAGTGTTTCTTACATAGAGTTGTTGCCTTTGTTTATGTATGTGTATGCTGGCAAGAATCACCTTAAGGTGAAGTTTACTCTGAAAGCCAAATATGTCTCTTTTATTTTACTTGTGCACTGTTTTGAAATTTTGTTTGCCCTCCAATAGTGTGTAAGTAAGCAAGACTTTTAATTTTGTGTTTCAAAAGGATAAATAAAAGTTCTCTATTTTAATTTAGTTTGTGAGTCTTGCTGTCACTAAAACTTGTGTCTATCCTTGTCTCCCAGAGACCCAATTGCAGCAATGAAGAGAATTTTCCTATTTTAATAAAAAAATTTCTATTGTAGAGAATTGTTTTTTACTTCATCTAGGTGATTTTATGTAATCATTGTTTTGAACTTTGAATTTCAGTTTATATGATAGTAAATTTTCTTTTTTTTCTCAGAATTACTGTAGAACCTGAATGTTTTTTATATAACAAAAGCATACCCCTTTGATTTCTTTTAGCATAACAGTATCAGAT